>NC_031990.1:19560447-19647056 GCF_001879085.1 Nicotiana attenuata
CTACTTAAGGGGCTAAGTTCGCTCGTAGCGACTTTTTACCCATTCTACATCTTCAAGTTCTGCTTCCTACATAATTCACAGGGAGGGAATTTCTACCTCGGCTGGGATGATTGCCTCTGTACCGTAAACCAACAGTATAGGGTGTCGCCCCCAGTCGATGTGCGGACTGTGGTACGGTATCCCAGTAGAGCGAATGATAACTTCTCATGCCATTGCTTGTGTTTCTCTATCATTTTCCTTAGTATCTTCTTAATGTTCTTATTGGCCGCTTCTACGGCTCCATTCATCTGAGGCCTGTAGGCTGTAGAATTCTTGTGCTGGATCTTGAAGGTTTCACACATTGCTATCATCAGATCATTGTTGAGATTGGAACCATTGTCAGTGATGATTGACTCTGGGACGCCGAACCGGCAAATGATACGATCGCGAACGAAGTCTGTCACAACCTTCTTGGTTACCGCCTTATATGATGCTGCTTCAACCCATTTGGTGAAATAATCAATCGCCACTAGTATGAACCTGTGCCCATTTGATGCGGCGGGCTCGATAGGTCCAATGACATCCATCCCCCAGGCGGCGAACGGCCACGGTGAGCTAGTTACATTGAGCTCGTTAGGAAGCACCTTTATCATATCTCCATGTATCTGACAGCGGTGGTACTTTCGGACATACTGGATGCAGTCTTTCTCCATGGTCATCCAGAAGTAACTAGCTCAGAGTATTTTCTTGGCTAAGACGAAACCATTCATGTGCGGGCCACAGGTCCGTGCGTGAACCTCCTCCAACAACCTGGATGCTTCCCTGGCCTCGACACACCTTAGTAATCCCAAATCGGGAGTCCTCCTATACAAGATTCCTCCGCTGTGAAAGAAGTGATTGGATAACCTCCGCAGTGTGCACTTATGAGTTGTGTTTGCAGGCTCTAGATACTCTCCTGTTGACAAATATTTCTTAATGTCATGGAACAATGGCTTTCCGTCTACCTCTTCCTCGACATGAGCGCAATAGGCAGGTTGATCCTGGATTTTTACCGGGATGTGATCAATGAAGTTCTTATCTGGATGCTGAATCATGGATGATAGAGTGGCCAATGCATCGGCGAACTCATTCTAGATTCTAGGGACATGTCGGAATTCCGTTTTTGTAAACCTCTTCCTTAACTCTTGTACATGATGCAAGTATGGTAGTATTTTGGAGTTCTTGGTCACCCATTCTTCTCGGACCTGATGTATGAGCAAATCTGAGTCCCCGATCACTAGTAACTCCTGAACGTTCATGTCAATGGCTAGTTTGAGCCCTAAGATGCAGGCTTCGTACTCGGCCATGTTGTTGGTGCACGGGAACCTGAGTTTGGCGGACACCGGATAATGTTGGCCTGTTTCTGATACTAGAACTGCTCCTACGCCAACTCCCTTAAAGTTTGTTGCTCCATCGAAAAACATTCTCCAGCCATCATAGGATTCTGCAATGTCTTCTCCTATGAAAGAGACCTCCTCGTCAGGAAAATACGTCATTAGAGGCTCGTATTCTCCGCCCACGGGGTTTTCGGCAAGATGATCGGCTAGTGCTTGTCCTTTGATCGCTTTCTGAGTCATGTAGACAATATCAAACTCACTCAGAAATATTTGCCATTTGGCCAGTTTGCCTATGGGCATGGGCTTTTGAAAGATGTACTTTAGCGGATCCATCCTCGATATGAGATAGGTGGTGTAGGCACAGAAATAATGCTTCAACTTCTGAGCTACCCAAGTCAGAGCACAACACGTGCGTTCTAGTAGGGATTACCGGGCCTTGTATGGGGTGAACTTCTTAATGAGATAGTAGATGGCTTGCTCTTTTCTCCCCGTTTCATCATGTTGTCCCAAAACACAACCAAATGCTCCATCCAGTACTGCAAGGTAGAGCAATAACGGTTTGCCTGGTTCGGGCGGAACCAGAACTGGTGGCGTTCACAGGTATTCCTTGATTCTGTCGAAAGCTTTCTGACAATCATCAGTCCATTTAGTGGCGGCGTCCTTCTTCAACATCTTAAAGATTGGTTCGCAAATGACTGTGGACTGGGCTATGAACCGGCTGATGTAGTTGAGTCTCCCCAAGAAACTCATAACCTCTTTCTTGTTCTTTGGAGGTGGTAATTCTTGAATGGCCTTGACCTTTGATGGATCGAGTTCTATTCCCCACCGACTTACGATGAACCCAAGCAATTTTCCGGCTGGAACCCCAAAAGCGCACTTGGCGGGATTCAGTTTCAAGTTCTACCTTCTCAATCTGTTGAAGAACTTTCTTAAATCCTCCATGTGGTCAGTGGCTTTCTTGGATTTAATGATGACATCATCTACATACACCTCGATCTCTCTATGTATCATGTCATGGAAAATAGTAGTCATGGCCCTCATGTAGGTGGCCCCAGCATTCTTTAATCCAAACGGCATCATCTTGTAACAATACATTCCCCATGGCGTAATGAAAGCCGTTTTCTCCGCGTCTTCTTCGTCCATCCATATCTGATGATACCCAGCAAAACAATCGACAAATGACTGCAACTCGTGCTTGGCGCAGTTGTCAATCAGGATGTGTATGTTCGGCAAGGGGAAGTCGTCTTTCGGACTGGCCCGGTTGAGGTCCCGGTAGTCGACACAGACTCTGACCTTCATGTCCTTCTTTGCCATTGGCACAATGTTGGCCAACCATGTTGGATACTCTACTACTTTAAGGACCTTGGCTTTGACTTGTTTGGTAACTTCCTCCTTGATTTTCAAACTCATGTCTGGCTTGAAATTTCTGAGCTTCTACTTTACCGGCGGACATGTCAGATCTGTTGGTAGTTTGTGAGCTACAATAGATGTACTGAGACCGGTCATATCATCATATGACCAGGCAAATATGTCCTCATATTCCTTTAAGAACTCCGTGTACTCTTCATTTTCTGACGGTGACAGGTGAACACTGATGCGCGTTTCCTTGACCTTCTTTGTATCCCCTAGGTTGACGACCTCGGTTTCGTCCAAGTTAGACTTAGGTCTATTCTCAAAGTCTTCGACCTCTTTAACGATCTCTTCTGGTATTTCATCTTCTTCTGAGTCTATATCCATTTGTTGTGTTACCTCGTCGCATGTCACGTTCATCGGTTCATCAAGATAAGTAATAATAATGTTGTGTAAAGTAAAGTAAATCGCAGAGAAAGAGAGATAATAAGAGCGAGATTTATAAAAACTGAAATGCTTTAATAAATGCTAAAAGAATTGTTTTGAACATCGGAGCTCTTTCCAAAATTCAAAGATAATACTGAAGGGAAATCAACTAGCGAAAAATAAAAATGATGCATAATGCTTTGTTCAGCCTTGCTACCCCGAAGCTCTCCGGGCCTTGGTGGTTCTGACGGACCAATTGTTGAGGCGCTCTCCTCGGTTCACTGCCTGTATGGAAGGGCCTTCCTCCTCGAGAATGACATGACAGTCCATATTGTCATCTTCCAAGAAGAGGTTCTTCATTGCTACTAATGCTTCATCTTCCTCTGACCCATATATGATGTCGGCCGGCTGGAAAGTCTGTTCCAAGCAGGGTATAGGGTGCTCCAGCGGATAGTAAGGGCTGCAGTTCCTGAATTCCTGCCAAGTATATCCATACCCTAACCTGAAAGTGGTGCCATGCTTCTTCAGTTTGATAGGCATTGGTGATTCCCTGGAGATTCTTGCCGAGCCCTTTGCCAGGTTCATACCCGCTCCAGTTTAGTATACTCTCTATCTTGTTATCCCACCACTTATCTTTGTCCACGGCGTTGACTCGCTCAATGTGATGGTAAGTTTCTCCTCCTAGCTTCCTTCTTCCTTCAATTGCTGGGATGGTTTGGCGACTGTATATGGGGTTACTCCCGTCACCATGAATAATCACTTCTTGGTGATCCCACTCGAACTTTACTGCCTGGTGCAGGGTTGATGCTACGGCTCCAGCAGCGTGGATCCAAGGTCATCCCAGTAGTAAGTGTTAGGATGCTGGGATGTCTATTACTTGAAAATCAATATCGAACCAAGTTGGCCCCATTTGTAGACACAAACTGATCTCCCCAATAGTGGACCTTTGAGAACCATCAAAAGCTTTGACGTTGATAGCCCCATCCTTGATTTCATGCAGACTCTTCCTCAATGTTCTGAGGGTCACCAATGGATAAATGTTGAGGCTGGATCCTCCGTCAATCAAAGTTCTGGTGATGAAATAGTCTTTACATTACACAGTGATGTGCAACGCTTTGTTGTGGCCTAAACCTTCAGGGGGTAACTCATCCACGTGGAAAGTGATCTTATGACTCTACAATACCTGCCTGACCATGTTCGCCATTTCTCCTCCAGTTATATTGCTGGGTACATACGCCTCGCTTAGTATCTTCATTAGAGCTTTCTTGTGTGTCTCAGAACTTTGCAGTAGAGCTACAATGGAGATATGTGCTGGTGTTTTATTTAATTGATCAACAACTGAGTATTTTTTCGCCTGTATCTTCCGTCGGAGATCATCAGGTCCAGTTTCAATAGGCCGTCCAGAGTCCCGCTTACTTGATTCAACTAAGTGCTCCGGAGTATAAATTCTGCCAGTCCTGGTCATACCCTGTGCTGCGATTGCTTCTCCAGACTTAGTTTTTCCCTTCCTTCTTGCCTCGGCGGTGTAATCCCAAGGAATGGCCTGTGTCTGGAATGGCGTTACTACCGTCGTCGCCACAGGAATGGGCATTCTCGTTTTGGGTGGCAACACAGCAACTTCAAATGGTACCTTTGGAGAACCAAACTCCACCTCAATCGGCTCTGTGGTCCTTTCGGATGACGGTGTTTCAAACTCGAGAGGCACAGACATGTTTACTTCAGCATCCCCAGAGAGCTGGATTTGGATTACAATTGGATTCAGTGTGACGGCTGGTTTCTTAGGCTCGTCACCCTCGGCAATTAATCCAATCAACCCCTCGGGGTCCCAATCATCTTCCACTTCGATCATATGCACACCACCACCCTTATGATCAGGCAAGGGATTGTTGCGAACGTTGGGAGCAGGTTCCTTGGCCACTATGATTTTGTTGTCAATTAGAGCTTGGATTTTATCTTTCAGAGATCGGCACTCATCGATGGTATGTCCTTTCATGCCGGAATGGTATGCACAGGTTTTATTTGGATTGACCCACTGGGAAGGATTATCTGGAGTTATGGCAGGGATTGGGGTGACGTAACCAGCTATTTTGAGTCTTTCATATAGTTGGTCGATTGGCTCGGCGATGGCGGTGTATTGCCTGGGAGGTTTGCGGTCAAAGTTAGGGCGTGGCCTGGGGAAGTTTTGGCGGGCGGGAGGTGATTGGTAGTGGGCATTATAGGCTTGGTAGACGGGTGCAGGTTTGGAATATCTTGGTGAGATGGGTTGATATGTGGGAGAGGGAGATGATTGGTAAGCAGGTGATGGAATTTGGTTAGAGGGCGGAGGTGCTTGGTAATTGGGAATAGGCTGGTATGTGATGGGGGGTATCGGGTAGGCCTGGTATTTTACTGGGGACTTGGTTCTCTGTGCAACCATCACGGCACCCACGTCCTTTTTCTTGGATGCGCCACTAGATTGTAGGGCTTTGTTGGTAGCCTGCAGTGCTTCAAAATTAGTGACCATTCCGCTCTTAATGCCCTCTTCAATCCTTTCTCCCAACTTGATGATATCGGAGAATTTCTGGCCCTCTATCAACATTAACCTCTCATAATACTGCGGATCTTGCGCTCGGACAAAAAATTGGTTCATCTGTTCTTCTTCTAAGGCCGGCCTGACCTTAGCAGCCTCGGATCTCCATCGGGTAGCATACTCGCGGAATATCTCAGTGGGTTTCTTTTTCAGATTCTGGATGTAGAAGATATCTGGTGCATTTTCTGTGTTGAACCTGAACCTGTCCATGAAATCGGACGCCATTGCTACCCAGCTCGTCTATTTCTTGGGATCTTGGCTAATGTACCAAGATAGCGCATCGCCTTTCAAACTCCTCATGAAGAGTTTCATGCGAATCTTCTCGTCTCTTCCTTCACCGAACAGTTTATCACAATATGTCCTCAGATGGACTCTAGGATCCCCTGAGCCGTCAAACATTTCGAACTTGGGAGGTTTGTACCCCTCGAGAAGTTCAACGTCCGGCTGGATGCAAAGACCCTCATAATTCAACCCTTCAATGCCTTTGTTTCCTTCAACACCCTGTACTCGACTGGTCAATTTCTTGAGCTCAGCTGGCAGGTTCTTGATGAGGGAATCTTTGTCATCAGATTCTGGTGTGTTTGTAATGGGTTTGGTGTAGTGTGGCAAGGTTTCCACATATATGGGAGTGTGGTGGGGATGATCATTTGATGGTTCAGGGATGATGAGTGGAGTGTTGTTGGGATGTGTGTTGCAATGAGTAGTGGGCTGTTTCTGCGGCTTTGGGATAGGGTGTTGAGCATTGGGAAAGTTGACGTCTGGAGTAGTGAGGGAGAATGACAGACTTTCCAAGTTCCGAACATGGTCTAGCTCTTCTTGAAATTTCAGTAGCTTCTGTTCGAGCTGCGCAGCACTTTCTTTGGATACCTGAACACCCTGAGGAACTTCTACCCTTTCAGCTGAGTCATCCTTTCTGATGTTGTTCACGTTCTCCATCTTTGCTTTGTTCTTGCTTTTGATAAGACATGGAGGAGGAGGAGGTGGAGGGCCCTTAGATATTGTGGAGTAGGATGATGATGCCAGAATGCACGAACTAACCTTTTTGGGGAGGGGAATAAAAAAGAAAAGTAAAAACACAAACAAAGGTAGCAAGTTAGTGCGGAATCTGAGAAAGAAATATTGCAGTGTTTAAATACATAGTACAAGAATATAAATCGTGTTCTAAATTGGGTGCCTCGTTGTGCCCGAGGTAGGCGTAGCGACAAGTTGATTTGGAGAACTTATAATGCTAAATGCCTCATTTTATTGATAAAAATGAGACGAATCCCAAAACGACACTAAAATTGCATAAAGTAAAAAAAATGTCGCTAATGGCCGTTGGCCTTATTACATTTCAAAGCGGAAAAGAAAAGAAACTCCTAACTATTTGGTCCCAGAAGGACCTTCCCCAGACTCGGCATCTTTGGCTTCATCGAACAGCGTCACCAGCTCACGTAATCCCAGCAGCAGATAAGCCCTAGCCAAATGTCCTCCTTCATTTCCTTCGGCGTTTTGGCAATTCTCGATCCTCCGAATGAACTTCCCTTCCAGCTCTACTAACCCTCGCTCCAAATGCCCTAGGTGCTTGTTGGCTCTGACAACCATATCCTTCCACTCCTCGATCAACTTTTGATTTGCCTCTTGAATCTCCTGATGCTCGCTCTTGCACTCCCTGATCCTCTTGCGCAACTGGTTGTACTTAACCTGTATCTCAGCCCTTTCGTCGATGACCCTGTGACCTCGAACATATCCGGGCTGTCCTAACCCAGCATGATCTTCTTCTAGCCAACCTGGATAGTATAAGGTGTAACCGGCATGATACCTGTCAGGTTCTATGGAATCCCACTCCAGGACGACCTTGCTGTTCCACATTGTTGAGCTTGACATTTGTATGGGCTATCGTCGTCTTGGAAATCAGCCCTGAAATGACTCATCTTTTCTTCCTTTGGTACGACTTGCTTTCTCCCCGCTTGCCTCATGACCCGGAGAGGGACATAGGGATAAGTTCCCCTCGGGCCAATGAGTATGAGAAATGGAGCGTCCCGAGAGCGGATGATGAATTCTCCAGTGGGGAACCATTCGAACATCCACTGTACCTTGTCTTCTTTCAAGTTTTCAAACAATTGTACCCATCCTCGAGCATCCCCTGGTCGAGAAAACATGTCAGGCATATAGTTCATTCAATTGGGATGGTGAAAGGCTATATAATCATTCCACGGCCTTCGCGGAAGCTCTTGGCGGTATCGACCCTTTTGGAGATGTTCTATGAACTAGAGTTGGAGTAATAAGTTGCAACCCTCAAAATGACTGGCTTCTCGTTGACAATTTTCCAAAGCTCGGTAGATCTCCGCAACAATCATGGGCACTAAGCTGAAAGGTTGCCCTTCAATCCCCTCCATTAGTGTCTTGGTGACCATGGCTAGTCTGGTGTGGATCCTAGCCTTCTTCATGGGAAACACTATCATCCCCAAGAAACAGAACATGAAGACGAAAACCCTCATGTGGATATGCCCCAATGAGGTGAGGGTGAATTCGTCTGGATAGGTGCGGTAGGACTTGCTATGACCGTACCTCTCGTACAGGTAGTCGAAGGGAATATAGGAATCCTTCAAACAAGTCAAATCTGAGTTTTTCTTCAACCCCATCATTTTGAAGAAACCTTTACCCTTGCGGTTTTCTGGCATGAGCAAACCCGGAGTCTCCCAAGGAATACCGGCTAACCCTCCTATTTCCTCGAGCAGCGGGGTTATTTCAAGGTCCCCAAATCGAAATACCGATCTATTACTGCCCCAGAATAAGGTCGCAGCCTCTATAATTTTGTTGTTCGGCTGAATTTCCAAAATAGAGGGTAAGTTTCCCAAATACTTGCGGACGAGAGTCCGGTCACTGGAATGAAGGTCTTCCCCACCATCTTAGCAACCTCGGGTGAATATTGGTTACCATGCCGAATCTGGGGACTTCGTGCCTCATTTTCTGCAAAACAAAGAGTTAGTCCCTTACCCCCACCGAACTCGACTATTTAAATTAATAATTGGCATAAACAACATTTAGTTCTCCAAATAAGTGCACAGAGTATGGTGTTGTCCGTTTGGGTCCCAGGGGAACCCAGTGGACTTTGGATAAGGCTATCCTAAAGAGTCATTCTGTGGACAGCATAACTGACTCGACTAGGTTTGACAGTGATGCATGAACAGTTAAACAGGATAAGGTTTCTATGGGGTGCTAGACCGGTACCCTTGAGCGGACAACTCAAGAGGGAAAGGCACGGAACCGTCAAGTGCACCACTGATCGGCTAGTTTTACCGCAAATACGCCTTTGCCATAATTTAGGGGGTGATAATATTGGAAGAGCGCAAACACTCATCAAGCGTTGCTATGGTATTTGTTTGGCACGAGTGGAATATGATGTTGAAGATGCAATTACAAAAAATGAAACAGATTGTCACGTATTTTCACATTCATAATGGTTACAATAATTGCTCGAATATTACAACGGTATTGAAAGAAAGCAGTAAATGAAAGCGTTAAAGAAAAAGGAAACAAAAAGACAAGTCAGTCTCGAATAAAGGAATTAAACAAAGCAATAAAAGAAAACAATAAAGTCACATATAACATGAAGTGGTAAAAGCCTAAAGAAATCCCCAGCGGAGTCGCCATGCTGTCGACGCCCCCTTTTTCTCGCGAAATCGGGTTTACGACATTCGGGAAGACAACTCTATTCCCGTTTGGGAATTGGTTTTTTGGAATTGAAGAGTCGCCACCTAATGATTAAGTGCATTAGGACACTAAGAAGGGTTTTTGAGTTGGAAACCAGAGTTTGGGTAAGGGCTAGAAATTATCTCAAGGGGAAGGTATTAGGCACCCCTCAAGATCCACTAGTGTGGTTCCCGGCCATGCTATGTTGTGACTTTAATGCAACTAGATACACAAAGGATTTTACACATAAGATCTGCAAATAAGTACGTGACAAGTATGTGGGGATCAAGGTCTAGATGATCTAAACGCAGAAAATTAATCAATATATTGAATAAACAAAGAAGAAAACTTGGAAGAAAAGGCATAATGCAGTAAAATTAAGGAGGGTTTTGAATAGTGGAAAAGACAGGATTTTATTGATATTAAATAAAGTTGTATAAGAAAAGGGGTACTAGGTTTATAAATCACATGGATCATCCACACAACACCGGTAGTCAATTGTACGCGTAGTGTTATCGTGCGATCATCATCTCCATGTCTACCCTTCCCACCCCGTTAAGGTATTAAGCGCGAAATAGTCTCGTTTACTTATTGCATGCTATTACCCGTCCCACCTATCAGTCCTGGAGGTTTTTAGGACTACTAATCCTAAAGGGAAGAAGCTTGGATTTTCAGAGGTTTAATAAGGTTAAAAATACTAAGGCGTCAAACAAAACACATGAAAGCAGTTATGGGAGCACAAAAACAATTAAGGCTCAGATAGACCTCCTTTAATCACAGAAAATCATGTAGTTTAGCATGTCTTACATGTACTGATTAGGTCGAAATTATGCTTAACGTTAGGCAGGCTGGTTCATTACATATTTTCAGGCAAGAAGTTCACATTAGGCTCGCCTGGCTGCAACTTATCAAAGACCAGTGCAATTAATTAACTACACACTTGTTTGCCTACGTGATGGCCTATAGGCATGGCATCTACTGGTTTCAGGAATAAAGAAACAAACTGATTAAGAAAGTTGCCAGTTTTTACAGAATGATGCGAGTTCTGTAATTAGTGCTAATCTTAAAACGGGTGGTTCAGATTTGATTGATAATTCCTTTAGGCATGCTTTCTAGCGTCATTAATTTAAACACTTTTTATAGGCGTAGCGAAAGCGTAGAAATACTATAAGCATGGTATCTGAGTACTGTTAGTTTTTAATCCTATAAATAAGTTTGCCTAGTGAATAATGTATGCATAGAGTCTGGATTTCTGGTTACTTATAGGCGTGGTATCCATATGGAGATGCAAAATCCCTATAGACATGGTATCTATATGGATGCATAAACCTATAGACATGATATCTATGTGGATGCATAAACCTATAGACATGGTATCTACGTGGATGCATAAACCTAGAGACATGGTATCTACGTGGATGCGTAAATGTGCAAAGCTGTAGGCGAGATGCATGAGTACAGAAATGTGGTAATTCCCTATGAGCATGATATCTACCCAATTGCATGCATGGTTACCCTTCCCTTTTCACTAATCACCCCAGAGTTTATTACAAAATTTTATTACAGACCAAGATGAATCAAAAACTGGAAATAAAATTACAATCAGAACTCTTATGTTGCATCCAAGGAGCCTTATTCAAACCCAAGGTCTAACAATATGATATGAGCCAACTGCCAGGATCAGGTTCCAAAGCCTTTCTCTTATCTGGGATGTGTCAAAGTTCCAAGGAATTTCAAGAACTCCAGGCAATGCTCACACCCAGATATCAGAACAAAATGAAAGTGTAGTGTGGAAGGGCCAGCCCTCCAATGTCCAAGTTCAGAGGGAGCTCAAGGTCCCAAGGCAATGCTCATTGGAGGGGGGCAGAACTTAGAGTCTAGGAACAAGTGTACGTGCAGTAGAGGGATATAAGGGATGCCAAGGCAAGCTGGTGGTCATGCCCAGCAACATAAAATGCTGGCACACCCCTGACCAGCCCACTAGCCAAACATTAGAGAGTTAGGACCTATTGAAGGTCAGGTTCAACTCTGGACAGCAATTTGGATGCTGCCAGGCCAAACCTTAGCTCAAACACACATAAGGGAATATGGATGGGAAACTGAAAGAGCTTAGGACCCAAAGGGTCCAGTTTACATCCATGGACAATAACTTTGTATATTGCCATGTTTTCTAAACTATAGCTCAAACACATAGGGGGACATGGGGAATGGGATTCATTGCAAGACATAAGCAAGATATAAGAACATTACACAAAGGTTGAATTCTACAGGCAGTAAAGTAAGCATGGACAGGAGAATTGGTAAGTAAACACATTAGAGTAAAACTAGGACATACCAATTTCAGAAAGAGACAAGCAAAAGAAAGCAGAAGTCTTCAAGCAAAGCCACAATCAGAGAAAAACACTTTATGCTTGTGCGTTCAGAGAACTCGAGTGTTTGTGAAAATTCTAAGTGTATTTGAGAGTATTCAGTGAAAGTAATCAGAATTGATCGTGTGTTTGAAAGTGTAGAAGGGCATCCCCTTTTATAGTGTAGAGAAACAAGTAAGAAAGGTAAGAAAACCTTTTAAAAATCAGTCACAAATATTTTCCCTTCAGTCAAGGGATTTAATTTCAAACGGGAGAATGTAATTAAGGAAAGGGAATTTCAGTAAAATCTTTCACAATAAGAGGGGAAAATACATAAGGTTTATTTAAGGAAAGAATTCAACGATATTTGATTTGTAGAGAAAAGGAAAGGGAATCAATCAGACAACTAATAAAAATCAAAGTAAACAGGTTTAATTCGAATGGACCCAGTCAGGAATAGGTAGAGGAGGGCTCAAACAAAGAAAATCAGTGGCAATCAGTCGACACCCCATCAAAGGAGTCCAAGATCAATCAAGTAGATGTCAAAACCTTTTCGAAAGAAGAGTTCTTATATATAAAACTCACAATCATGTGACTCAAGAAGAGAAAGTCAATTTATTTAGAACAGAGTTCAATCGAGTAGAAGTTTAGAATCATAAGCAAAGAGATACATGTTCAATTTGCAGACTCCTAGTGAGTCTGAGAGTTCAGGGTTCCCAAGTGGAGCCTTAACTCGAACACAAAAATCCACATCGTCAAAGGAAACCCCAAAACCCTAGGGTTTCAAAATTAAATCAGACATGAAGTGGGAAAGCAGGTTGTTTGTTTTTTCAGAGCCTCAACAAAACAGTCATGACAGCATGCTTGAACAACAAAGGAAAGAAAAAATCATGAAGAATATATTCGAGAAACTCAGAACATAAACGAGTTCAGAAAGAAAGAGACAGTGCCAACTTGAACACAAGCAGATGAAGCATGTAGGAACATGAGCATAGTCAAAAATATCTTTAACGGTAGGCACATATAGCAGAAGAGTAATGAAAACATAGCAGGAATTAACAGGAGAAAAGTAAAGGGTAAAAGACCATATATTCATAAAAATAAAGGAAATCATACGAGCAAGGCATAAACAAACACACATAAAGCAATGAAGAAAAGGATCAGAAAGAGTTTTCAAAAATCCTTGCGGAAACCCTACAAATCGGAGAGAAACGGTTTTTGCCAAAAACTTTTAGGGAAAACACTCAAAATGTCAAGAAAAGCATAGACATAGTACAGATCTAAACAAATAAGTGTGAAAGATCCTCGAATGGCTTAGGGTTTCAGAGAAACCCTAGAAACGAGAAAGGCTTGGAAGAACAAGATCAGATCATGAGTCGAAACGGTCACGAATCAAGCTTCCAGTGCTTGAACATACCGGAGCATGGCCGGAGAACCCTAGATATACAGATCTGAGACAAATCTGAGAGAGGACCATCAAGGTCAAGCTTCCAAACTTCGAGTAGCTTAGGCTTAGGGGTGTGAGAGGGTGAGTACAGGCCATCTATGGCAGGAGATGCCATGGATTCCGGTGGAAACGAGGTAAGATAAGGTGGGAGGTGATTAGGGTTTCGGAGAGGCTAGAGAGGGTTTGAAGGAGACGAAGGGAGTTAGAGGCGGCGTGCCTATGCAAATGAGGTAGGGTTAGAGGGGTTAGGTGATTAAAAAAGGAAAGGAAGGATATCAGCCGTTGATCAAAATGATCAACGACTTGGATTTTAAAAGAAAACAGGGCGGGTTTGAGAACGGGTCGTGGGTTGGGTATTTTAGGAATTGCTTCATTTAATTTGGGGGTGGAATTGGGCTAGATTAAGGCTAAATTGAAAGGGGGAAGGGCTGTTATTGAAATAGAAATAGGCTAAGTGTTAAATAGCCAATTATCCCCTTTTTATTTTATAAAAAATAATAATAATGATTTCAAAAGCAAATTAAAAATACTAGGCCAACAAATACTATATAAATATTAATTTTAAAACACTGGAAATAATTTTTGTAGTTATAAAATGCTATTAACCGTAAAATAGGCTATAATTGCAATTACACGCAATTTAGCTTTAAAAATACCAAATAAATTAGTAAAAATGTACAAAAAATCACCTTAATTATATTTTGGTGTAAATATGAGAATAAAATAAGTTATTCACCAAAATGATAATTTCGGGAATAATTATTGGATTTTGTGGTATTAAAATAGGCAATAAATTGGTTTAAAAATCATTTAAATATTGGAAGAAGTACCAAAACTTGGGTATGCTCATATATGCATATATACATTATTTTGAAAGTATTTTGATTATAAAAGTATCTAGGAAAAAATTGGGTATCAACATCGAGTAAAGAAATGATGGCCAATTTTGACCGAGCGAAACGATTTGGGAAGATTTAGGCCGCACCCTGGCTTTTGAGCTGCCTACATATCCCTAGTTTCATAGGAATCAGGCCGTATGTTGTTTCGGATCCATCGGCGGAGTATACCGATGAAGCTATTTCAAGAACGGACGCCACATCTAGGACTGGGTGAGTGAACGATTTACGGGAATGGTTAGGTTTGATATGGCATGAGGGAACTAGAGCAGGATCGCTCCTGCTGGGATAGCCGTTGCTCACCGTTTCACCTGCAAATAGAAGTAATACAAGCGTATACTGTGCATAAATTTAAACATGATGCAAATTCCCGCCGGACCATGAATGTTGTCTTCGGACGATGTGGATGATGTCCTTAGACCATGTTGTCCCGGGCCATGGAGCGTATGATAAGGGATTCGCAGGCCATGAAAATGATGTTCTAGGGCTATGAGGATGAAAGAGATCCTCAGGCCATGACATGGTGTTCTCGGGCTTTGAAGATGGTGCCTCCGAACGATGACGCCTATGGATGAGTTGGTAATATTTCAGCCCATGAAGGATGCAGTATGAGGCGATCTTTCGGCCATGCAGATGCAGTATGAGGCGATCTTTCAGCCATGCAGATGTAGTATATGGCGATCTTTCAGCCATGCAATGCAGTATTAGGCGGTCTTTCAGCCATGCAGATGCAATATGTGGCGATCTTTCAGCCATGCAGATGGGAAGGCAGAATAGTAGCCCTATGCAATGCGAATGCAGATGGAGACAACATTTAGTCTCGGAAGGCAGAATTGTAGCCTTATCCAATGCAGATGCGGATGGAGGTAGAGCTTAACCCCGGAAGGCAGAATGGTAGCCTTATGCAATGCAGATGTGGATGGAGGTAGCGTTTCACCTCGGAAGGCAAAATAGTAGACTTATGCAAATTGGAAGGCATAATGGTAGCCGTATGTAATGCAGATGCAGATGGAGGTAGAGCTTAACCTCGGAAGGCAGAATAGTAGCCTTATGCAAGAAATAAAATAACAAATGATAGTGGAGTTTTCTTAGCTGAGAGCAGATTGCAGCGTTGTGATTACTGGAGCATTGTGACTACGGAGCATTACTGGTGTGTGCTGATAGCAAATGTTGGCAAGTGCGACGGTTCAGAGAGTTGTATTCTTGAACAATGTTTGTTCCATGGGTGTACAGCATGTTTAATGATTTCGCAATCCTAGTGCCTGCATCCAAAGAAAAATCGTGAGTTTTGTAAGGGGGAAGGTTAGTTCGTATCCCCGCTGGCTTTGCTTGACTCGTTCGGCTTTGATCTGGAGATACCGTCTGTATCATTGGGGTAGCGTTGCTAAACAAAGAGGTTTCAATAATAAACATGCATGCTTTTGTAAAAGTATGACATAAATGTATAGTAAAATAGCTTTTAGATGAACCGACGACTGTGACGTGGTTCAGGACATTACAATCTCTCCTGCTACAGAATTTCGAGGGTCCTTCTCAAAATTCTGCCCCAGTTTGATGGGTTGACGCTTCTGACTGCTGCTCGTGCAGCGATCGACCGAAATTACTCCTCAAAATTCTGCCGCAGTTTCCAATTACGGGGGGAAATGAAAATTTTATTAAATTGTGACCGAACCCATAGGGCTGCCTACGTATCCCCTCTTAAACAGGAATCAGTTCAGGCGTAGTTCAATTTGTATCATATAAGGAAAGCATAAAGATTACACATAGTAACGTTTGACTGCATCTGAATTGATCGGCTTTGGCCAGACTTCTCCGTCCATTTCTGCAAGTATGAGGGCTCCTCCTATTAGAACTCGGTGAACCATGTATGGACCCTGCTAGTTGGGAGAGAACTTCCCTTTGGCTTCATCTTGATGTAGAAAAATTTTCTTCAACACTAGTTGCCCCGGTGTGAACTGTCTTGGCTTGACTCTTTTGTTGAAGGCTCTGGACATTCTGTTCGGATAAAGTTGACCATGGCAGACTGCATTAATTCTCTTTCCATCTATAAGGTCTAGTTGCTCATAACGACTTTTTACCCACTCTGTGTCATCGAGCTCGGCTTCTTGTATGATCCTTAGGGAAGGAATTTCTACCTCAGCGGGAATGACAGCCTCTGTACCGTAAACCAGCATATAGGGGGTTTCCCCGGTTGATGTACGGACTTTGGTGCGATATCCCAGTAGAGCAAATGATAACTTCTCGTGCCACTGTTTATGCTTCTCTATCATTTTCCTGAATATCCTTTTGATATTCTTGTTGGCGGCTTCTACAGCTCCATTCATCTGAGGCCTGTAGGCTGTGGAATTCTTGTGTTTGATCTTGGAAGTTTCGCACATAGCCTTCATCAAGTCGCTGTTGAGGTTTGAGCCATTATCAGTAATGATTGACTCTGGAATTCTGAATCAACAAACAATGCGGTCGCGGACAAAGTCTGCCATAACTTTCTTAGTCACTGCTTTGTAAGATGCCGGTTCGACCCATTTGGTGAAATAGTCGATAGCTACTAGGATGAACCTGTGTCCGTTGGAAGCGGCAGGCTCGATTGGTCCAATAACATCCATTCCCCAGGCGGCGAACGGCCACGGTGAGCTTGTTGCATTAAGCTCGTTCAGAGGTACCTTTATCATGTCCGCATGTATCTGACAGCGGTGGCATTTCCCGACATACTGGATGCAGTCTGTTTCCATAGTCATCCAAAAGTAACCAGCCCGGAGTATCTTCTTTGCTAAGACAAAACCGTTCATATGTGGACCGCAGGTCCCAACATGAATTTCCTCTAGTAGCTTGGATGCTTCCTTTGCGTCGACACATCTTATTAATCCTAAATCGGGAGTCCTCCTATACAGGATTCCTCCGCTGTGAAAAAAGTTGTTGGACAATCTCCGAAATGTGCGTTTCTGAGTAGGATTTGCAAGCTCTGGGTACTCTCCTTTTGCCAAATATTCCTTGATATCATGAAACCAAGGCTTTCCGTCTGCTTCTTCTTCAACATGGGCACAGTAAACTAGCTGATTAAGGATATTCACCGGAATGGGATCAATCAAAATTCTTGTTTGGATGTTGTATCATAGATAATAGGGTAGCCAATGCATCGGCGAACTCATTCTGGATTCTGGGAACGTGTTGGAATTCCGTCTTCGTGAACCTCACTCTCAATTCCTGTACGTGGTGCAGATACGGGAGTATCTTGGAGTTCTTGGTTGCCCATTCTCCTCGTACCTGATTTATAAGTAAGTTTGAATCTCCAATCACTAGCAGCTCTTGAATGTTCCTGTCAATGGCCATTTTGAGTCCTAAGATGCAGGCTTCATACTCGGCCATATTGTTGGTGCAGGGGAACCTGAGTCTGGCAGACACCGGATAATGCTTACCGGTTTCTGATATTAGGACTGCTCCAATGCCAACTTCTTTGAAGTTTGCTGCTCCATCAAAGAACATTCTCCAACCGTCATAGGATTCCGCAATGTCTTCTCCTATGAATGATACCTCTTCATCAGGAAAATACGTTTTCAGGGGTTCATATTCTCCATCCACGGGGTTTCCAGCAAGGTGGTCTACCAGTGCCTATCCCTTGACCGCTTTCTAAGTTACGTAAACAATGTCGAACTCACTCAATAGGATTTTCCACTTGGCTAGCTTGGCAGTGGGCATGGGTTTCTGAAAGATGTACTTCAAGGGATCCATTCTCGATATGAGATATGTAGTATAGGCACAGAAGTAATGTCTCAGCTTCTGAGCTACCCAAGTCAAAGCACAACAGGTGCTTTCCAGTAGAGAATACCGAGTCTCGTATGGGGTGCTGAGATGATAAATGGCTTGCTCCTTCCTTCCTGTTTCATCGTGCTGCCCCAGAACGCAGCCGAAAGCTCCATCTAACACTACAAGGTAGAGTAATAAGGGTCTACCTGGCTCGGGCGGGACTGATACTTGTGGTGTTGACAGGTACTCATTGATTTTGTCGAAGGCCTTTTGGCAGTCATCGGTCCATTTGGTGGCGGCGTCCTTCTTTAGCATCTTAAAGATTGGCTCACAGATAACTGTAGAATGTGCTATGAATCGACTGATGTAGTTAAGCCTTCCCAAGAAACTCATCACATCCTTCTTGTTCCTTGGCGGTGGTAGCTCTTGAATGGCTTTAACTTTTGATGGATCCAGTTCTATTCCTCGGCGGCTCATAATAAACCCAATCAATTTCCCCGCAGGAACCCCAAATGCGCACTTTGCGGGGTTTAGTTTCAGGTTGTATATCCGCAGTCTGTTGAAGAACTTCCTCAGATCTTCTATGTGGTCAGTGGCCTTCTTGGACTTGATAATGACATCATCCACATATACCTCTATCTGTTTGTGTATCATATCATGGAAGATGGTAGTCATTGCCCTCACGTAGGTGGCCCCTGCATTCTTCAGGCCGAATGGCATCATCTTGTAACTGTACATTCCCCGTGGCCTAATAAAAGTCGTTTTCTCAGCATCTTCCTCATCCATCCAGATTTGATGATACCCAGCGAAGCAATCTACGAATGACTGTAGCTCATGCTTGGCGCAATTGTCAATCAGGATGTGTATATTTGGAAAAGGGAAGTCGTCTTTCGGACTGTCCCGGTTGAGATCCCGGTAGTCGACACAGACTCTGACCTTCCCATCCTTCTTTGGCACTGGCACAATGTTGGCTAAGCATGTTGGGTACTCAACCACCCTAAGAACCTTGGCTTTTATCTGCTTGGTGACTTCTTCCTTGATTTTCAAAGTCATATCAGGCTTGAGCTTTCTGAGCTTTTGCTTTACCGGTGGACACATTGGATCGGTTGGGAGTTTGTGAGCCACAATAGACGTACTCAGACCATTCATGTCATCATACGACCAAGCGAATATGTCCTCATACTCCTTTAGAAATTCGGTGTATTCTTTCTTCTCTGATGACGACAGGTAAATGCTGATTCACGTTTCCTTGACGTTTTCTGCATCTCCTAGGTTGACAATTTCGATCTCGTCCAGGTTGGACTTAGGTCTGTTCTCAAAATTCTCAACTTCTTTGACAATCTCGTCAGGTATGTCATCTCCCTCTGAATCTATGTCCGTTTGTTGCGTTGTCTCATTGCATGTCACAGTCATTGGTTCATCAAGACAGGTAATAGTAATGCTGTATAGGTAAAGCAATGAGAGAAAACGATAGCGATAAATATTAATTCATAAGAAAAATGCTTTTAATAATTGTCTTGAACATCGAAGATCATATTGTGGGAATTGAAAAATGCGAAAAGAAAATCATTTAGTAAATAAAACAGTGAATAATGCTTGTTTTAGCCTTGCTACCCCGAGGCTTGTCGGGCTCTGGTTGTCGTGATGGTCCAATTCTTGAGATGCGCCCCTCTGCTCACAGCCTGTATGGAAGGGCCTTCCTCCTCCTCATCCTCGAGAATAACGCAACAGTCCATATCACTATCCTCTAGAAACAAGTTTTTCACTGCTGCAAGTGCTTCTTCTTCATCTGACCCATAAATAATGTCGGCTTGTTGGAAGGTCTACTCCAGATGCGGTATTGGCTGCTCTAGTAGGTAGCAAGGACCGCGCCATGGTGGCTACCAGCTATTGAACTCTTCCCAGGTGTATTCATATCCCAAACCGAAGGTAGTGCCATGTTTCTTGAGTTTTATGGGATTAGAGATTCCTTGGAGGTTCTTGCCGAGCCCTTTTCCAGGTTCGTACCCACTCTAACTCAGTATACTCTCGATTTTGCTATCCCACCATTTGTATTTGTCGATAGCATTGACCCGTTCAATGTGGTGGTAAGTTTCTCCACCCAGCTTCCTTCTTCCCTCGATCGCCGGAATGGTCTGGCGACTGTATATAGGGTTGCTACCGTCGCCGTGAATGATCACTTCCTGGTGATTTCATTCGAACTTTACTGCCTGATGCAGCGTTGATGCTACGGCACCAGCAGCATCGATCCATGGCCGTCCCAGCAGCAAGTTGTAAGATGCTGGTACATCTATTACCTGGAAATCGACCTCGAACCAGGTTGGTCCCATCTGCAGGGATAGACTAATCTCACCAATGGTGGATCTCTGAGAACCATCTAAGGCTTTCACATTGATTGCTCCATCCTTTATCTCATGCAACCCTTTGCCCAACTTCTTGAGTGTTACCAGCGGACAAACATTAAGACTAGAACCTCCGTCGATCAGGATCCTAGCGATGAAATAATCTTCGCATTGCATAGTGATGTGCTGTGCTTTGTTGTGCCCCAACCCTTCAGGTGGCAGCTCGTCCTCATAGAAGGTGATCTTATGGCTTTCCAGAACTTGTCCTACCATATTAGCCATTTCCCCGCTGGTGATGTTATTTGGTACATACGCTTCATTCAGCACCTTCGACAGAGCATTCTTGTGCGTCTCAGAGTTTTGCAACAAAGAGAGAATGGATATTTATGCTGGCGTCTTGTTTAATTGGTCGATGACCGAATATTCCTTGGCCTGTATTTTCCTCCAAAGGTCATCCAGACCTGTCTCAATGAGGGACAGCCAGTTGGAGGCCTGCTTGCTTGATTCAGCCAGATGCTCATGGGTATAGACTCTACCAGTTCTTGTCATACCCTATGCTGCGACAGTTTCTTCAATGCTGACCTTGCCCTTCCTTCTCACCTCGGTTGTATAGTCCCAGTGTATAGAATTTGTATAGAAGGGTGGCGTGGTTGACATCGCCACTTCGAATTGAACATGCGCCTTAGGTGGCAAGACTGCAACCTCAAATGGTGCGGGTGCATTTGGCAGAGACACGAATTCAACCTCAATTGGTGACGGTGTTTTTGCGAGTGGCGCTGCTTCAAACTCAAGAGGTATAGACATATTCACCTCAGCGTCTTTAGATGGTTGGATCTGGACTATGATCGGTTTGAGAGTAATTGCCGGTTTCTTTGGGTCATCACCCTCTGCGATCAACACGATCGATCCCTCGGGATCCCAGTCATCTTCTACTTCAATCATGTGGATACCTCCACCCTTATTATCTGGCAGAGGATTGTTGCGGACGTTTAGAGCGGGTTCCTTTGCCACAATGATCTTGTTATCAATCAGAGACTGTATTTTGTCTTCCAAAGAGCGGCATTCATCGATGGTGTGCCCTTTCATGCCGGAGTGGTATGCACAGGACTAGTTTGGGTTAACCCATTGAGAAGTATTCTCAGGGGTTGCAGCAGGGATGGGGGTGACGTATCCTGCAGCTTTGAGCCTCTCATACATCTGGTCGATGGGTTCAACGATGGCGGTATATTGTTTTGGAGGTCTACGACCAAAATTAGGTCGGGGTCTAGGGAAATTTTAGCGTGCAAGGGTTGATTGATAATCGGATTGTTGAGAATTATAGGTTTGGTAGACATGAGCGGGTTGGGAGTATCTGGGTGAAGTAGGTTGATATGTAGGAGGTGGAGATGATTGATAAGTTGGTGGCGGAGCTTGGTACAAGGGTGAGGGTGCTTGGTAATTTGGGGTTGAATGGTATGTGAGTGGAGGCGTTGGGTATGTTTGGTACTTGAGGGGAGACTTGGTTCTTTGTGCAACCATCACGGCCCCCACGTCCCTTTTCTTGGACACACCACTAGACTGTAAAGCCTTATTTGTAGCTTGCAAGGCTTCAAAGTTTGTAACCATACCACTTTTAATACTTTCTTCAATTCTTTCACCTAATTTGATAATGTCGGAGAACTTGTGGTTCTCAATCATCATCAACCGTTCATAGTACTGCGGGTCCTGAGCCCGGACAAAGAACTTGTTCATTTGCTCCTCTTCTAAGGCAGGTCTGACCTTAGCAGCTTCGGACCTCCAGCGAGTAGCATACTCGCGAAATGTCTCTGTGGGCTTCTTCTTCAAATTCTGGATATAGAACACGTCTGGCGCGTTCTCTGTATTAAACCTAAATCTGTACAGTCAGATGCCATGCCCACCCAGCTTGACCACTTCTTTGGATCTTGGCTGATGTTCCAAGATAATGCATATCCTTTCAAACTCCTCATGAACAGCTTCATGCGGATCCTTTCATCCTTCCCTACTCCAACCAGCTTGTCGCAATATGTCCTCAGATGGACCCTTGGATCACCCGTACCATCAAACATTTCGAACTTAGGAGGTTTGTACCCCTCAGGCAGTTCGACATCAGGCCGTATGCAAAGGTCGTCATAGTTCAGCCCCTCGATTCCTTTGCTTCCCTCAATGCCCTGAATCCGGCTGGTCAGTTTCTTAAGTTCCTCGGCCAAGTTCTTCATAAGCAGATCCTTTTCATCTGACTCAGGTGTGTATGAGATAGGTTGGGCAGAGTATGGCATGGTCTCCACATAGATAGGATTGTTATCATGGCCTGGTGTATGGGTGTGGAAATGGTCGTTTGTGGAGTTTTGAGGTTCTGGGATGAGTACTGGAGTGTTGTTTGGAGTATGGCAGGTGTTACATTGGTTCTTTGGTGGAGCAGTGTGATGGTGAGGTGCGGGATGATTCTGCTGTTTTGGGATATTTTGAGGAGGTGTAGGGTTTTGAGCGCTGGGGAAGTTGATATCTGGGGTGTTGAGGGAAAATGACAGGTTTGCCAGATTTCGAACCTGATCGATCTCTTCCTGGAATTTCAACAGTTTCTGTTCAAGCTGTGACGCATTCTCATTAGGAACCCGAATACCCTGGCCATCAGTGGCCTCTACCCGTTGATTTGTGCTCTCCTTCCTGATGTGGTTTAAATCTTCCATTTTGCCTTTGTTCTTGCTAGTGGGACTAAGAGGAGGAGGGGGTGGAGGGCCCCTGGATCTTGTGAAATAAGATGATGATTCCATAGTGCACGAACTAACCTTTGGGGAGGGGAATAATAAAAATAAAGAAAACAATAAAACAAAAGGTAATCAAGTTAGTGAGGATTATAAAAAGTATCGCAATATTAAAACACATAGTGCGGGAATGTAAAGCGTGTCCTAATTTTGGAACCTCTTTGTGCCCGAGGTAGGCCTAGCGACAAATAGAATTGGAGAACTTTTAATGCTAAATGCCTCATTTTATTGATAAAAAATAGGCATCCCAAAACGAAACTAAATAAGCAAGGAATAAAAGTCACTAATGGCCATCGGCCTTATTACATTCATAAAGCGAAAAAGTAAATTCCTATCTATTTGGTCCCAGAAGAACCTTCCCCAGATTCGACATCCTTGGCTCCTTCGAACAGCTTCCCCAATTCGCGAAGTCCCAGCAACAGGTATGCTCTGGCTAGATGTCCACCTTTGGTCCCTTCAGCCTTTTGACAGTCTTCAACCCTTTTGAGAAAATTTCCCTCTAGTTCTACTATGCCTCGCTCCAAGTATCCTAGCCTTTTATTGGCACTGATAGCCATGTCTTTCCATTCCTCAATCAGCATCTTGTTGGACTCTTGTATCTCGCAGTGTTCATTCTCGCATTCACGGATCCTTTTGCGCAACTGGTTGTATTTGACTTGTGCCTCGGCTTTTTCATCTATAATCCTATGGCCTTGAACGAACCCTGGCTGGCCCAGACCATCCCAATTATCTTCCAACCAACCAGAGTAGAAAGGGGTACAACCGACATGATATCTGTCTGGCTCGATAGTGTCTTTCCCCATTACGATCTTGCAGTGCCACGTGTGCTGGGCTTGGCACTTGTGGGGACTCTCATCATTTTGGAAGTCTGCTCGAAGATGGTTCATCTTGTCGACCCTGGGTATGACTTTCTTCCTACCTGCTTGCCTCAAAACTCGAAGAGGGACGTAAGGGTATGTTCCTCTTAGACCAATCAGTATCAGGAAAGGTGCATCTCTGGATTGGCAATGAACTCCTATGTCGGAAACCACTCGAACATCCATTGAACCTGTTCTGCAGTCAGATTATCAAAGAGCTCAACACATCCTTTGGCATTCTCAGGCTAAGCGAACATGTCGGGGATGTAATTCATTCGCTTTGGATGGTGGAAAGCGATGTGATCATCCCAGGCCCTTCGCTGAATTTCTTGTCAGTATTTGCCCTTTTGGAGACGTTTCACGAGCCAAAGCAGAAGTAGTAGATTGCAGCCTTCAAAGTGTGTCGCTCCTCGTTGACACTTCTCCAAGGCTCGGGATATGTCTGCAATGATCGTGGGTACAATGGTGAATGTCTGCCCACCAATCCCATCCATTAGGGCCTTGGTTACCATAGCCAGCCTAGTATGGATTCTCCCTTTCTTCATTGGAAACACGATCAGATCCAGGAAGCAAAACATGAAGACGAACACCCTACGATGGATATGTCCCAAGGATGTGATGGCAAACTCATCATGGTAGGTACGATATAATTTGTTGTGAGCGTACCTTGCATAAAGGTAGTCAAAAGGGATGTACGATTCCTTTAGGCATACCAATTCTACGTTTTTCTTCAAACCCATCATTTTTAAGAAACCCTTGCCTGTGCGGTTCTCAGGAACTAGCAAACCCGGGGTTTCCGACACTAGACCGGCCAGTCCTCCTATCTCCTCTAGAAAAGGTGTCATTTCTATGTCCCCAAAGCGGAACACGACCCTTTCACAATCCCAAAATAAGGTAGCAGCTTCTATTATCATGTTGTTAGGCAGGATCTCCAGGATGGATGGTAGATTATCCAGATATTTTGTGATGAGGGTTTGGTCACTAGAATGCAAATCTTCCCACCAACTCAGCAATCTTGGGTGGATATTGGTAACCATGCCGAATTTGGGGACTTCGTACCTCATATCTCTACAAGACAAACAAGGTTAGGCCCTTAACCTCACCAGACTCGACTATTTAACATCAACAATTAGCATGAAGCATTTAGTTCTCCAAATAAATGCACAAAACATGATGATGTCCGTTTGGGTTTAGGGAAACCTAGTGGACTTTTGGACAAAGCTATCTTAAAGGATCATTATGTGGACAACATAACTGACCCAGCTAGGTTTGACCATGATGCATGCACAGTTTAAACAGAGTAAGGTTACCTACGGGGTTTTAGACTGGTACACTTGAGCGGACAACTCAAGAGGGAAAGCACGGTACCGTCGACTGCACAGCTGATCGACTAGTTTTGCCGCAAATAAGCCTTTCCGAAATTAGGGGGGTAATGATAAAGGAAGGGCGCAACCACTCATCAAGCGTTGCTATAGTATTTGTTTGGCACGAGTGGAGTATGATGTTAAGCATGATTATGCAATAATTAAAAGCATGTTATCATGTATTTGCACGTTAAGAAAGCGATAAATACAACAATTTTATAATTTAAAGCAGCAGTAAAGGAAGAAAAAAGAAAGATACGCCAGTTTTGCTTTTGAAGAAGAAATTAAACACTTAAAGGAATTAAACAAATAATTGCACATAAGGAGGGTACAAATTCACAAAAACGGTATGAAATGGTAAAAGCCTAAATATCCCCAGCGGAGCGCCATGCTGTCGCGCCCCATTTTTCTCGCAAAATCGGGGTCGTGACGTTTTGGTTGAGACAACTCGTTCCTTTTGGGAAAGGGTTTTGCATTTTGAAGAGTCTCCACCTAACGATTTAACGTGCGTTAGGGCACCCACAAGGTTCATCTATAACTACGTTTGGTAACCAGAGATAGGGTAAGGGCTTGAAATTATCCTAAGGGGAAGGTGTTAGGCACCCCTCAGGATCCACTAGTGTGGTTCCCGGCCAGACAGTTTTTGTGAATTTAGACAATTAACAAATAAACAAGTATGACTCAAATAGTAGGGGATTTAAGTTTAAATACACAGATGTTTGAAAAAAAAATAGTTAATGAAAATAACAAGATTTTGAAAAGAAATACAATCTAAGAGTGTTTGTGAATATAAAAGGGGTGTCCTGGGTTGGTTAGCCCATAGGATCACATCAGCACAATGCCCGATAATCACTCCTTATAAAGGGGCTACGCATGGCATTAGCCCACCGGTCATCATATCCATATCTACCCTTTCCCGCCCCGTAAAGGTAATTAAAGCGAAGGTTGGTCTCGACCCCTATTGCTGGCTGTTACCCGTCCCTTCCTATCAGTCCTGGAGGAATTTAGGACTCCTATCCTATAAAAGTGGTGGGGGTTCTAGGCAGACCCTCACGTTTAAAGGCAAAATACTAGGCGACAAACAAGAACAAATAGGACCGCATTTAGGGGGAAAACACAGAAAATAGGTAGAAGGCTCAGATATACCTCCACAAGTATTGCACACAGACGGCACGACTCATACACAGGTAAGGTCCACATTCAGGTCCTAACAAGGTATTTAAGTGATAACAATAGAACTAGATTTATTACATGACTCAGAATAGAAGTCCGAATCAGGCTTGCCTATTGGTTTTAACACGTTGACAGTTAAACACTAATCACAAAGCTGGTTTTATTTAAAGTTGATTGCCTAAGGCTTGCCTAGGAGCGGAACTCAGATGACTACATTTTATATAGAGAAACAAGGCAGGTTTCTTAAAGCGGACTCTTGAGTCCTTATAGGCATGATATCTAATGACAAATCAACGCAGTTTTTGAAAGAACTTGTTGTAAAGAAAATAAGCCGTTAATTAAACCAGTTTCGAAACGAACTAAAACGTGGACTGGATTGATTTATTTAACTAAACTAATTGAGATCTATAGGCAGAATTTCTAGAGTTATCCCCTATAGGTATGACATCTAGTTGTTTAACATTGATTTCAGAAACTTGGCAGGCATGATGACCAATGAATGAAAACATGTAACACTTGTTATAACAGAAGCTAGATTAAATTATATCCTATAGGCATGGCATCTATTGTGAAACTGATTTTGAGACCTATTAAACATGATTTCTAACATGGTAAGGAAAGTATAGTAAAACCCTATAGGCATGGTTTCTAACATGGTAAGGCAAACATAGTAAAAAATGTAAAGTCCTATAGGCATGGTTTCTACCCGCCTTACCCCAAAAACATGTAATTGCCCGCCCTTTTTACTAGTTACCCCAATATTTGTTTACAAATTATTACAGACCATGTGAATGAATTACATAAGAAAAGTAAAAATTACACTATAGAGAGCCTAAAACAGGCCCAGACTTTCAGCACCTGATTCGGACTTCCTCCCTGAGTTATGAAATAAACCACCTCAAGTGCCAAGATTCTTCCATAGTCTTTCTCATATCTGGTTGTGTCAGAGTTCCCTAAGGACCTCTAGGGATCCCGGGCAGTGCTCAAACCCAGATTGCATAACCAAGACAGTGTATGTTCAGTGTGGAAATGCCAGCTTTTATGTGTCCAAGTTTAGAGGGAACTCAAGGGTCCCAAGGCAAGGCTCACACAAAAGGGGCAGAACCTAGTGGTCTAAGAGTATATGTAAGAGTGCTTGACATAGATTTAAAAGAGTTGAGTTGGAAAAAATTTTGAAAATGATTAGTTTGAAATAAGTTTTGGAAGGCAGTAGAAGAGTTTGCCTTAGTGAAAAGAACAGAAACAGGACAATCAGCAACTCAAAAACAAATCATAGTGCAAACACAAATAGGGAAAGGAGGCATTGGGAACATATAGGTTTGAAACGACATAAATGGGGAAACATTTGATGCAACAAATATACAGAACAACTATAAATCCATTGAACAAATCAGTCATGGTAACATACATTCAAAACATAGGGAAGAGTGCAGCGGGATCATGTTGAAGACAAGGGTTTTGTTGAACAAAGTTTGACACTATATGGTTATACCAGTTAGGGAGGGGTAAGGGAACTAAGTGAACATGCTGGACAAGTATCAAAGAACTAAGTAAAGTCTGATATGATGATTACACACAAGGCAAGAATTTAGACATGCTTGACAACTTCAATCATAGAAACAAATTGAATAACTAGTACAATAGCAAGCATGGATGTATAGGCATGGAACGCATAAAGTTGAGATTCAAATTTAAACTAGAGACATACCAGTTGAAGAAGTAAAGTGCAGAAAGTAAAGCAAGTAGAGTTCCACAGTCTAGCCTTGGCTTTCAGCCGGCTAGACAAGCAGTTAGCACAAGTGGCAGAGAAAGAAGAGAGAGTTTGTGTGTGTGTGTATTCTGAACATTGTTCGTGTTGTACGACTGTAGAAGAGAGTTATTTATATAGTAGTTTGGAAACTGGTTAAAATAAGACAAGAATCAATTCTTCAGTATAAAAAAATTGGTTCGAATCTCCATTTAATTAAGGGAGTTAGTGTAAATGGTAAAGAGCAAGTGGCAAGTAAGGAAAGAAATCATACACGGCTAGAGTATAACAAATAAGGAAAGATTTAAAAAATAAGGAAAGATTTAAAAAATAGTACTAGTATAGAACAAGTAATTAAGGCTAGGTTCAGAACGTTTTCAAACTAAGGAGACAATCAGTAGCAATGCAGACAAGGCAAGGAAAATTAATTAAGGCAAGCAACCAATCAAATTAAGTGGAAAGGTAGGGGTCGGGGGGTCTAAAGGGAAATGTTCAAATCACACCAAGTAATAAGGAATTCAGAATCAATCAAAGAGAAAATCAGGGAAAAGAGTCAGCATGTTTAACATATAAATAGAGAAAGACATGGGTAGTCAAGAATTAGCACACGACTCTAGCAAAACATGAAGATAAAACGATACTGAATCAGTGAGAAAGATGCAAGTCTTGATGCGAACAGTCAAGATGAACACAAACACATAGAATTGATGTAAGTCTAGGCTGAGAAACTCGGTAAAAGCATATCAAGGCAAGGCAGTCACAAGAAATCACAAGAACTCAAAAGAAATATGAGAATTAGTAAGTCATGCTAATACAACCAAACGAAGAACCCTAAAACTTAGGGTTTTCGACGTAGGCTAGTTAGGGTCAAGGAAGAACACAACAAAATCAATCAAAACACATAGATACACTTAAAACCGGAAAGTGTTTGAAGAAAATATTTTCAAAAACCCTAGTTTAGGAAGAAGACAAACCGCTAAAAAATTAGGAGATTTTTCCATAAAATAAGTAAAATAAGCTCGATCCTTCTCGGATCTGTACAGATCTATGAAGTTTAAGAGACAAAATTAGGGGTTTTATCAGAATAACTCGAATAGAGGAAAAAGCTTAACAAACGTTTGTGGATTAATACAAAAATCAGAAGAAAGAAGCATTTTCGAAAGGTGTTTAAGAACCCTAGTTCGAAGGTGAGGAGTTATTTTAGAAAAATCGGAAAAACCTTTGAGGAAAATAACAAAAGCTCATAATATACACATATCTAAGACAGATCTAAAAGAAATCAAAAAATCTTAAGAGTTAGGGTTTCAGAAAACCCAGAGAAGATGAGAAAACCATAAAGTGTTACCGGTTTTAGCCGAAAAAGCCATATATCTTACTCAAACANATAGAGAGAGGGAGTTAGAGAGGTCCGTTGAGAGAGAAATGAGAGGGGGAAATGAGAGATGGCGGGGGGGTGGGGGGGATCTGGACCGTTGATTAGAATTGATCAACGGTCCAGATTGGACCAGGGATTGGGTCGGGTATGGTTTGGGTTTGCGCTTGGGTCTGATGGGTTATTTAATTGGGTTTAGGGTTGGTTTGATTTAGGTTATAATTCAAATAAGAGTGGCTACTTGTTAAATACCCAACTAAATTAGATAAATAATTAATAAAAAAGGCTAATAATTAGATAAAATGAAATTAAAGCTAAATAGGTGAAATTAAGGTAATTAACTAGTATGAAAAATATGAAATGACTGATTATTGAATTAAAATAGCATAAAGTGTACAATTAGGCTATAATTGAAAAATTGTTGTAATAATAGCCAAACAATGCCGAATTGGCTAATTTGTAAAATAATTAAATCATAATAGGATTAAAAATGATATATTGAGCTAAGAAATACTTTGAAATTACTTGTAATGCAATTTATGAATAATTATTGATAATAATATGGAAAATTATGGAAAAATACCAATTATTATAAAAAGTGATTTTGAAGACATATATGCAAATTTAAAATTAGTTTGAGGAAAAAATTGGGTATCAACAAAAGCCACAGACAACCTCTCTCTGCGAACGTGAAAGCCTACCTCTAGGCTACAATTCTTTCTTTGCAAACGCGATCCAACCTCCGCATTAGCAATGCACACCAGACAACAACAAAAATCACCAATTGCTGTAACGATCCGGCCGAGGATTTTGAGTAGTTAAGTTTCGTTCCCCTATTTATTGCCTCCTCTATGTTATATTGTGGTTATATGACTTTCTGGGATGGTTGGTTTTGGTTTCGAGTGAGTTTCAGAGTGGTTGGGACACTTGGTCCCAAAGTTGGAAGTTAAAGTTGAAAAAGTTGACTGGAGTTTGACTTTTGTGTAGATGGAGGAATGGAGTTTTGATGGTTCTAATAGCTTTGTGTGGTGATTTTGGACGTAGGAGGATGTCAGAATATTTATTTTGACGTCTGTAGGTCGTTTTGGCTTGAATTGGCGAAAGTTGGAAAAATTGAAGGTTTGAAAGATTGAGAAGTTTGACTGAGTGTTGACTTTATTGATATCGGGTCTGAATTTAGGTTCCGGAAGTTTGGAATAGGACCGTTGTGTTATCTATGGCACGTGTGCAAAATTTGAGGTCATATGGAGTTGGTTTGGCATGTTTCGGCATTAGTTTTAGAAGTTGGAAAATCATTAGTTCATTAGGCTTGAATCGATATGTGATTCGTAGTTTTGGTGTTGTTTGATGTGATTTGAGGATCCGAGCGAGTTCGTATTGTGTTTTAGGACTTGTTGGTATGTTCGGACGGGTTTCTGGGGGCCCCGAGTGTGTTTAATTGAGTTCGGACCATTTATGCATGTGTTGAGATTGCTGGTTTCAGAGCTTCTTGTTTGCTTTTTGGCGATCGCGTAGGGTCTTTTGCTGGCCGGTTATTTTTTATTTTCGCGTTCGCGAAGGATTGGCTGCGTTCGCAGAAGTTTGGGTGATTATGCATACGAACGCATGAGAGGGACCGCGTTCGTGTAGAAGGAAGTAGGGGTTGTGTGATGGCACACGTTATTCATCGCTTTCGTGTGGAGTAGTCCGCGATCGTGAAGCATTAGGATGTTCTGCCATCGCGTTCACGTCTGTAGTCACGCGATCGCGTAGGGTCTTTTGTGAGCAAGTGGAGTTTGTTCTCTGCCATCGCGTGTACTTTTCCGCGATAGCGTAGAGTAATCACTAGCCAGCAGATATTAAAATTTCCAAATAGAGGGCTAGAGTTATTTTTCATCTTTTGAGTTAGAGACCTCGGTTTTGGGCAATTTTGGAAGAGATTTTCAAGGATTTGATCGGAGTAAGTGATTTTGACTCGAATATGACTATTATACATGAATCTATTATTATTTTTATCATTTAATTAATGTTTTGAGTTGGAAAAATTGGAAAATTTTGTGAAAACTTCCAACGCTATAATTTGAGAATTTGAAGGTCGATTTGAGGCCAAAATTAAATAATTTTAGTATGATTTTACTCGTTATTGAATGGGTGTTCGAATTTCGTAGTTTGGACGAGTTCTAAGACGTGGGCCCGTGGTTGACTTTTTTAGTTGACTTTTTGATTTTCTTTAAAGATTACAATTTTATTATTCGGAATAGTTTCCTATGATTTGTATTTATCGTGTAACGTTATTTTGGCTAGATTCGAGCCATTCAGAGTTGGATATTCGCAGAAAAGGCTTACTAGTGGATTGAGTTAGCTTATTTGATGTAAGTATCTTGCCTAACTTTGTGTGGGGAAACTACCCCTTAGGATTTGGGTTGATTATGCTATTTATGATATGTGAAAGCTGTGTACGCAAAGTGACAAGTGGGTACACGAGCTATATATGGTAATTGACGGGTTTAGGCTATTTGGACTCTTTTCATGCTTTAATCTAATTATCATAGCATGTTATATTTTTCATTCTTAGTCTACCCTTACATGTATTAATCTACCCCCACATGCCTTATTTGACATTGTTAACACTTGTTCCACTTTTTACTTGTTATTTGCTCTTGTATGCTTTAGTTGAAGTTATTGTCTTCCTTGTTATGTGTTACTTCTTTAATTGTTGAATTGTTTACTTGAGGTTGTTCTTTTCATGGAATAGCTTCTTGTTGAGTTATTGATGTTGAAGTTGTAAAAGCCATGATCACATTGAGGCAAAGTCGTTAATTGTTGAAATACCATTATTGTTGAGCTATTCACTTTCAATTTGCTAGGGTTGAGACTCTTGTACACATTGTGGTTGAACCATGGGCTACTTGTTGTGGAAACATTGGTATTGTTGATTCTTTTGGCAAGTTGTGGGGTATGGGCACTTGTGGTGCGAGTTGTGATTATGTTGTGATATTGATGCGCATGCGGCAGTACAAGGATACAGTTAATGTGCATGCGGCGACATAAGGTGGGATTTTATGTGCGTGTTGCTAGTAAGGGAATTACTTGAATCCACGCGGTGACATAAGGTGGGCTAAAGTTGTCACGTCCCAAAATCCTAACCTGTCATAATGGCGCCTATCGTGGTACTAGGCAAGCCGCCATTTCCAAGATATTCCCAACATTTAACAGAAAATGAATCAAAGTAGTTTTAAATAACAAAAATTCTCATAAACGGGGTATGGGGTAAGGTCTGCGTACACATTACCCTCCCCAAACCCCACTTGTGGGATTACACTTGGCTGATGTTGTTGTTGTTGTCTCATAAACGGGGTAGAACCCAAAACATAACGCGGAAACTCCCGACATCGGGGTGTCACTGAGTTCACAAGCATCTATACATCACAAGTATGGGAAAAGTAATGTCTATGAAAGTCTGGATCTACATAAAATAAACGTAAAGATAGGGAAGGAAAGACAAGGTCTGGAAAAACGCCGGGAAGCTACCTCGAAATCTCCAAACGGCCAACTGAGCAAAAGAAGTCAACACCCGCCGTGACCGGAAACACCTGGATTTGCACACGAAGTGCATGGTGTAGCATGAGTACAACCAACTCAGTAAGTAACAAGACTAAATAAAGAACTGAAAGTAGTGACGAGCTCTGCAATTATACTTCAGTTTCAATAAGTTCAACATAGGAAAGTAGGAATGCTTTCATGTTTGACAATTTCAGGTCAAATCAGTTACCTCATGTCAAGTTCAAGTATAACATCTTTCAGAAAAACTTCAAGACAGTGATATATGGCAGCTAAGTGCAACAATAATGAAATCAAAAACATCCTCTCAGAGCAACAGTCACTCAGTCTCTCTCAATATCTCGGCACTCGGTACTCAGCACTTGCACTCAGTAGGTACCTTCAATCACTGGGGGTGCGTACAGATTCCGGAGGAGCTCCTTCAGCCCAAGCGCTATAAACCGTACGGACAACTTACGTGCTGCACGGACAACTCACGTGCTATAATGTATCAACAAGGAACAATAGAGACTGAGGTATGATATACAAGTAAAACTCTGACTGAGTACAAGTAGCAATTAGCAGGCAATTAAGCAGGTAATCACCGAGCTTGAAATGTCAAAAATGAAGAAAAATCATGAACCCTTGAATTTATATGTTCTACCCGGTCATTCCGCTTTTGCAGCATCGCAGAAGCGATATTTCAACCGCATCTGCCGCTCCAATCGCTTCTGTGGTCCCTCAACACGCTCATGCGGACTCGCTTCTACGTGCAACAACACCGCTTCTGCAGAACCAATTCCCCTCTCAATTTCTGCTTCTGCGCCAAATACACCGCACCTGTTGCCTCGCAGGTGCGGAAAGAAGCTCGCACCTGCGACCTCTGCCTATTTCCTTCCTGGCCGCTTCTGCGGTCCCCTTCTCTCTTTTGTGAACTCGCATCTGAGGTGCCCACTCTGCAGGTGCGATTACACAAAGCATCTTCCAACTTCAGTAATTCTTTAAGTTTAAAACTTGATCTGTTAACCACCCGGAATAAACCCGAGGCTCCCGAGACCTCAACCAAACATACCAACAAGTCTTAAAACACGATTCGAACTTAGTCGAGCTTTCAAATCACCTCAAACAACATCAAAAACACGAATAACACCCCAATTTAAGCCTATTGAAACTAAGAAAATTCAACTTCTAAAAAAGACACCGAAACCTATCAAATCACACTCGAATGTCTTCAAATTTTGCACACAAGTCACAAATGACACCACAAGTCAAAAAGTCCACCCCGGTCAAACTTCTCAAAAATTCAACTTTCACCATTTCAAGCCTAATTCCACTACGGACCTCCAAATCACAATAACACGCTTCTAAGTCCAGAATCACCCAACGGAGCTAAAGGAACCATCGAAACTCCATTCCGGAGATGTTTACACATAAGTCAACATCCGGTCAACCATTTCAGCTTAAGCTTTCCATTATGAGACTAAATGTCTCAATTCATTTCAAAATTTATTCGGACCCAAGCCGACTAACCTTGTAAGTCATAAAATAATAGTAAAGCACAAAATGATCAGTATATGGGGAATGGGGCTATAACTCTCGTAATGACCGGCCTGGTCATTACAAAAGTGCGTGTTGCTATGTCGGGTAAACTATTTTCAAAGCTACCTAAATGTAAGGCTCACGTGGAGGTATAAGGAAAGATTGTGATTGAAATTGTAATAAGTGAATACGAGGCGGTACCTCGGTTGTGATTCTGGTTTCTATCTTTCAATTACTTCACTTGTATTTTCCCGCATTGTTTTCTTGATGTTCATTATGTGTTTCTTCCTTGTTGCCTTTATTGCTCTAAATTCGGTGGTAGCTTATCTTATTGTATTTTTTTATTGCCTCATTTTTCCTCGTCTCTCTTATTATACCGTACTACACTTGTTCAACTTATTTTTCTTATCCTAGTAGGTGTCTGGACCTGGCCTCGTCACTACTCTACCGAGGTTAGGCTTGATACTTATTGGGTACCGTTGTGGTGAACTCATACTACGCTTCTTCACATATATTTTGTGCAGATCCAGGTACCTCATATCAGGTTAGTCATCAGTTAGTTTTCCATACATCTCGGAGACTTCAAGGTATATCTGCTTGGCGTTCGCAGGCCTCGAAGTCACCCTCTATTCTTGTTTTTCTACTACTTACTCTTGATTTTGATAGTGATGTATTAGGGATTTTATGGTATATTCATGTAAAGCATATGACTTAGTCTCACCAGATTTTAGGAGTTATTGTCTGCAGTATTGTCGAGTTCTATTATGATAGTTAAATGGTTTAAATTTGAAGTTCAATTGTTATATCCACTATTTCACCATGAATGTTAGGCTTACCTAGTCTTAGAGACTAGGTGCCATCACGACATCCTATGGTGGGAGATTGGGGTCGTGACAATCTCAAACATTGTCGGGGGGGGGGGGGTCCAAAATTCGCTCGAGCCTTTGGGATCCTATAAAAATAGTCTAAAGTCCATAAATACTATATGGACCTATCCAAGTTCTCAAAATACATACGAAATGTTTACATCTAAGAATCAAATATTAAACCACATGTTGACCTCTCTTAAGTTCATAAGCTTCTATATTTCCAACCAAGCGTCCGACTCATACCTAGGCACCTCGGACCTCAACTAAACTTTGTATTCAAGTTCAATTCAACAACACAAACTTACCCTAGTCTCCAAATACCAATCGGAATCTGATAACCTCAAGGTCAACTATCGGTCAAACTTATAGATTCTCCAGTTCTCCAAATTTCCAACTTTAAGCAACTAGGGCCAAAACCTTCTAGATCTCAAAAGCCAAATTCAAACATACGATTAAGTCCAAAATCAGCATATGAACCTATTAAAACCTTCAAATCACTCCGAGATCATTTATTCAAAAGTCAAACCTTGGTCAACTCTTATAACTTAAGGCTTTCAAATAGAAACTAAGTATTCCAATTCACTTTCGAACCCCATGAAAACCAGATCACCCATCAACACAAGTCATATATCATCAAATGAACCTAAGGGAAGCGTGAAACAGGAGAACAAAATTTTAATACTAAAAACAACCGATCGGGTCGTTACATCTCAGGTGGCAGGCGATTGGATCTATTTATTCATATATACATAACAAGTCTATTTTCTACCTTTTAATATTAGTTTTAGTTTATTTCACTTAGATCTTCTAACATTAAGAAATTTTACGATATCCTATCAAAACTTTAACAATAGATCCGTATTCATTTTTGTAAGACAACAATATGCTTAAGTCACCTTTTTGCTTTAATACGGTTTCTTGATCCAATGAATTAAAATGTTTGCATGGAATTTGCAAATTTTTTTCTAATTCCTATCATTAGGATGTCTTTATAGTTATAAATCAGCATAAAGGGAATTTTAACCTCTTAGTTCTTTTTTATGCACAAAATAATTGAGTTCACCCTTTAATTTGGTAACTTTATTAGAACTGGCTTATTAATTCACCTCTATAATATATTATGTGAAATATATTGTTTACCTAGAAAATAGGAGTAACAATTAAATTTGATTATTGGTTTCAAAGATATGCGATTTAATTCAATACCAATTAGTAATCAAGAAATATGAAGTAGGAAATGAAAAGGACAAGCGAATCAAACCAATAACACTTGACAGTGGTGACCTCGAGATGGCTAAGAGCAATAAAGTAAGAAAAGTAAAGTAAGAACAATAGAGCTCAAGGATAATGCTGATGAACAGTAGGCGAAAAAGAAGAAAGTATATTCTTCTCTCAGTAAAAAGATCATCGTACAAATGATTGGGGTCCCCTTTATATAATGGGGGAACCCTAAATAAGAAATATTTTCATTTACAGTAGGGAATATTCTTGGTACAGCTATCTAACCGCCTAGTATGGAATCGTACAATCCTATTCCGTGATTTGCGCCGTGACTTTGGGGACATTGCAGGAATCTAGCTCGCTCTGGTACAAATCCATAACGGTACTATTTCGTAGTCGGGCATACTCGAACCTGGTGTTCCTCGCACTCCTATCTTCGGGCACTGCGCTTTGTCTTCGAGCTCGACTCTGGTCCACTGGTCTCGAATCTCGACCTCACCTGAACTCGGGTCCATGACAAACCCTCGAGCCTATAAATCTGAGGCATACGATACAGATAGTCCCCGCGTTTCTTAGAATAAGATGGCAAGAAACGATTTGATCCTCGATTTCCCGGAGTCTTTAATGATGACGTCCTTCGTGTGACACAGGCATCCGAAGTGACTGAAACGTCCCGTCGGTCCACTTCCCCAAAACATTGCATGCACGCCAGTATTGGTCGGCCACTAGTGCCACCGAACTGTCGTTTCCCTTCTATAAATATGAGGCTATTCTTTTGAGTAAAGAACTTTGCTCTTCCTTTACATATTTCACTTCCTCCTCTCATTCTCTCAATCGTCTGTTTCCACCGCCTTTTCAAGTGCCAGAAAACGCCAAGTTCTTGTAAAACAAAAACACCAAATTTCGATATAATCTGTACTCTTTAGCTTAAAATCATGGCTAAAATGTGCAAAACGGTCCCAAACAAGGATAAGGCATCGTCTTCTTCTACATCCCGAGCGGCTAAACCGGTGGTGCCGCCAACTCTTGAGGAGATCACCCCCGGCCCTTGTGTGATTAAGAAGGACTTTAGCATTGAAAATCCTCCTGATGTCCTAGGCCGATGCGAGCATGCATCTCGATATCTTAGTTTGATATTGAATAAGCATCTCGAAGATGTGAGGAAGGACTGCGGGTGGGAGATGAGGTTGTGGTTCATGTCCCAACCCCCGAGGAAAGCATTTCCACCCACGTGGAGGGGTTTTTAAGTGCTTACACTTATCCCTTCACACTGGGTCCCCTTGATTCGGTGGTGATCGACTTCTACAAAATATACGATGTCACCCTCGGCCAGAGATACCCTTCTTTTTGGCGGATCGTGATCATGTTGTGCTTTTTTTTCTGAAAAGGCTAATGGGTTTGAATTCACCCTCATCCACCTGATTTGATTGTATCGGCCCCAGCTATTTCGAGGGCTTATCAAGTTGCAACGTCGAACAACGAAGCCCATCCTTGCCAATTCTGATGAGACCAAAGATCGAGGTTGGATGAGCCGATTCGTCAGAGTTAGAACTTTGGATGTTATCCTCGGAGACAAAATGTCGTTCCTGAGAGGTGAAACTTTAATCGTAAGTGGAGTTCTTTTTCCTGGTATCTATTCATGTTCTGCTTTCACATTTCAAAATACCATTTCTCTTCTTTTGGCAGCCACTGCCTGGACGCCCCTCGCGGTGCCGGACCTCGAGGACTGAGTCCGAAAGTTAGCTGCCACTTCTTCGTTTACTTGTGCAGGCCTTGGAGATGCATCCGAAATGAGGCCGGCTCCGCCCGGGGAAAAGACCAAGCCTTCCATTCCGAAATCGGAGAAGGACAATAAAAGGAAGAGGGTTTCGAAGCTCGAAGACCCTCAAGATAAGAAAACCCCTGCTCGGAGGCTGCGGAATAGGTTTGGTCAAGCGGGTGCGGATTCGGCCCATAGTTCCCCAGATGGCGAAGAAAATGACGATGAAGAGTCGGCGCTGGTGCCTCGATCCAGGAAACCCATCGAGGCCGCCAAGCCCTCTGTCCCAGAAACCTCATCTTGTGGTGAGGGAACTCCGAAACAAGATGCGGGCAAGGCCCCCGTGTCCCCGGAGGTTGAGATCGTTCCTCCGCCTTCATCAAATATGCCGGAAGGGGCAAATGCAGAGACCCCTGAAGCTAATGAGAACGCCCCGAGTGACGAGCTCGGGCCATGACAACTGGTCGTTCCCTTTCTTTGCCAACTTATTCCGAGGGGGCAATAGAAGAAGCTAATACCCTACGTATGTCCGACACGAATAAGGTCCTTGAAGAAGATCTTTTTCAGAGTTGCTTTGCTAGGATCGATGATACCGCCAACCTCAATGATACATCCTCTCTCTTCGAAGAGGCTCGGCATCTCCTCTCTCGGGTAAAACACTTACTTTTTATACTTGTATTTTTCTCTTTCTTTCTTTTTCTTTCACTGATACACCTTTATTTCATGTATAGGCCATTGTAAAGTTCAGAGCTGAGCTGAGCCAATGTGAGGCCGAGCTCAAGAAAATTTTGGATGAGGAAAAGGTCGTGAGGCTCCTCTGTAGCAAAAAGGAGGAGGAGCTTAAGGATCTTCGGGATGAGTTGGCCCAAGCCCAGAAAAATGAGGCCGAGCTAGATGAGCAGGTAACTGTGATATTAACAGATTACGGTATTCTTGGCCCTAATTCGGAGGCTAATACTTCGATATCTTAGCTACAGCAAAAGTTGTCGATGATTGGGCAGCTCCGGAGCGAGGTTGATCAAGTGAAAGCTGATTGTCATCAGTGGAAGAAGAACATGGATCAACATGCTGCCGATAAGGAAGTTGTTACGGCCCAACTGGCCTCGGCTAATTACCTAGCTCCGAGGCATTGAAGAGAAGGGTCTGGCTCAGGCCAAGAAGATCGAGGAGTTAGAGGCTGAGCTCGCTAAAGCCCAGGCCGAGGCTATACAGGCCAAGGCTGAAGCTGTACAGGCTAAGGCTGAAGCTGAGAAGACAAAGGTTGCAGCTGATAAATCCATTGCCATGTACTTAAGGGACGCTGCGGCCGTTCAAGCTGAGTTGAGAGAGGTCCCCGACAGGGGAAAGCGGAGCAATGATTTAGCTAAGTGCTAAGCCTGGAGGGAGACTCTCGAAGAAATCCATGCCCGGGGGTTTAATCTTGCCGAGGAGATAGCTGAGGCAAAGGCGCGGGAAACCGATGCCAGGTTTCTTGTCTCCTCCGATGATGCGGACGTAGCGAATGGCTGGGGACGGGGAAAGTGAAAAAGATGTTCCCGAGGGAGAGGAGGCTCCCGAAGATAGAGCTGCTGAAGGTGCAGTTTCTGAAGATGACGCTTCCAGGGGTGTGACCCCGAAAATAGATTAGGTTTTCTTTTTTGTCTAAGGGCCCCTCTTGGGCATTGTAAATATGTTTTGTGAAACTTCCCTTATGAATATAAAGTATCTTTTTGTTCTATCTTTGACTTGTGATGAATTTTATTTTGTTCTCGTTTGTGGAAGATTCAGATAATCAGCTCGAGTATCAGTTCGGGCTCATATCGTGACAAACCCTTAGATTTTTATTTCTCAATATAATACCCCTTAAGGTTCTAGATAATCCTCGAGCTAAGCTTAAAATCAATTTAATGCGAGCTCAATACAATGGGATTCTTGGGTCCGAGTTGAGTGAGAACGAGGTCTTAGACTCTTATATGCTTTTGGCCCTTAAGCTCTTTTAAGTTGTCCCTTAGGCTCTTATATATCGGCCCTTAGGCTCTCATTAGAATTGGCCCTTAGGCTCTTTAAGTTGGGCTGCTTCGGCCTCTAAAATGGCTATAATTTTTCCCTTCTTTTCGGCTAAAAAGACTTAGTGAAATTTTTTGTATGCCTTAGCATATATATTTTTCTTTGTACCCGTTTGGGTTTTTCGGAGGTTCGACGTATCGGAACCTTATTAGTAATTTGTTTGTGTAAACATAATTGAATACCTCTTGAGTTATTTGGGAAGGCCGACGTTATTCAAGCCCTTTGATTATTCGAGGGCCGAATTTATCGAGGCCCTCAGATTTTTCGGGTGCTGAGTTTATCGAAGCCCTTTATATTTTGCTTTTGCCGAGGATAGCATGATTTAACCGGTTTTTTCAAAGTGTTTGAAGGCCTTTAATTTATAGTGGAAGTCGGACGTCTCCGAGCCGCATTATTTTGGCCGTAGCCTTTATATGATCGTAGTCTTTAGTATGGCCGTAGCCTTCAGGTATGTTAGTTGGACTTGTTTCTCGATAACTTTCCAAATTCGAAGAGTTAGTTCCCGAGTATATTGGCCTTGGCCTTTATTTTGAGGGGGTGCCCCTTAGAGGTCTTAAAAGTTCGAGTTTTCGATGACTCAGGTGTACTGAATGCGATGACAGTCCCCGAGTATTCGGAGGTGCTTTTATGCTTTGGCTCTTGAGTCGTTTCCCGTAGGATTATAAGTGTAGAGTTCATGTAATAGTAGACTTATTTGAGACACAAAGTGTTGTTGATATTAATAGAATGCTTTTTCAAATAATTGATACATGCGTACACGCTTTGCCGTCGGGGCTTGATTATTCTATATGGACATGGTTCATCTGACCGTTTGGCCCATTACAAAGTTTTCCTATCGAGGCCCTCTTAGGTGTGAAGTATTTTCCTTGAAAATACAACCTCCGAGGGTGATGCCCCCTAGTATTCGATGTTGATTGAAGAGAAGCCTTGGATACTATTGAGTTCTCCTTAGGTAGCACATAGTTGTTGCCTCGTTAAAAACCTTTCTGGTAAAACCCATTTGGGACAAAATCTGATCTAAGGGAAAAAGAGCGCAACGCATGTTTTAAAACCTAAGGCCTTCGTGTAGAAATACGGTGCCTTCGAGATCGTATGCCCTCGATCGAAAACCTGTAATGAGTTAGTTTTAAACTCAAATGGACAAAAAGGATAAAGTCGTACCTTAGCAGTTGTACTGTTTGAGCAATGATATATTCCAATTGTTTTGGCAGTTGTTGACCTTCCATTGTGCTGAGTTTGTAAGATCCTTTACCGACACTCCGAGGACTCGGTATGGTCCTTTCCAATTCGGGCCAAGTTTCCCTTTATTTGGGTATCGAGTATTGAGGGTGACTTTCCGTAGGACTAAGTCCCCGATTCAAAAATGTCGAAGGTTGGTTCTTCTGTTGTAGTATCTTTCGATCCTTTGCTTCTGTGCGGCCATCCGAACGAGCGTTGCTTCTCGCTTTTCATCTAATAACTCGAGGCTAGCATTCATGGCCTCGTGATTTGACTCCTCCGATGCATGCCGAAACCTGGCGCTGGGTTCTCCATCCTCGACGGGGATGAGGGCCTCGGAGCCATATACTAGAGACAACGGGGTGGCCCCTGTACTAGACTTTGATGTGGTCTGATATGCCCAAAGGACCTAGGGTAAAACTTCTCTCCATTTCCCATTTGCATCGTCCAGTCTTTTCTTCAAGTTCTGAATGATAGTTTTATTTGTTGACTCGGCCTGTCCGTTTCCGATTGGGTGGTACGGTGTCGATAAAATCCTCTTTATTTTTGCGCTTCGAGGAACGACGTTACCTTGCTACCGATGAATTTCTTCCCGTTGTCACACACAATCTCGGCAGGTATCCTGAATCGACATATGATGTGGACCCAGAAAAAGTCGATGACTTCCTTTTCTCGGACCTTCTCGAAGGCCTGTGCTTCCACCAACTTAGAAAAATAATTAGTCATAAACAGAATAAATTTAACTTTACCTGGGACCGTTGGTAGAGGGCCGACTATATCCTTTCCCGATTTCATGAAAGGCCACGGGGATAAGACCGAATGGAATTGTTCTCCAGGCTGATGGATCATCGGTGCAAATCGTTGACACTTATCACATCTTTTGACAAACTCCTTAGTATCTTTTTCCATGCTATCCCAGTAGTAACATGCTCTAATAATTTTGCAAACCAAAGATTCGGCGCCGGAATGGTTCCCACAAGTGCCTTCGTGGATTTCTCGAAGGACACAATTGGTGTCTCCTGGCCCCAAACATACCACCAACGGCCCATTGAACGTTCTCCTATACAATGTTCCATCTTCATCCAATGCAAACCTAGCAGCCTTGGCTCGTAAGGCCCTCAATTCTTTGTGGTCCGATGGGAGTTTTCCATTCTTCAAATAGTCAATATACTTATTCCTCCAGTCCCACGTTAGGCTTGTTGAATTTATCTCGGCATGACCCTCTTCAACCACTGACCTTGATAATTGGACAACAGCCCCCAGGACGATGTCATCCTCTTCGACCGAGGATCCCAGATTAGCAAGTGCGTCGGCTTCGCTATTTTGCTCTCGAGGCACTTAGTCCAGAGTCCACTCCGTGAAGCGGTGCAGAGTTACCTATAGTTTATCCAAGTACCGTTGTATTCTGTCTTCCCGAACCTCGAAGATTTTGTTTACTTGGTTTACGACTAATAGAGAATCGCACTTGGCCTCGATAACTTCTGCTCCCAAGATTTTAGCTAGCTCAAGTCCTGCATTCATGGCCTCATACTCGGCCTCATTGTTAGTTAATCTTGGAATTTTGATAGATTGCCTAATAGTATCACCTGTGGGTGGTTTCAAGACAATGCCGAGCCCAGACCCCTTCAATTTCGAGGCACCGTCCGTGAAAAGGGTCCATACCCCCGGTGTTGATATTTGATATCCTACCCGCTAAGTTCGACGGCCCATTTGGCCAATCGTCCCGATATCTCGGGCTTATGCAAAACGTTTCGAAGAGGGTAAGTGGTTAATACACATATAGAATGACATTGAAAATATTGTTTTAACTTTCGAGATGCGCTTATCAATGCAAGTGCTAATTTTTCTAAGTGAGGGTACCTAGTTTCAGCATCTCCTAGAGTTCGACTTACGTAATAAATAGGAAATTGCGTACCTTGATCTTCTCGAACTAGTACCCCACTTACCGCTATCTCGGATACTGCCAAGTAAATATAAAGCCTTTCATCTTCCTTCGAGGTGTGAAGCAAAGGCGGGCACGACAGATATCTCTTTAATTCTTCTAAGGCTTGCTGACATTCCGGGGTCCATGCGAAGTCGTTTTTCTTTTTGAGCAAGGAGAAGAAACGATGACTCCGATCCGACGACCTCGAAATGAATCGACCCAAGGCAGCTATTCTCCCCGTTAGTCTTTGCACGACTTTGACACTATCCACGATAGTGATATCTTTGATAGCCTTGATCTTATTGGGGTTGATTTCGATACCCTGATTGGACACCATAAAGCCGAGAAACATACCCGAGCCAACTCTGAAGGCACATTTCTCCGGGTTAAGCTTCATGTTGTATTTCCTCAAAATTGCGAATGTTTCCTGCAAATGAACTAAATGGTCCTCTGCGCGCAGGGACTTAACCAACATATCATTAATATAAGCTTCCATTGTCTCACCTATTTATTATTTGAACGTTTTGTTAACTAGGCGTTGGTACGTAGCTGCTGCATTTTTTAGCCCGAAGGGCATTACGTTGTAACAATGCGAAAGTTAGGGTCTCATGGCCAGCTGTGGCATCGATCATTCGGTTGATGTTTGGCAATGCGAAAGAATCTTTCGGGTATGCTTTGTTCAAGTCCTTATAGTCCACAGACATACTAAGCTTATTTCCTTTTTCAGGAACAACAACTACGTTTGCTAAACATTCGGGATACTTTACCTCCCAAATGACCTATTTTAAGAAGTTTGGTTACCTCGTCTTTTATGAAGGCATGCTTTCCTCGGACTGAGGCCTCCTCTTTTGCTTTACCGGTTTGAACCTGGGATGTGCTCAGCCGATGTATGGTGAGTTCTGGCGGGATACCTGTCATATCTAAGTGGGACCAAGCAAAGCAATCCATATTATCAATAAGAAATTGAATGAGTTTTTTCCTGAGTTCGGGGGTTAATCCCGTTCCTAGTTATACCTTTTTCTTGGGCATGTATTCCATCAATATGACCTGCTCCAGTTCCTCGATAGTTGATTTTGTTGCATCAGATTCTTCGAGAACCACGAAGGTTCGAGGAGTAAGGAAATCCTCATCTTCGTCTTTGATCATCTGTTGCTTTGACTCCATCGAGGTTGGAGGCGGTAATTGCTCTTTGGCGGCCTGCTTATCTTTAGGGCTCGACTTCTCCGAGGTCGAGGGCTCTAGAATCGGCCCTACTTCATCGATCGCAAACATCTCTTTTGCAGCATGTTGCTCCCTGTAGACCGTTTTTATCCCTTCCTCTATTGGGAACTTCATCATCTGGTAAAGAGTTGAAGGCACTGCCCTCATGTTGTGTATCCATGGTCTCTCGAGGAGTGCGTTATACCTCATATCACCTTTGATGACATGGAACATCGTATCTTGTATGGTCCCGACTACATTTACTGGCAAAATAATCTCTCCCTTCGTAGTTTTGCTTGCCATGTTGAAGCCATTCAGGACTCGGGATGCAGGTACAATCTGATCTTGTAGGTCGAGTTGTTCCACGACCCTGATCTGATTATATTTGCTGAGCTACCGGGATCCACTAAAACACGTTTAACTTGAATTTTATTCAAAAGGATAGAGGTTACCAGGGCGTCATTGTGAGGCTGAGATATGCCTTCTACTTCCTCGTCACAGAATGATAAGACGTCCTCGGGCACATAACTCCGAGTCCGTTTTTCCCTAGTGATTGATACTTTGGTACGTTTGAACATGGGTAGTTGAGGGACGTCGACTCCGCCAATGATCATGTGGATTACATGTTGTGGTTCTTCTTGTTCGTTTCTCCTTGCATCTCTCTCCATGAGGTGATTCTTAGCCCAATCACTTAGGAATTCTCGAAGGTAACCCTCGTTAAACAAACGATCCACTTCTTCCCTTAGCTGTCTGCAATCTTCTGTCCGATGACCATGTGTGGCATGATACTTGCACATCAAATTCGGGTTTCTTTCAGAAGGATCGGTCTGTATTGTCCTGGGCCACTTGGTGTCTTTAATTCTCCCAATAGAGGAGACAATCCCTGATGCATCGATGCTGAAGTTGTACTCTGATAACCGAGGAGCCTCAGCGGAGTCAGAGTGCTTGTCGAACCTGCTTTTGCTCATGAGTCCCCGAGAGCTTTGACCTCGATCGTTTCTCCGATTGCTCCGAGGAGTGTTATGACTCGGGCCGCTGTTACTTCGATCAGCATATGGCTGATACCGCTCTTTGTTGAATCTCGATTCGCGGTCTGTGTCCCTAGGGGGCTTGGCTGCGAATCTGTTAGGATATATTGAACCCGAGGGGGCTCCCAACTGGTCGTCCTCAACCCTGATCTTTGACTGATAACGATTGTGCACATCCGACCATGTCATAGCTGGATATTCAACCAAGTTCTGCTTCAACTATCGAGAAGCGATCGAACTCCTTTCATTCAGACCTTGCATAAAGGCCTGTACTGCCCAGTCATCGGAGACCGGTGGTAATTCCATTCTTTCCATCTGAAACCGGGACACGAACTCCCTTAGCATCTCGTCGTTCCTTTGCTTAATTTTGAAGACATTCGACTTTCTCGTGGCCACCTTTATGGCCCCGGCGTGTGCTTTCACGAAGGCATCTGCTAACATAGCAAACGAATCAATAGAGTTAGGAGCTAAGTTGTGATACCAAATCATGGCTCCCTTTGATAGTGTTTCTCCAAACTTTTTCAACACTAATTCGATCTCATTGTCATTCAAGTCATTTCCTTTGATTCCGCAAGTGTATGAAGTAATATGCTCGTTGGGGTCGGTTTTTCCGTTATACATGGGTATATCAGGCATGCGAAATTTCTTAGGGATGGGCATTGGAGCAGCGCTCTGAGGGAATGGTTTTTGTATGAATTTTTTGGCGTCTAAACCTTTCAAAATTGGAGGTGCTCCTGGTATCTGGTCTACACGGGAGTTATAGGTCTCCACTTTTTTATAATTGTCATCAATTTTCTTTTCCCCGGACTCAATCCTCTTAGTGAGTTCTTCGAGCATTTTCATAATCGTGGGGTCAGTCCTCGAACCGTTTTCATTAGACCTTTCTGGCGTTGGCTCAGCACATCAATTGTTTTCATGTTCAGCTATGCTCAGGGTTTTATTTTTACTTTGGAGTTGAGCGATGGCGATTTGGTGAGCCTGCAACATCTCGAATATTACTTAGAGACTGACTCCCCCATCCCCTACCCCTGGCGTTCCTTCATCCCCTGGTCGGGCTTCGTGCATTCCCTATGGGGTCTGTGCCTGAATTCGGGTTTAGAGCGTTATACGAACTGATATCAATTGGCTCCATATTTTGCACTCCCTCGGGGTTTATGGGCGGTACACCGACCCCTAAACCGCTGTTTTCTCCAAGGCCCTCATTGTTATGAGCAGGTGCGTTTTGTGTGCTAGACATGTTCAAGCCTGAAAATCAAAAAATCTTGACAAGAAAAAGTGTAAAGATAACATGTGTAACGAGAATCAGTAAAGAAATAATCACTATTATCTTTGGCCCCATGGTGGGCGCCAAACTATTTATCTCGAAAATACGAGTAACAATTGAATTTGATTAGTGGTTTAAAGATATGTGATTTAATTCAATACCAATTATTAATCAAGAAATATGAAGTAGGAAATGAAAAGGACAAGCGAATAAAACCAATAACAGTTGATAGTGGTGACCTCGAGATGGCTGAGAGCAATAAAGTAAGAAAAAGTAAAGTAAAGTAAGAATAATAGAGCTCAAGGACAATGCTGATGAACAGTAGGCGAAAAAGTAGAAAGTATATTCTTTTCTCAGTAAAAAGATCATCTTACAAATGATTGGGGTCCCCTTTGTATAATGGGGGAACCCTAATTAAGGAATATTTCCTTTTACAGTAGGGAATAATCTTGGTACAGCTGTCTAACCGCCTAGTACCGAATTGTACAATCCTATTCCGTGATTTGCCCCATGACTTTGGGGATGTGGCAGGAATCTAGCTCGCTCTGGTACGAATCCATAATGGTACTATTTCGGAGTCGGGCATACTCGAATCTGGTGTTACTCGCACTGCTATCTTCGGGCACTGCGCTTTGTCTTCGAGCTCGACTCTGGTCCACTAGTCTCGATTCTCGACCTCACCTAAACTCGAGTCCATGACGGACCCTCAGCCTATAAATCGGAGGCATACGATTTTAACCGTATACATATATATTTAGCCGCTCCCAAAAAATAATTGACGATAAAATATACAATTTTTGTATATAAGTGTATTGTATACATATAAAATACATATTTTTGGCTAGAAAATACAATTAGTTCAGCCGACCGATCAATTTTATATTTTGCCCTTACCAAATATTATTGGTAATCTGATGCTTCAATTAGTAGTTCTATGCATATGACAAACAAGAAAAATTAACTTTAATAATATAGTAAATCTATTGTTTACCTTTGATATTTCAATTGGCATATGTTTAATATAGAATACTATATTATTCTATCTTTTATTTGTGAAAAATATTTGTATTCGGTCGAAATTGGGTTCGTTCATTGTTTGATCAATCGGGGCTGAAACATGGCAGGTTAAAGTTCGAGCTCGGGTTATATCGAACCAAGGCGCAAAATTAGATCGTCAAGCTCGTGACCCAGAGACCAAGCAAGATCGAGACCGAGCAAGATCAACGGAAACATACCGAGCCAAATAAAGAATAGCTGAAATATCCGCAATCGGTCGAGGATCACGACACAATCTCGGCATGTATCATGAAGAGGCCGATTAATTAGCAAATCATGAGATTTTTTACCTTGTATAGAATTATACTAAAAGTAGAACACCGCCACTATATAGGGGGGGGGGGTTCTGATCATTTGTAAGACACATGGTAACACGTGAAAGAAAGCAATATACCGATCATTTCTAGTTCTTATCATCTTGTTGTTCAGTTCTAGCACTAGTTGAGACATTTCTTGGCTCGAGGGTGACCAAACTCAGAGGCTAAGGCTGTTCAATTTTGTGGTTTGCACTTATTTTCTTATCATAAATTTCAATATTAATCTGTCTTCTTAATTTGTATCAAGTTATATCATGTATCCTTAAAACCGCGTACAAATTAAGTTGTTATCTAATTTTAAGGGTAAACAATTTGGCGCCCAGTGATTACCTAGTACAAACTTTCATCACACACGCTATTTTCACACTTGTTCTTTGAAGTATCTTTGATTCCAGGACCAAAATGTCGAACTCTCAGTCAACACCCCTACACATTGACAATGATTTCGGCCATCACGGCGAAAATGATAACATAGCACCAGGGAACGACGTACCCCTGGTTGGCCTCGATGGAGTTCCGGCTGTAGACCCCATCGATGTCAGCTAACATATAGCCATTAACGCAAATTTGGCTGTCGATCCCGAGGGAAGCATCCGTGGGGATGTTCGATCAGCCGCTCAAAAAACTCATGGCGGTGAAGATAGAAGGATCTGCATATGGGTGATCTTCAAAATGTTTCAGGCTCAACAGGCAGCGATAGCTCAGCTCATAAACAAGAATCATCCACCGAGTAGGATCGAGTCCGAGCCATCCCAAGAGATTGTTCATAGGGTCGAATCGATTTCAAGGAAATTGAATGAGAAAAAATAGCAGACCGATCCTGCAATCATGAAGATGCTCGAAGAACTGAGAAAACAAATTGAGTCGAGGGAAAAGAAGATCGAAGAAATGACAAGGAGGTGGAAACATACAACTCCTAGTGTATACGGCTAAAATCGGAGAATTTTACGATCATTGTAACGTTCCATAGCCCGTCGCTAGAAAGTTCTATCGACACCTCGAGGTTCGGCCTCGAGGGTTCCCTATGTTCGACCTCGGGTCAGCGCAAATCGGCGGCTATGTCGGGCAAGAGGGAAATTCCCAAAGCATGATGTTAGAGCTGGCGAGGTCTACAAGGATGGTACAAGTCCGTACCATGACATTAAATGGCTGTACCAGCCGCATATCTTTGTAGTAAATGGCTGTACCAGCCGCATATATTTGTAATAAATGGTTGTACCAGCCGCATATCTTTGTAATAAATGCACATGTACTATGTTGGGATTCCCCTCCTATATAAAGGGGACCCTTGTCATTTCTTGCGCACATGATATCGAATACAACAACATTCTCTGCTCTTCAACTTAAACATTCTCCATTGTCTCTCATTTGATTTTATTGCTTACATTTATTTTGTTCTGTTAATTGTTCTTCATTTATTACTCATAATTGATCATAAAGAGCCACCATCAAGGCTCTAAGAACTGTTATTCTCCATCGATCATCCCCGATCGAGCTCATCAGCTCGACCTCGAGGCTAGCTTAGGCTAGCTCTTATCTCTTTTTCCTAACTCATACCTAGCATTCATCATCTAACAACTGGCACTAAAATAAATCATGTATGTTTAGAACCACAAAATCAAATTTAATTGTAAATACCATTTTCAAGGTAAACAGTTTGGCGCCCACTGTGGGGATAAAAATAATAGTGATTGTTTTCGTGCTTGTTTACTGAAAAACGCAAGTTATTCTTTACACTTTTCTTGTCCAACAATCTTTGATTTTAGGTCAAAATGTCCAACTCAGTAAATGCACATGAAAACAACGGTCCTGAGGATCATAGAGAGAATGGTGTAGTTGTTCCAGGCGCCGGTGTACCACTTCGAAACCCTGAGGACGCACCAGAACTGATTCCCATAGATGTGGGCTCACGCAACACCCAACACGTCGATATAAGCTCCCACACTGACAGGAGTATACGCCAAGAAAACCTACAAGAAGGTCAAAGAACTCTAACTCTGGAGGAATGAGATGTTAGCCTTCACGTTTTCTTGAGATGTTGTAGGCACAACAGCTGGCGATTGCTCAACTGTAAAGCGACCAAAAAACCCCAAGCACAGCAGCACCAGAAACAGCTCCTCGAGCCAAACAGATACCAAAAAGATCGAGCAACAACGGGTCAGAAGCCGACCCCGCTATTATAAAGATGCTCGAGGACCTCACCAAGAGGATTGAATCGGGCGAAAAGAAGATAGAAGCTAATGAGAAAAAGGTGGAGACCTACAATTCAAGGGTCGATAAGATCCCGGGTGCACGCCTGATTCTGAAGGGTGTTGATTAAACGAAATTCGTACAAAGGCCATTCCCATCGAGTGCTACTCCAAAACCCATCCCGAATAATTTAGAATGCCCGATCTCCCGAAGTACACCGGAACCTCGGACCCCAACGAGCCCATCACTGCATACGCTTGTGCTGTAAAGGGAAATGACCTGAAGGACGATGGATTGAATCCGTCATGTTGACAAAATTCGGAGAAACAATTTCAAAAGGGGCCATGATGTGGTATCACAATCTGTCCACAGATTCGATAGACTCATTTGCCATGCTGGCAGATTCTTTTATCAAGGCACATGTCGGTGCCAGTAAGGTTGCTACAAGGAAATCTGATGTCTTCAAAATCAAACAGAGAGAGAACGAGATGCTACGAGAGTTTGTATCTCGCTTTCAAATGGAACGAATGGAATTACCACCGGTCTCCGATGACTAGGAAGTGCAGGCCTTCACCCAAGGTTTAAACGAATGAAGCTCAATAGCTTCGAAGCAGCTAAAGCAGAACATGGTTGAGTATCTCGCCGTGACTTGGGCAGATGTCCATAACCGGTATCAGCCAAAGGTTAAGGCCGAGGATGATTAACTGGGAGCCCCCTCGGGCTCAGTATATCCTAGCAGGCTCCTGGCGAAGGAACCAAGGCCAAATCGGGAAAGGTACCGACCGTACACTGAAGATCAAAGGAACGTCCCAAGGCGTAACATACCCCGAAATGACCGAAGGGGAGATCGAGATCAGAATCCTCGGGGACTCGTGAGCAGAGCCAGATTCGACAGACATACGAGACCGAAAGAAGCACCCCGACTATCCGAATACAACTTCAACATCGATGTTCCGGACATCGTATCAGCCATAGGTAAAATAAAAGACACTAGGTGGCCAAAACCCGAACAATCAGATCCGTCACAAAGCAACCCCAACCTGGTGTGCGAGTTTCACGGCTCACACGGTCATAAGATCGAAGATTGCAGATAGCTCCTAGAATAAGTAGCTCGACTAATCAGCAAAAGGGACCTTTGAGTGTTCCTCAGTGACGGAGACAAAATCAATTTCGGGAAAGAGAGGCGAACAGGAAAAATGAAATAGAAGAGCCACAACATGTCATCCACGTAATCGTTGGAGGAATCGACATCCCACAGGAACCCATTGTCAAACGAACAAAAATATCCATCACCAGGGAAAAGCGGACTCGAGGTTACATACCCGAGGACGCTCTCACATTCAGCGAAGAGGACATCGAGGCCCTGTCTCAGCCTCATAACGACGCATTGGTAATTTCATTCCTTGTGAATACATTTCAAATTAAACATGTGCTTGTGGATCCAGGTAGCTCGGCCAACATTATCGGGTCGAGAGTAGTGGAGTAGCTCGGACTACACGACCAGATCGTGCCCACCTCTCGAGTCCTCAACGGATTCAACATGGCGAGCGAGACAACAAAATGGGAGATCACCCTCCCGGTAAACGTGGCTAGCATAGCCCAAAATGCCAAATTTCATGTCATCGAAGGAGACATGAGGTACAATGCCTCACTCGGAAGGCCGTGGATACACTACATGAGAGCAGTAGCATTAACCCTTCACCAAATGATGAAATTCCCGACAAAGGATGGAATAAAAACCGTATACGGGGAGCAGCATGCGGCAAGAGAGATGTTCGTGGTGCACGATGTGGCACCGGCATTGACACTTTCAACATCGGAGGAGCCAAAGGACAAGCAAACAGTGAAGTAGCAATCACAAGATACCGGAGCAAGCTGTAAAGCATATCGAGGCTCGAAACGCCATCACCCCTAAGGTATAACCGCCTCCCCTTTTATATTACATCTTACATGTGATGACTCGGCCGGTCGTCTCATGAGTTACCGCTCCCTTCCCCCATTTCTGCTTCTTATTTCTTTGTTCATCTGTGTTCTGAGGTATTGGGTTGGTTGGATTGAATCTGGGTTGGTTTCGGTGAAGTTTGAGGCACTTAGTCTCTTTTAAGAAGTCTAAAGTTGGAAAAGTCAACTGGATGTTACCTTATGTGTTAGAGGGCTTGGATGTGAGTTCCTTTGGTTCGGTTAGCTTCGGGAGGTGATTTATGACTTAGGAGTGTGATCGGAATGGGTATTGAAGGCTTGGAGTAGATTTAGGCTTGAATTGGCGAAGTTGATATTTTGGCGATTTTCGGTTGGTAGGCGAGATTTTGATATAGGGGTCGGAATGGAATTCCGAGAGTTGCAGTTGCTTCGTTATGTGATTTGGGATTTGTGTGCAAAATTTTAGGTTATTCGGACGTGGTTTTGTTGGGTTTTTGATCAAAAGCGTATTTCGGAATAATTTAGGAACTTAGGCTTGAATTCAATGTGATTTGGTAGATTTGATGTTGTTTGAGGTGTTTTTATGATTCGATCAAGTTTCAATAAGGTTTTGGGTTATGTTTGTGCTTTTTGTTGAGGTCCCGTGGGCCTCAGGGTGAATTCGGATGGTTAACGGAGAGATTGGAAGTCACTTAAGCATACTGAGGAAGCCAAATAGCCGACCATCAGTCACCTCCAATTAATGACTTTGGGAAGCGCACGAAAAGAAACCTTTCAGTCACTTCAGCCGCTGACATCACGAGATTGGCATCAGGATCGAGGCGTCGAGCATCGAAGATCAAATCGTTTCTTAGCGACCTACTCTAAGAAACACAGGGACTATTTGTATACGGTCAAAATCAGAGGCCTCCAATTTCTAGGCTCGAGGGTTCGTCTCGAGCCCGAGTTTGGGCAAGGTCGAGTTTGAGACTGATGGATCAGACCCGAGCCCGAAGGTAGGATGCAATGACCAAAGATCAAAGTACAATGGACGCCGAAGCCGAGTACGCTCGATCCTAAAATAGTACCGTTATTGACTTGTAACAGAATGGGCTAGATTCCTGCTACATCCCCAAAATTATGGCGCAAATCCCGGAATATGATTGTACGATTCCGTACTAGGCTGTTAGACAGCTGTACCAAGAATATTCCTTACTGTAAATAGAAATATACCTTATTTAGGGTTCCCCTATTATATAAAGGGGACCACAATCATTTGTAAGATCATCTCATCATTAGCAAGAATATACTATCCTACTTTTCTCTCTTACTGTTCATCAGGATTGTCCTTTAGCTCTACTGCTCTTACTTTACTTTTCTTACTTAATTGTTCTTATTGCTCTGAACCTACCTCAAGGTCACTAAGCTCGAGGTCATCGCTGCTGAGTAACTTTGGTTTGATTCACTTGTTTTTTCATTTCTACTTCACATTTCTCGATTATTAATTGGTATTGAATCTAATCACATATCTTTAAAACCACAAATCAAATTTAATTGTTACTCGTATTTCCAAGGTAAACAATAGTCAAAACTTTTTACATCTCAGCTCTCAGGTGTGCACACGATTGCATTTATTTATTCATTTACGCCTATGTACAAGTCTCTTCTCTGCCTATTAATATTAGTTTTAGTTAATTTCACTTGGATCTTCTAATATTAGAAAGTTCTACGATGTCCTATAAAAACTTTAACAATAGATATGTGTTCTGTTTTGTAAGACAACAGTATGCTTAAGTAACTTTTGTAATTTAATATGATTACTAGATCCTATGAATTAACATGTTTTCATGGAATATGCAAGTTTTTCCCTTCTAATTCATATAATAGGAAGTTTTTATAATTATCAATCACCATAAAGAGAATTTAATCCTTTTAGTTCTTATTGATGTAGAAAATAGTTGAATTCACTCTTTTATTCACATTTTATATACTTTTTGGCTAGCGAATGCAATCAGTTTCAGCCGATCGGTCAATTTTGTATTTTGCCCTTACCAAATTTTTTTGGTGATGTGATTCTTCAATTAGTAATTTTATGAATATGACAAACAAGAAAAATTATGTCATGACCCAAATTCCCACCTTGAGGATCATGATGGCATCAAGTCTCTAAGACTAGGTAAGTCTAACACATGATGAGATTTAGCAGAAATAACCAACTTAGATATTCAATATAAAAATGATAAACGACATAACATAGCTGAAACTGAACAATAGTCATACATCCCCAAACCGGTAGTACGGAATTATAAGCTCTATTGACAGTAAACTAGAAATATCAAATACAATACAATTTTAGAATGAAAATAAACAATGGTAAAGGTAAATATCAGAAGGTGACTCCGAGGCCTGTGAGAGGAATGCAAGGTATACCTTGAAGTCACCATAGCAATCTTAAATTAGCTCGCTACCGAACGGGTCGCTTAGAGGTAGCTCGATCTACACAAAAAAATACTGAATCATAGTATGAGTACACCAAATTCAATACCGAATAAGTATCAAGACTAACCTCGATGGATTAGTGACGAGGTTCAAGTCGAGACACTGACTAGATATGAAAAACTGTGCAGAATATAAGTATAAAGCTAACAACTAAAAGCTAAATCAATAAATGCCAACAAAGAGTAAACATGTGATAAAACACAAAAATAATCAGAACCCATTTAAAATACCAGTAAAATTAATTAAGAAAAATGAATGAAAGTACAAATCATAAATCTGTTCCAACACAAGATTTACAACAAGAATCACCCCGATGTACTACACCTCATAATCACAAATCACAAGTGACAAATCACAAATCATCTGTAACGAACCGACCGATCGTTTTGAGCTCTGGAATGTCGTTTGGCAGTTTGAGGCTTTGAGTAACTTCACTTCATGTATTATGACTTGCACGCGTGGTTGGTTTTGATTTTCGAGATGTTCGGAGCTAATTTGGAAGAATAATTCTCAATTCGGAAGCTTTAAGTTGAAAGAGTTGACCAAGGTTTGACTTGTGAGTAAGCAACCTTGGAATCGGGATATGAAGATTCCAATTGGTTCTTATGATGATTTGGGACTTGGGCATATGTTCGGGTTGAGTATCGGACAGTCCGGGAGCATTTTGGCGCTTAATGTGGAAGATTGACATTTTGAAGATTTTAGAATTTCCTAAGTTTGATATGAAGTGGACTTTGGTGTTATCGATCTATGATTGGGATTTAGAGCCTTAGAATGGGTTTGTATTGTGATTTTTGACTTGTACATAAAATTTTATATTATTCAGGAATGTTTAAGTATGATTCGGACGCATTCGGCTAAGTTTGAATATTTGAAAGTCAAAAGAAGGATTTTGATCGTCAATTTGTTGTTTTGATGTTATTCGTGGAATTTTGAGCCTTTGGATATGTTTGGATAAGGTATTGGGACATGTTGGTGTGACTGGACGGGTTCCCGATTGCCTCGGGTGTGTTTCGGGATGGTTTCAGACCATTTTTCCTTGTTTTGTAACTGCTGGTGTTGGTGTTTGGTATTGTTCTACGCGAATGTGACGGGAGGCACGCATTTGCGAAGAAGGAATTTTGGATGCTGGGATTCTGCGCTTCCCATGCGTGACTATGGTCTCGCATTCGCGGAGGTTTGGTCAGCGATGATATGCATTCGCGATGCCAGCTTCGCATTCGCAATAAATAAGCTGGGCCTGGTGGACTTGGTCTTCGCGTTTGCGAGGGTGTGGCCGTGTCCGTGATGGGGTAGCCTGGTAAAGCTTCACGCTCGCGTGCCTGTTCTCGTGTTCACGTAGAAGGTTTGGGGAGCAGAAGCTTAGTTTGCTTTGCGAACATGAGGCACTTGCCGCGTTCGCAAAGAAGGGTTGACTTGGCAGTGTATAAATTTGCAAAATCGGGTTTTGGTTCATTTCACCTCAATTCTTCCATGGGAGACAACTTTGGGACGATTTTCAAGTGTCATTTTTATCATCTATCATGTGGTAAGTGATTCCTACCCATTGTGAGTTAAATACATGGATTATATATGGATTTTAGCATGAAAATTTGTAGAAAATATGGAATTTTTTTAAGAAAACCTAGAAATGACAAATTTGGAGTTTGACCACGAAATTGGACTTGAAATTAGGAATAAATTATATATTTGAGTTCGTAGTGTTAAGGGTAATGTTTATCTTCGAAAATTTTCAAAATTCGGACACATGGGCTCGGGGGTTGACTTTGTTGACTTTTTGAGCAGAGTTGGGAATTATTGTAAATTGTTAAATTGTGAGTATTGGAGTATATTTTGATTAGTTTTCACATTATCTGATTAGTTTCAGATCTTTTGGAATCGGGTTGAGGTATTAGAGAGGTGCTGGAGCCGGTCATCGGATTTCGGAGCGAGGTAAGTCTCCTGTCTAACCTTGTGATGAGGAATTTACCTCGTAGGTGTTATATTTGTTATATGCTATATGTTGTGGGAGCTAGGCACATATGAGGTGACGAGTTTTCGTGCGTATGCTAGAATTCCTAATTATGTCCGGGTAGACTTAGACTCACGCCATGCTTTAATTGTAAAATTTGAGTTACTCTTGCCTGTTGAAATGCTTTAATTCACATTATAGCGTGAGACTACACTCGCGTAATGGATGTGCTATTTTAGATACTTGACAAGCTACTTGATTAGCTGTTTGTACTTCCCTTACGGATTTCTCCCGCATTCTGCGAATTCATCAGAAGTTTTCTTGAAATTCACAACTCACGTAAATTCCATGAGTGCGGTCAAAGACCTGTTAAAGTTTCATACTCTAATGGGATCGGGCTGAACGCCTCAGCAATACTCTTATGGGATCGGGTCGTTCGCCTTGGCAGTATCATGTATCATAATCTTATGGGATCAGGTCGTTCGCCTCGGCAGTATCATGTATCATACTCTTTGGGATCGGTCTGCTTGCCTTGGTAGGATTATTGTAAAACACTCTCATGGGATCGGGCTGTTTGCCTTGGCAGGATATTGTAACATACTTTTATGGGATCGGGCCGTTCACCACGGCAGTTCTACGAAACACTCTTATAGGATCGGGCCGCTCGCCTCGGCAGAATCATGCGTAATGTTCGATAAAAAGTCAGTGTACCCATGAGTTTCTTACTTGAGATGTGACCTTTTTACCTGGTGTTGAGTGTTGACCATTATGTATTCCATTCGAGGTACTATCAAATATACGAGGACTTTGTGTTTACTGTTCGGTTGAGGATCGTATTATGTACCTATATCTATTTTCACTGTTTACTTACCATACATCATGCATGTCTACTTTTTACTATACATGATTTATTGGGGCACCAGTAAGTGTCGATGTCGACCCTCGTCACTAATTCTTTGAGGTTAGGCTCGATACTTACTGGGTACGAATTGTTTTACGTACTCATGCTACACATCTGCACTAGTTGTGCAGGTATATATTTCGGATGGTCACTTGGGCGCAAAGGCGGATATGTTACAGAAACTTTACGATGATCTGCATCCCATGTTACGATCCGCAACACACAGAGTCTCATTCACATTCGTTTATGTTATCCTTTATGTTTTACATTCTAGACAGATGTTATATTAGTATTGTACTTCCTAGTAGATGCTCATGCACTTGTGACACAAGGTTTTTGTCATGACCCAAAATCCAAGTAGTCGTGATGGCGTCTAACCTAACCCGCTAGGTAAGCCAATTAACAATAATCCAATTCAAATTAGATTTAAGGTAGTACAAATCATGAGCTTATAAGATTTAGAGTTTAAAAAGCTGGTATGAAACAAATACATAGTTTGAAATATACATGAACAAATAAAAAAGAATACTAAAGCTAACAAGAACAAGAGGCAGCTATGGCCGGAATCCAGGTACTTCTTCAAGTCCAGCTCCCGCCATACACAACAACATCAACATCCAAAATCTGCACGCAAGGTGGAGAAGTGTAGTATGAGTACAACCGACCCCATATACTCAATAAGTAACAAACCTAACCTTATGTTGAAAGTAGTGACGAGCTTGGACAACGGTCAGAGACCAATACCAATAGCCAACATTAACTCATAACAATATAATAAAAGTAGTACAAGAAGCAGCTTAAAGATATGATGCTCAGCTCGTTCACAGTTACGGAAAAATAGGCATGCTTTTAAAGTATAACAGTACAACCCAAATCTTTCACCAAAATCACCAAAATATGAGTAAGTCAGAAATCAATGATTTTTCTCTTACAACCCGTACTTTTCTACGTTGGATTTGTCATAAGATAATTGACATAAGTTTAAGGACAAGATTATTTGGAGATTATAAGTATTATACTATTCCAAACAAGTGATAAGTAAGTGTTATGAAGGTCAGAGAGTAAAAGAATTAAAGAAAATGAGGTTGGTCAAAGTTTGACATTTGGAGATAAAATACGGTTTAAGCTATAATACCCCATATTTACGGACTAGTTATATATCACATGACCATGATAGTAAGATATATGAAGTATACCAGTATTTAAGTTAAATGAGACCTAGAAATTATTATGTGGCTAATTGGTTAAACATTGAATTTTAGTGGAAGATTAATAGATTAAGTAGTAGATAATTATTGTGTGGGCATCAATCCACGTGTAAGTGGCTAGAATGAATAAGAATTATAAGTTAGTAGGTGATCTCTTAGGAGTTAAAGTGCTTTATCAGGTAGAATAAAGGGGTGGGTACGTGTGCAAATTAGGTGAGGTCATGAAATGGGTGTCTAATTTTACTAGGTGACTAGTGCAAGTATATACCAATGTGCCAACAATTAAGGAAAGAGTGGAGGGAGGAGGATGCCATGTATAGTTGTGGAAGACAAGTGTCCAAATAGGGGACAATTGTGAAGTCCACGTGGGGCTACTAAAATCTCCTACCTTATGACTCATATTCCATGGATAATATTGTGCTTATGGCTGCCCATGGCCAAGTTTTTTTTTTATTAAATTATTATATGTGGACCCCACAACCCATTAAGTATTAGCAAGCTTATATATATTATGAATATGCATCACCACCTAGCCTTAACAGAAACGTGAGAGATTGAGAGGAAACCTTGGGATTTTAATTCAAAAAAAATTTCTATCTTTTGATGGGTCAAAAAGAGGGCAGCAAAATCATAATAGAGAATTTATCCCTCCATCTCTCATGGATTAGCTTGTCGTGGTTGCTTATGGCATGACTGGTTGGAGCATAATTGGCAGCTCCTAGTTAATTAAAGATTGGTGTACTAGTACGTTGTTGGATTGTGTTGGCGACACGAGGTACGTTAAGGTTACCCTTTCTTTCCTTATGGCATGATCCATATGATACAACGAAATGAGCAAGCATGCAACTTTCGCAAATGATTCTATTCTTAGAAGTACTAAGGTTGCCTATGTTCTTGATTCCCTATTGTCGCGCCCCCTTTTTTTCCTCTCCTCGCGGGGAGAAGTCCGGGTTTCGACATTTCATGGGGGTAATAACTCATTTCCTTTTGGTAATTGGGTATTTGAAAATTCGTCACCTAACGGATTATGGTGCGTTAGGACACCTAGAGCGATTAACTCTTTAGATTGATTTGCATTACCAGAGATTAGGGTAAGGGCTCGAAATAACCTCGAGGGGAAGGTGTTAGGCACCCCTCTTGGTCCACAACTGTGGGTCCCGGCCAAACTTATACTTACGAATTAGTCCATAAACAAAATAAACAGTTGAAGCAAATAATTGCAGGTAGAGCATGTTGGGCATTGTATAACTCAAATAATAAGACAAGAATTTAAACAAGTTGCGTGCGTAAAAAGGATAGTAAAGTTTTTAAGTAAAGATGATCTGGGAGAGAGGGGTCCTAGGTTGGTTAGCCTATAGGATCACACCAGTACAATGCCTGGTAATCACTCCTTAGAAAGGGGCTACGCGTGGCATTAGCGCACCGGTCATCATATCCATATCTACCCTTCCCATCCCCTTAGTGGTCATGCAAAGCGAGTGTTGGTCAGCGACCTCTATTGCGTGTTGCTACCCGTCCCTTCTTAATGGTCCTGGAGGGATTTAGGACCTCTACCTATAGGTGGTTCTGGACAGACACCTAAGGTTTAAAAGGTGAAAATGCTAAGGCGACAAGCAATAACACATAGGACTCTTACCAAACAAGAACAGGATGGAGCAAATAAGAGGATCAGTTTACCTCCACAAGTAAAGAATAAAAACAGCACGACTCAAACACAACTAAAGGCCTTTTTGTTAAACAGTATCCTAAGGCAGGATGTCTAAATGAATATGCAGAAGACAAAGAATTTATTTTCAGAAGCAAAGCCCTATCAATCGTCTACTGATTTTAAAAACCTGTTAAACCCGAAGAACATTAAGTCATAGAAATGGTTTCAGAGTTGCAATATTCGAAAAACATCCTATAGGCTTGCCTATACGCGGAGTACTGATGACTACATTTTATATAGTGAAACAAGGCATGTCTTTAAAACAGACTCCTTTGATCCCTATAGGCAAGCTTACTAATGATAGATTGAGGCAGTTTTTGGAAGAACTTGTTTTAGGAAAATAAACCATTAATTAAACCAGTTTCGAAGTGATTGAACGCAGACTGGATTGATTTATTTAAATTAGTTTAGGCAGAATTTCTGGTGGCGTTCCTTATAGGCATGATATCTAGTTGTTAAACACCGATTTCAGAAACTTTGCAGGCATAATGTCAAATATTAAAAAAACATGCAACACTTGTCGTAACAGAAGCCGGGTTAAATTATATCCTATAGGCATGGCATCTACTTGTGAAACTGATTTTAAGACTTATAAACATGATTTCTAACATGGAAAGGCAAGCATAGTAAAATCCTATAGGCATGGTTTCTACCCGCATTACCCCACAAACATGTAACTACCCACCCCTTTTCACTAATTACCCCAATATTCGTTTAAAAATTAATACGGACCATATGAATGAATTACATAAGTAAATAAGAAAATAAGAAGTTATTATATAGGGAGCCTTCAATTAGGCCCGGGTTTCCAAAGCCTCCAATAGCCTCAAATGCCCAAATTCCATAGACAATGTCATAGTCCAGGTGCATCAAAGTTCCCTAAGGATCTCAAGTATCCCGGGCAGTGCTTACACCTAGACTTGGTAACCAAATTGAATAAGTGTTGTGTGGAAGGGCCAGCCTCAGTATGCCAGAGTTCAGAGGGTTCTCAAGGGGATCCCAAGGCAGTACACATACTGGATGGGGCAGAACCTATTGACTTAGGAGTAGAGTGGGAGTGCTTGACATAGTTTGAAAGGGTTTTAGTAAGAAAACAGTGTAAAAAAAGACTTGTTTGAAATAATTTTGTAGAGAAAAAGAGAGAGTCATGCCGTAAAACAACTTTGAAAAGAGAGAATTTAGGATTAGACAACAGTAAATCAAATATGGAGTCCAAAACCACTCAGCAATGCTCACAGGGCCAAAACAGAAGGAACAAACCTACACACAGGGGTGATGGGGATTGGGGATACATAAAACACATGATTGCAAACACATAACAAGTAAGGTCTTAGGAATTGGTATAGACATGCTCAGACACAAATATAGTCACAGAACCAGCAATGCTTAAGGGGGTTTAGTATAGGATGCATATGATTTAGGACCAATCCCAGAGCCATACAAGTCAAGAGTACAGACTACATAGGGGGAGGGGGTAACATGTTCATACTGAATTTGAGGAAAGGAGTACATAACATGCAAATCATGTAATCATATTAACCGCAAGTTTCACAGCAAAACCATCAGTACAAGCAAACTAGAAACAGGATGAACTGAAGCAATAAAAGAACCATATTGTTATTGGAACTTAAACTAAAAAAAGAACATACCAGTAAAGAGGATAGTAAGCAGAAGTGAAGGAGCAGGAGAGCATAATAGTTAGCCTTGGCTTGCAGCCGGCTAACTCATAATAAGAGCAAGTAGCACAAAAAAAGAGCAGAAAGTTTAAGTGAGAGAGAGAGAGAGAGAGCTTTTGAACCAAAAATCCGTGTCTTGTGTTAATGAAGGAGCATGTATATATAGTAGTTCTAAATTAGATAAAAATAAGGAAAAAATCATAGTAGCATAGTAATTAAGGAACTCAGAGTCAATTAGAGCAAAATTAGGACAAGTACTCCCTTAAGTTAAGGGAATTAATTCAAACGATAGGAACAAGTAATGATTAAGGAAAGAAATCAGTGTGTGACTAATAATGAAAGATTCAAATTCAGCAAGTATATGGTAAGCAATTAGAGCTAAGTTCAAAAAACTCCAATTAAGGAAATAGTTCAGTAAGAATAAAGTACCATAGCAGACAAGGTAAGTGAATCAATTAATTTGAATAAAAGGGGTCGAAATTGAGGGTTTAAAGGAGGGTCTTTCAATGAAACCCAAAAATAGGAAATCCATAATCAATCAAGAGGGAGTCACGATTCAGTATTCAGCATATAAATGGAGTAAGAGCAATCAAACACAGCAAACATGCAGGTTAAACAGTATTGATAGAAAGAGGCAAGTCTGAACAATCAAGATGAACATAATCACATAGAGGTGGTATCAGTTAGGCTAAAAGCTCAGTAAGAACACATTCGAGGCAAGGTAATCACAGAAACTTAAACAAGAGTCGAGTAGTCATGCTAACACACAGAATCAAACAAAGAAAATCTAGAAAAATTAGGGCTTTTAACATAGGCGAGTTGAAAAAGTAGTAAAATCGTAGAATCAGTCGAAATATGCAAGAGATAGAAGTTTAAACATAAAGAATCAGTTTAAACAAAGTTTTAGAAGAAGTTCTGAAATCCTAATTTTAGAAGAAGGGGAAAATACTTTGAAATCGATGATTCTTGTGAAAGGGATTCAAGAGCAGTGTAAAACATCAAAGAAACAGACTCGAATCGTTTTAAAAAACGTATAGATCTAAGAGATGTTGACAGAAATTAGGGTTTCAGAATAAACCCAAGGAGAGGTGAAAGAACCTGTCTAGAATCCCAAAGATTGTGACAAATGCAGTCTGATTTTGCTCGAAATCACACCGGAGTGTTGATACCCAATTTTTCTCTGTATATTTTTTATATACAAAATACCTTTCATATAGCATAGGTATTCATATATAAGTATGTCCAAGAATTTCCCTATTTTTCTTTAATTTTTAAAGATTTTTAAACCAATTTTATTGCCTTATTTTACCAGTAAAAAACCAATAATTATTCCCCAAATTATTATTTTTTTATTCACTTATTGTATTCTCGTATTTATACAAAAATATAGCTAAGGTAAGTTTTGCACATTTTTTACAAATTTATTTAGTATTTTTAAAGCTAAATTGCATATAATTGCAATATTAGCCTATTTTAAGATTTAATTGCGTTTATAGTTCAAAATTGATTCCAGTATTTTTTATTTAATATTTATATATTATTTATCAATTTAGTACCTTTAATTTTGTTTCCAAAAATTACTTTACTATTCTTTATAAATAAAAAGGGGAAAAGTGGCTATTTAAACACTAGCCCTACTTATTTCAATTTTAGCCTAAATCAGCCCCCCAATTAAACCCAATTTCAATCCCAAATTGCCCGGCCCAATCCTTAAATTGCCCGCCCCTGACCCAATTAAATACAACCCGCCCAGCTCCCCGTTTAATTCAGGTCGTTGATCAAAATGATCAACGACCATGCTTCATTCTTTCCTTTTTTAATTTACCAACCCACCTTAACCCAAATCATTTTCACCAGCCCGCCGCCTCTAAAACCCTCCACTCTCTCAAACTCTCTCGAATATTCTCAAATCCTAGCCACCTCTTACCATCTCCGCCCAAAAATCCACCGGAATCTATAGCCTCCAAGGCTACGAGAGTCCTACACCGGCCTCCTATGGCTCCTACGTGCATGATCTCTGAAGATCCAAGGCCTGACCTTGAAGGTTCATACCCAGGCCTCTATCGATTCGGAGTTCCACGGTCATCTCCGGCGTTGCTTCGGCGTACCAGGGTTGTTTAAGCCTGATTCTGACCTCTCCGACTCAGATCGGTGACCTTTCAAAGCCTTTCTCATCTTTAGGGTTCTTCTGAAACACTAACCCTTCGAGGTTTTCTCCGATTTCTTTATATCCGTTGTGTACCTACGCTTTCCCTGAGCTTTCAAACGATTTCTCTAACTTTTCTTTCAAAAATTACTTTCAAAATCGTTTCTCTTCCGTTCTAGGGTTTTCTAGGAAAGTATTTAAGTGTTTTCTGACTTTCTTTTTCTTTCGTGTGTATTTGCCTCTGTGGTGTTCTTGTATTTTCTTTTACCATGTTCTTGTATGCTTCTTTTACTGTGTTTTCATATATTATGTTCTCGTATGCTTGTCTACTGTGTTCTTGTGCGTTTCTTCTACCGTGTTCTTGTATGTTTTCCCTGCTGTGTTTTCTATATTATGTTCTCGTATGCTTTTCTACTGTATTCCCTTTATCCTGTGTTCTTGTGTTTCTCCTACTGTATTTTTCATTACTAAGTTCCTAAGTTTCTTTATTAAATTCCTTCTACTGAGCTCTGTTTAAAGTTTGTTCTAAAAACTTCTTAGCATGCTTTTTCTACTGTTCTTATCAGTTTTTTCTCATTATGCTTCGAACTAGTTTCTTCCACTCTGTTTGCTTCGAACCATTCTACTGTGTTTGCATGTTACTTTGCTATCATGTTTCTCATGAATTCTGCTGCTGAAAGAAGCATGTTAGAAGTTTCAGTTCTTTTCTGAAACCCCTAAACATGTTTTCGATTCAATTGCTTGCCCTCTCACCTTTGCTTCGTGATTTTCTTGAACTAGGGTTTTTATTTTAGAACCCCTAACTCTTTCAGACCAGCTTCGAGTTTGGACATCCGTGTTTGCATATGATTCTGGATTTTTCCTAAACTCTTCTACACTGGATTTTCTATTGATGACATGACAATCTTTCATGCTTAACATGTTCGTAAGCTCCTTATATATGAGGAACTTCCCTTTAAAGTGGTTTTCAAACTTGTGATTAATTCAGAATCCCTTCTAAATAGGTCTAATTGATTCCCTTTCCATTGTTTGCTGATTTCCCTTAAGTTAAAAACCTTTCCCATCTTTTTGACTCGGTTCATTCACACAAATCTCAGACCTTGTGATGTACTGGCTGTTAATTGATTTCATTACCTTATTTGTACAAACCGTGTACTTCAAAACCCTGTCCTTAAATAACCTTTTTATGTATGTGCCCTTAATTGCTTGTTGTGCATAAAGTGTTTATTCAATTTCTTTCCTTAATTGGTTTTCACTCGTTTGAATCCGAATCCATTAATTAAAGGGAGTTTTGTGTAATTGATTGACAATCAGTTCTTCAACTATTTTCTTACCTTATTTCTGCCTGATTTTTACACCATAAAAGGCACGCCCCTTTTTTCACAAATAGACGATTAACAATCCTTCACTACACACTTCACAATCCTTCTGAATTCTTACTTACACATAATATTACTCTCTCTTCTTGTCTGCACTGTGGCTTTTACAAGACTACTGCATTTTCTCTATTTGTTTCTTTGATACTGGTATGTCCTAATTTAAGTTACAGCATCATCACAATGTGTTTATTTACAGCTTTTTGTATCCATGTCTACTTTACTGTTTCTGTAGAGTTCAACATTTAAATTAAGTATGCTCACATCTTTATGCCTGTTTCTGTTGTGAATCCTTGCTCCCCTACCCTATTACCCCTATGTGTTTGTGAGTTGTGACTTAAGGCATGGAAATGTGAGTTGTTTCCCATGAATTAAGTTTGAACCAATGGAGTCTTATCCTCTGTATAAACAGGCTGGAGGGTGTGCCAGCATATCCCATTGCTGGGTGTGTCCATCAGCCTGCTTTTCTTTTGCTCTTGCAAATTCCCCTATGCCCTATCCCCTATGTGTATTAATGTGAATTGCTTCCCTCCTCCTTTGCCCTTTAAGAATTCCACTTCTACACTTACACTCTCTTTTAGTTCCTAAGTTCTACCCACTCTTGTGAGCCTTGCCTTGGGATCTTGAGTTCCCTCTGGACTTGGACGCTTGAAGGCTGGCCTTTCCACACTGCACTATGTCTTCATCTGGTAATGTATTTGGGGTGTAAGCACTGCACGGAGTTCATGTGAGACTCTTAGGGAACTTTGACACACCCCAAATGGGAGAAAGGCTTTGAAATTTGACCTCTTGGAGTCTGTTTACTTCATACTTCGGACAGGATGTCTGAATCAGGCTCTCCTTGGTTGTACTTTTAATTTCTGATGTATTTTCTTTACTTTACTTCTTTTTTTTTTCTGGGCTGTAATAACTTTGTAATAAAACTCTTGGGGATGGCTAGTGAAAAGGAAAGGGCAACCATGCATGCAAAAAGGGGTAGATAACCTGCCTATAGGAATTTCTGATTTCTGCACTCTCATATATAGATACCATGTCTATAGGATTTCTGCATTCCCACATGTGGATAATATGTCTATAGGATTTCTAATTTTAGCATTCTCATATATAGATAGCATGTCTGTAGGATTTCTGCATCCCCACATGTAGATAACCTGCCTATAGGAATTTCTAATTTCAGCATCCTCATATGTAGAGATCATGTCTATAGGATTTCTGCATTCTCATATATAGATACCATGTCTATAAGATGCACATGCATGTAGAAAATATGCCTATATGTACTTTCTGATTCTTGCATATCCACTTCTCACTAGGCAAACATGTTTATAGGTCTTAATAACCAAATGCAATCAGATGTCATGTTCATATAAAATCCAGCATTTAGATGTCATGCCTATAGGGTTTCTGCATTTTTACTATGTCTATAAATGTGTTCTAAAGTTGACAAACGCATAGAAAGCATGCCTATTGGAGTTAATCAAATCTGAATAACCTCAAGTCTAAAACCAGTAATAATGCCTTTCCAGTTGCAGAACTTATGATCTTTTGCTAAAAATCCCCTTTCTTTTAATAACTGTCAGCTTTCTTAAATCAGTACGTATTCAGTTTAATTCATTATTTTTGAAATCAGTAGATATCATGCCTATAGGACCCTCGTCCAACACTTAGGCAAATCGTAGGATAAATTTGATAAACTGAATCAGATTTTATTAGCTACAACCAACAGGTAGGCTTGCTTCGGGCTTCTTATCTGAACTATGTAATAAATCAGTCTGCCTCAACCTTTTAAGTTTTAATTAGACCTTAAACAGTACGTGCAAGACATGCTAAATTATGTGCTTCTCTGTTTAAAGGAGGTGTATTTGAGCCTTTTATTTGTTTATATGCTTTCCCCAAACTTGCTATATGTGTTTTGTCTGTCGCCTTAGTATTTTTACCTTTTGAAACCACAAATAAGCCCAACATCTCCTCCCTTTAGGATTAGTAGTCCCAAGTACCTCCGGAACTGATACGATTGGGGCGGGTAATAGCATGCAATAAGAAAACGAGACCATTTCGCGCTTTAATACCTTAACGGGATGGGAAAGGGTAAATATATATGATGACCACGCGATAACATCACGTGAAGCCTCTCATTGAGGAGTGATTACCGGATGTTGTGTGGGGTGATCCATATTATTAATAAACCTAGGACCCCCTTTCCCTTTGTTCTTTGTTTCTTTTAAATCTTTTAAATAAAATCAACTCTCTTTAGTTCTTTCCGACATTGTTTATTTGTGACCATTACATGAAAATCCCCTCTTATTTGAAACTCTTACTTGCCTATGTGTTATTTGCATTTAAGTCACAACAATAGTTTTGCCAGGAACCACACTAGTGGATCCTGAGGGGTGCCTAACACCTTCCCCTTGGGATAACTTGAAGCCCTTACCCAATCTCTGGTTACTTGACTCAAACCCTTCTTAGTGTCCTAATGCACTTAAATCATGTCGACTCTTCAATCCAAAATCCAATTCCCAAAAGGGAACGAGTTGTCTTCCCAAATATCATAAACCCGATTTCGCGAGAAAAAGCAGGCGTGGCAATGATGATAAGTGAAAGTGAAAGTAATTCAGTCAAAACTCCAGTTCTTACAAATACAACATCTCCGACAGTTGAAGGGCTGACGGACAAGCTAAGCCCGCCCAATGTTAAACCGCCTGTATTAGTCGTGAAAGGGTTCCCAGATGATGTTGAAGCAAAGCAAGGAAAGCCGAAAGTGGTTGTGCCGGGGGCAGCAAGTAGGCCTGTCATAATCGTGGGAGGGGCTCGCACCGACCCTATTATTATTAAGTCTGTGACCCAACTGCTGATAAATAGCACCAAGGCTATTCCAAGGAATTACAAGCAAGTGATAGTAACCTATAAAGGGAAAGAAGTGGAAAAGGAAGTCAATGAAACTCGGGGTTTGACTTGTTCGGGGAGATGCTATAGCCGAGAAGAATTAAGGAAAGCTAAGCCACTCAAAGATAATCCGATTCTAGTGAAGAAGCCAGTCACCGAAGAGGAGGTGGAAGAATTATTGAGAAAAATGATGGTGCAGGATTACTCCATTATAGGACAATTGAGGAAGACGCCCGCTCAGATTTCTCTTCTCTCATTGTTGATACATTCGGACGAGCACCGCCAGGCCCTCATGAAAATTCTGAATGAAGCTCATGTCCCTAACAAGATCACAGTGAGCCATTTGGAGAAGATTGCCAACAAGATATTCGAGACAAACAAAATCACCTTCTCAGATGATGAGTTGCCTTTGGAGGGTACGGAACACAATCGGACTCTTTATCTCACAGTGAAATGCGAAGATTCTGTGGTCACAAGGGTGCTAGTTGACAATGGTTCCAGTGCAAGCATTTGCCCTCTCTCCACTCTGTACAAGTTGAACATTAATACTGAAAGGATCCACAAGAACAGTATATGTGTCCGAGGTTTTGACGGAAGGGGAAAAGTTTCTGTTGGCGATGTCGTGCTTGAAGTGACGATAGGACCAGTTGAATTTACCATGGAGTTCCAGGTACTAGATGTGGCCGTCTCCTACAATTTGGTGTTGGGCAGGCCCTGGATACATATTGCCAAAGCAGTCCCTTCTTCCCTGCACCAGATGGTAAAGTTCGAGTGGGACTGACAGGAGATTGTTGTGCATGGTGATGAGAACTTATGTGCTTACAATGATACATCCGCCCCGTTTATTGAGACAAAGACGATAAGGGGCGTTGGGTCTACCAAGTTTATGAAACAGTGCCAGTTGAGAAGATTCGAGAGGGGGAGTGTGTTCCAGGTCCAAAGTTAGCCTCCGCATCCGTGATGGTGGCATCTGAAATGCTGAAGAATGGTTTTGTGCCGAGAAAAGGTCTGGGCGCATCTCTACAAGGTATCGTGCAACCAGTTCCAGCAAAGCAGATGTGCGGTTTATTGGGCCAAAAGTGAAGCTTAACGATTGGAAGGCTACTCCTCTCCCTAATCGGAAGGAGTTTTCATAGTTTGCTTTGTTTTCCTTTTTTTATCTGGGTTATTCCTGGGTTGTAATCCAGATTTTTATTTTTTGCTCGTTTTGATGAACAAACCCTTCTATCCTTTATTTTCAATGAAATGCAATTTCCCTTTTCCATTACTCCTGATAGTGCCATTTTTGTTTTTCTTTGTACAACTCTTTTTATGCTGGTTTCAATGACATGGCATGGATGAGGAATTTTAGGCCAAGTCTTAAAAGCCAATCTAACTCTGAAATAATAATCCAAGAAGTAGAGTGCGATAATGAAACAGAATATGATGAAGAGGAGGCATTTAAGGGAATCAGTAAAGAACTAAATCATTTTGAAGAGAAACCCAAGCCTAATTTGAATGAAACTGAAGCAATCAATTTAGGAGATCTAGATAATGTCAGAGAAACCAAGATAGGTGTACACCTGGAACCACAAATCAAGGAAGAAATAACAAAGCACTGTTTGAATATAAAGATATTTTTGCATAGTCATATGACGACATGTCGGGTTTAAGTACTGACTTGGTAGTTCACAAATTGCCAACTAATCTAGCATTCCCTCCCGTCAAGCAGAAGTTAAGGAAGTTCAAGACTGACATGAGTGTGAAGATCAAAGAAGAAGTCACAAAGCAGCTTGATGCGAAGGTCATTCGGGTTACTCGATTTCCCACTTGGTTAGCTAATGTTGTGCCAGTGCCAAAGAAGGATGGTAAGATTAGGGTGTGTGTTGATTACCGCGATCTCAACAAAGCAAGTCCGAAGGATAACTTCCCATTGTTAAGTATCCATAATTTTGATTGATAACTGTGCCAAGCGTGAGATCGGGTCTTTTGTGGATTGCTATGCGGGATATCACCAAATCTTAATGGATGAGGAAGATACAAAAAAGACAGCATTCATCACGCCATGGGGAACATATTGCTACCGGGTAATGCCATTTTGTTTGAAAAACGTTGGGGCAACTTACGTGAGGGCAATGACTACCATATTCATGAGATGATACACAAGGAGATTGAGGTCTATGTAGATGATGTGATCATAAAGTCCAGGAAGAGGTCAGATCATGTTGAGGACTTGAGAAAGTTTTTCCAAAGGCTCCGCAGGTACAATCATAAGCTCAACCCCGCAAAATGTGCATTTGGTGTCCCATCTGGAAAACGGTTGGGATTCATAGTCAGTCAGTGAGGTATTGAGTTGGATCCATCGAAGGTAAAGGCCTTCCAGGTATTGCCACCGCCAAAGAATAAGACTGAAGCGATGAGTTTGCTCGGGCAGTTAAACTACATCAGTAGGTTTATCGCTCAACTCACGACAACTTTTGAGCCCATCTTTATGCTGCTAAAGAAAGATGCTGCGGTCAAATGGACTGACGAGTATCAGGAAGAATTCGACAAGATCAAGAGGTACCTATCAAACCCACCTGTGCTAGTCCCGCCGGAACTTGGGAGACCTTTAATTCTTTATTTGACAGTCCTGGATAGTTCGTTTGGTTGTGTGTTGGGCCAACATGATATCACTGGAAAGAAGGAGCAGGCCATTTATTATCTCAACAAGAAATTCACTTCTTATGAGGTCAAGTATACTCTCCGTGAAATGACATGTTGCGCTTTGAATTGGGTGGCACAATAGTTGAAGCATTATCTGTCGTCCTACACTACTTACCTCATTTCTCGCATGGATCCTCTAAAGTATATCTTTCAGAAGCCTATTCCCATAGGAAGACTTGCAAAGTGGCAGATTTTACTCACAGAGTTTGACATCGTTATGTGACTCGGGCTGAGATGAAAGCCCAAGCCTTGGCCGATCATTTGGCCGAGAACCCGGTGGATGAAGAGTATGAGCCACTGAGAACATACTCTCCTGATGAAGAGGTGATGCATATATACGAGGGTGAGCAGGATGAAAAGCCAGGTTGGAAACTTTTCTTTGATGGGGCTGCTAACATGAAAGATGTTGGAATAGGAGCTGTGCTCATTTCTGAAACAGGGAACCATTACCCTGTCACAACCCAGCTACGTTTATATTGTACCAACAACATGGCTGAGTACGAGGCGTGCTTTTTGGGTTTGAGGTTAGCTGTAGACATGGGAGTCCAGGAAGTACTGGTTTTGGGAGATTCAGATCTGTTGGTGCACCAGATTCAGGGAGAATGGGAGACTCGAGATTTGAAGCTCATACCGTATCGACAATGTCTGCATGACCTTTGTCAACGATTCAGATCATTAGAGTTCAGGCATATTCCTAGGATCCATAATGAGGTTGCCGATGCCTTGGCTACTCTGGTGTCAATGTTACTCCATCGAGATAAAGATTATATTGACCCTCTGCATATTCAAGTTCGTGATCACCATGCCTGTTGTAATGCAGTTAAGGAGGAACTTGACGGTGAACCTTGGTTCCATAATATTTGGGAGTACATCAAGATGGGGGTGTATCTGGTACAAGCCATATGTGATCAAAAGAGAACAATTCGACATTTGGCTAGTGGGTTTTTCCTGAGCTGAGAAATTTTGTACAAGAGAACTCCAGATCTTTGATTGTTGAGGTGCATAGATGCTAAACAAGCTTCGACCATCATGGCCGAGGTGCATTCTGGAGTTCACGGGCGGCATATGAGTGTGTATGTTTTGGAAAAGAAAATTCTTCGAGCAGGTTATTACTGGCTCACCATAGAACGAGATTGCATCAGCTTTGTGCGCAAATGTCATCAATGCCAGGTACACGGCAATCTAATTCATTCTCCGCCATCGGAGTTGCATATGATGTTCGCACCTTGGCCCTTTGTTGCTTGGGGTATGGATGTCATTCGACCAATTGAGCTGACAGCGTCGAACGGGCATAGGTTTATTCTGGTGGCCATTGATTATTTCACAAAGTGGGTCGAAGCTGTAACATTCAAATCGATGACCAAGAAGGCAGTGGTGAATTCTGTTGACTCGAACCTCATTTGCCGATTCTGAATCCCCAAAGTAATCATTACAGATAATGCTGCAAATCTCAACAGCCATCTGATGAAAGAGGTATGCCAACAGTTCAAGATTATGCATCAAAATTCCAACCCGCATCGCCCCAAGGAAAATGAAGCTGTTGAGGGAGCCAACAAGAACATAAAGAAGATACTTCGAAAGATGGTGCAAGGTTCCAAGCAGTGGCATGAAAAGTTGCCTTTTTCTTTGCTGGGTTATCGCACTACTGTTCTCACTTCAGTAGGTGCAACTCCTTATTTGCTGGTACATGGGACTGAAGCAGTTATACCCGCGGAAGTTGGGATTCCATCCCTTCGGATTGTCGCTGAAGCTGAAATTGATGATGATAAGTGGGTCAAAACCCGATTGGAGCAGTTAAATCTGATTGATGAGAAAAGACTGGTTGCAGTATGTCACGGTCAATTGTATCAAAAGAGAATGGCAAGAGCATACAACAAGAAGGTGTGTCCCCGAAATTTGAAGTGGGTCAGCAGGTGTTGAAACGCATCCTGCCACATCAAGCTGAAGCTAACAACAAGTTCGCCCCAAACTGGCAGGGGCCATTCATTGTGACAAGAGTGTTGCCCAATGGTGCTTTGTATTTAACAGATGTAGAAGGCAAATGTGTAGATATAGCTGTCAATTCTGATGCAGTCAAGTGATATTATGTATGATTTCTTTGGCTTGTAGTCAATTACGTTGTTTGTATTTGGCATGTTTCAAAGATTGGAATGACGAAGGCATTTTATTTTGCTATCTAAACACTTTATCCTTTGTTACCCCTTTTAAGCTTTATTTATTTTCTTTCATACCCCTCTTTTGGAATCGGAAGTAGAGCTTAAGAATAGAGAAAAGGAAAAAAGGCAAAAAGAAAAAGAGAAAAGAAAAAAAAGAAGAAAAAAAGAAAAAGAAAAAAAGAGAAAAAGAGAAAAAAAAAAGCAGAAGAAAAAGTAACAAAAACGAATCAACTTTTATGTCTTCAACTACGTTCGACCTAATTCCTTTTAAGGATACGTAGGCAGCCTCACAGTTGGGTCCCATCAAAATAAAAGTCCAAATTTCCCCAGACTCAAAGAAATTGGGGCAGAAGTTGTGGTGTTGTGAAAGATCTGATTCCAAAAGTTGTAATTTTGAACCCTGTTATCTAAAACTATTTTTTGAGCTAGCATGCTACCTTTTCTTTCTAACCCTGTCAAGAATCCTACATTACTGTCCAAAGAAAGACCTTCCGACCAATCTTTGAGAAATTCCAAGTCAAGCGAGCTAGAGGTATGATTCACATCATGGATAACACTTTTGTTCATGGGCACAAGGAAAAATGAATAAATGAGAGAGTCTTATTGGTGAAAACCCTCACGGGCATCGTAGGGCGATGGAAAGCTGAGACAAAATTAAAATGAGAGAGTCTTATTGGTGAAAACCCTCGCAGGCACCGTAAGGCAACCGTGAGTTGAGAGATGAACAAATGAGAGAGGTTTGCTGGTGAAAACCCTTCAGGGCACCACAAGCCGAATGAGGTTAGTGACTTTGTAGATAGATTTGATTATGGGGATTCCGGTCATAAAGTATGGAGACGGGTCATGAACTAAAATGTGATTGGTTGAATGGACTGGGCTGATTAATCCGAAATGCATGTCATGATCATTGGTGCCAGCTGCTTCACTCAGATAAGTCTCTTTTCCATTCTTCCTCAAATAGTTATCTCGGTTTAAAACATTCGTCTTTATTCCTAATTCTCGGAGTCACCTCGTTTCATTTTCTTTTGGGTCTACTTCTCTAAGTCTTTCTCAATCATAGCCTTGTTAAGCAAGCAAGAAAGGATTTCAAAGCCTATTACCAACTTTCAATTGCAAAAAGCAAAAGTCCGACCAGAGCACATCACAAATGGCATGATTCAGAATAAGCAATAAAGTTTTAGTGGGAGTTCAATTGGTCAAATGGCTCATGAATTTTGAGGAAGTATATTTGCTCAAAATTGGCAAGATAGAGTTGTTAAATAACAGGCTGAGTGTAAGCTACTCGGGTCATTCAGGGTTCTGTGGTTGAGGTTCGGTCAGAAAGTTAAACAATTCTTTGCTAACCCAAGGCAGCTAATTGGAACAAAGCATGGCACTGGAAAGGCCACCTTCAGCAAGAATGTCGTAAACTAACCACTGCATCTTCATACTGATAAGATTTTCTTTGATTGAAACAGGGGCAGGAAATTTCGTGTTCAAGAGGAACCCTCCGTGAGGAAAGCAAGTTCCAGACAGGTTCGGCCGTAAGTTTTCAGGACCCACCTGGATAATGGGATTTAATTTCAAGTTCTCAGGATCCTCCTGGATAATGGGATTTAGTTTCAAGATCGTCAGGACCCTCCTGGATAATGGGATTTAGTTTTAAGTTTTTAAGACCTTTATTAGATAGTGAGATTTATCGTAAGTTTCACCTTTAGGAAGTAGAATTTAGCTTTGAAGTTTTCACTTTTAAGATGAGATTTAATTTTAATTTTCAGGGCCCTCCTGGATAATGGGATTTAGCTTTTAAATTCTTAGAGCTCATTTGGATAACAGGATTCGATTAACACTCACAGATGTCCCAGGTACCAAAATGGCGCAAAAAGGTTTCTTTTGTTTTATTTGTCATATTGTAATGGCAGGCCCCACCTGGAGAACAAGGGAATTCATTTCAAGTTTAAGCATCAGGCGCCCACCTGGAGAAAAAGGGAATTCATTTCAAGTATAAGCATCAGGCACCCACCTGGAGAACAAGGGAATTCATTTCAAGTTTAAGCATCAGGCACCCACCTGGAGAACAAAGGAATTCATTTCAAGTTTAAGCATCAGGCACCTACCTGGAGAACAAGGGAATTCATTTCAAGTTTAAGCATCAGGCGCCCATCTGGAGAACAAAATTTCAAGTTTAAGCATCAGGCGCCCACCTGGAGAACAAGGGAATTCATTTCAAGTATAAGCATCAGGCGCCCACATGGAGAACAAGGGAATTCATTTCAAGTATAAGCATCAGGCGCCAACCTGGAGAATAAGGGAATTCATTTCAAGTTTAAGCATCAGGCTCCCACCTGGAGAACAAAGGAATTCATTTCAAGTTTAAGCATCAGGCGCCCACCTGGAGAACAAGGGAATTCATTTCAAGTTTAAGCATCAGGCGCCTACCTGGAGAACAAAGGGAATTCATTTCAAGTTTAAGCATCAGGCGCCCACCTGGAGAACAAGTGAATTCATTTCATGTTTAAGCATCAGGCACCCACCTGGAAAACAAAGGGAATTTATTTCATGTTTAAGCATGAGGTGCCCACCTGAAGAACAAGGGAATTCATTTCAAGTTCAAGCATCAGGCGCCCACCTAGAGATCAAGGGAATTGATTTAAAATTTTAAGGTCAGCATCAGGCGCCCACCTGGAGAATAAGGGAATTGATTGCAAATTTTAAGGCGCCCACATGTGAAACGAGGGAACACATTTCAGAGTTGGGTCCAAGACAACTGCAGGAACCCGCCTGAAAAATGGGGTCAATTCAAGTTAGAGATAACAGAAGCTCGCCTCGAGAATGCGAGTCAACAGTTCAAGATACACGGCAGAACTACAGAAGTTTCAAGATCAAGATTGAAGACATATAGATAGGAATCTTGTAACTCGTAGGTCATAGATTTTCCTAACTTCTTTTCATTTTGGTTTTAGTGTAATAAGGAGTTCAGCAAGCAGTAATAGCAGCAGGAGCAGTGAAATCACAGCTTCCCGGTAGTCCCAGCTACCAAAATGTCCAGAACTACACTAACCTGATTCCTTTATAGCCAAGGATATGTAGGCAACCTCGGAAGCAAGGTTCGGTCAGACTTTTCAAAAATGCTTCCCAAGGTGTATTGAAACGGGCAAAGATCGCTCATCTATGCACACTTTATCTTTATCCGAAAACTCTTCATATTTTCGAGCAAAGAGGGGCAGCTGTGAGCACGTGTTTTGCCCGATAAAAATACTCCTACAAAATCACAATGTGACGACCCGGTCAGTCGTCTCATGAGTTACCGCTCCATTTCCCCCATTCCTGATTCTTTATGCTTCGTTATCCATGTTTTATGTGGTTGAGCTGATTGGGTTGAGTATGGAGTGAATTTGGTAAGAAATGAGAATGTTTAAAAACATTTCCTCCGTGAGTCTAAGCCATTTTTCCTCCATTGTTGAACATTCTGAGAGCTATTTGGGAGAAATTGAAGAGGGTTTCGAAGAGGATTGATTGGAGGTAAGTTATATGAACTAAAAACATGATCTAAGTGTAGAATTAACCTAGAAATTCATGGAAATTTAGCCAAAAAATGGAAGAACTAGGGCTTGTGATTTTGAGATGTTAAATTGGGATTGAGGGGTTATTCGGACTCCGATTTTGGTGTTCTTTATATGCATAGACTCGTGGTGAGATAAGGAACCCGTTGATGTGAATATTTTTGAGTTTCGAGAAGTGGTCCCGGGGATCAGGCTTTGCTAATTTCGGAATTTTCGATATTTTTCGATTATTTTCGCTTGGGTTCTGTTCCCTTAGCCTGTTGTGACGTATTCGTTGTGGTTTTGGCTAGATTCGACGCACGTGGAGGCCGATTTGAGGAGCAAAGGCGTCGCGAGCTAGAGATTCCACCGGTTCGAGGTGAGTAATCATTGTAAATGATATCCTGAGGGTTTGAAACTCCGCATTGCACATCGCAGTGCTATATTGAGGTGACTTGCACGCCGGATAGCGAGCGTGGGGTAGAGCACCGTTGGGGATCATGACTTGGTCCGTCCCGATTGATGATTTTACCACATATTTGACTGAAACTTATTTTTTATCATCATGATTTGGGCCGATTTCTATATTTGGGCTTCGTGCCAATTCTTTGAACCCTTCGGGGAGTTTTTATCACTGTTTTCCCCACTGTTTGACTTATACATGAACTCAATCCTGTTGATATCTATTGTTTTACAAACTCAGCCACTCTTACTCAGATTTGAAACTTAAATGTTATTTCTAAATGATATTTTGGGCTGAGAACTACTGTTTTACAAATGCCCGAGGGGCTTGTGATGATTTTCGGACTGAGTGAAGCCGAGGGCCATGTGTGAGGATATGCTGAGTGATATGAGGCCAAGGGCCTGAGATACTTTACATGCCGCGAGGTGGCCTGAGTGATGGGAGGCCGAGTGATGTGAGGCCGAGTGCCGATTGATGATTCCACGAGGTGGCTTGATATAGCGCTTGGGCCGTAAGGGGCCCCTCCGGAGTCTGCAGACCCACAGTGAGTGCCGGTACCCATTGTTCTGAGAGTGAGCCCGAGGGGCTTAGAGTGTTCTGAGAGTGATCCCGAGGGGATGAGAGTGTTCTGAGAGTGAGCCCGAGGGGCTGATACTATTCTGAGAGTGAGCCCGAGGGGCTGGTATTGTTCTGAGATATGTGCCCGAGGGGCGAACCTTTATGTGTTCATCTTTCATATTTACTTGTCATTTTACCTGTTATACTGTGGTATTTGTGCCCGAGGGGCGGATTTTTGGTTCTTATCGACACTAACTATTTTGCATTCATTGCGTAACTGTTGAAAATGTCATTTTCAAAAGAGTTTAAACTGAGCTAAGATATTTCTAATGATTTCACAGCTTTACTGCTTTTCTCAAAGGGTTTTACACTGCTTCTATGCAGCATGTTGGTTTGCTTTACGTGATTTCTTACTGCTCAGTTGCTATTTACCTTTATTACTCACTGAGTTGGAGTACTCACTTTACTTCCCGCACCTCGTGTGCAGATGCAGGTATTTGTTCACCTCGTGTGCAGATGCAGATGCAGAGACGTCTGTATTTATCCTCGAGAGGCTGCGGAACCTTTAGGAAAACTTTGCAATTCTTGAATTCTTATCGTGCGTCCTTGATTCAGCTTGAAAAGTAACTTTTGAAATTCCTTCCACGTGTTCGTATGCGCGCATGAGAGCTCAGTATCAGATGTGCCTTAATGGCTTGTGATTTCCCGATCGAGGGGCGAGATGTGATCTCTGTGAGCTGATGTTGGGCCAGTCTAAAAGACCTGAGGCCGGATCTTTGCTTATGGCTTGAGCAGCGAGGTGCTGATTGTGTGAGCAAATGTTTTGAACTTATATGTTGGGTATTGTCCCTATTAGTGGGAGAGACGGCTGGGTAACTATGTGATGAGTATGTTAGTACAGTGAGATATGATCATATGACTTGGTAGTGACGAGGAAGTCTGCAGGATGATAGATGAACTATTAAGTGATTGATTTCTATTGTGATTTGATGTGTAGCCCGAGTTATGTGCGCGTGAAGAATCCTTTCATGTCTCCTAGTTGGGGAATGAAGTGCATTTCATGTTGTGGTATGATTTCAGGCCCAGGAGGACTAAATGACTGTGTAATGTGTATGACGATGGAAGGTATGCAAAAATGTTAGATTGAGGCGAAGCAGGTTATCTGATCCTTATGTTGTCTATTAGAAGATCTCATTTGCAAGTGAAGAATATGTGTTGAAATCTTAATTGGGTCGCCTGGAGAGTGGGCTTAACTGTTGTGTGAGTGAATGCAAGAGTTGCAGAAGAGTTAAAATTCTAGATGATTTGTGTTCCCACAAGCATATGAAGGATTGAGTTTAATCTCACTATGGTATTATGACAGCAATAGAGTATATGCGTTATGAGTTATTGGGTGTGTTTTGATCCATGGCTTCGAGCCAAGTGGGGGAGTTTTGCTATTGATTAAGTTGATTGCACAGTTAGGTGCTATGTTGGTTCCAGTTTGAGGCGTGTTGGTGAGTCAGTTATGGTTTACGGAGATTGAGGTCTAGGATGGCTCAAGTGAAGGAAAATTTTTTACGAAGGTTATATGGTGCTTCGTAGGTGTGTGAGAATCATAGGATGTCTTAAGTTGTTGTTGGTAAAGAATGCTCGGTGCATAGAGCAGGAAGATGCTTGTTTGTATTGGGATGAGGTCACATCCTGCGATGTTAGAGTGCTAATGAGGCACGGGTGGTTCTGTTTGTTTGATTAGGCTAATTGTAGTGTAAATAGAGTAAATGACTTTCGAGAATGGTTCTAATGTGTTCAAGATTCTACATGTAACAATCAGGTGTTTTAAAGTTGTATACGTGATTAGAAACTGAGTTTTCATTAGAAGAGGTCAAGACTTGCGGTATTTCTATGTTAATTATGGGATTCTATGTATCAGTATCAGGAAAGTAAAGGTGACGGATTTAGATTCGCAGGAAGTTCTTCAGAGTAAAGTATTCTGGAATGTGGTATTTCTAGGAATGTTTAAGAAAGTATTCAGCGATGTATGAGCCTTAGACGGGTGGCTTTATGCTTGGTTCCGTGTGGTAAGTCTGAGTTGAGGATTGTGGTGCTACAGCAAAAAGGAAATATCAAGTTGAAGATGAATCAGAAGGAAATTTAGATAGATGGGTTGTTTGGTAGTAGAGCGGACAGGTATGGTAAGGATATGATATGTTCCTTGTGTGTGTTCGTGGTAATGAGTTCCTACAGGTATTTTACGGCAATGCTCTTAGGTTTTGATGGCTTGCTTAGCTTGGTTGAGTTAGAAGAATTCAGTCCTGGCAGGTCTGATTTGTGCAAAGGGAACTCGGAGAGTCCTTGATGGTCTTTACCGTAGTTTGGAGATGTATATTTTCTATGGGCATGCGGAGCATGGGATGTATAGTGATTTTCTTCTAGGTAGGACCAATGGAAAGTTCTTGACTAGTTGAGTACGTAGATGTTTGTGGCTCGAAAGGGAGATGAAGTTCTCATGTTATCCTAGGGTGGTATGGTATATGCAATATGTTGTGGAGGATCGAGATTTGCGTGTGTAAGGTTACGGTTCAGTTATGAATGGAAAGTCATATAATTCTTAGGCAGCACGGGCAGTTTTAGGTGATTAGAGAAATGAGTTTCAGATGATTAGGGTGAATGATGGACGAGGGTATATGTTTCAGAAAAGGCAATGTGGTTAAGTTGATAGTACTTCGGTAGTACTGTGGCCCTTTCTTGTTAGATCGACTGCTGATATTCGAGTTTGCTTGATGGAACAGGGGAATATTAGGATATCTTTCGTGGAATGATTGGGTACTTGAGGTGTGATATGTATTCGGGCTGCGGAATTTGGGGCTCAGGTAAGGTAATTTGTGTGCTATATGGGGTTGGAGACTGGGAGTTCCCATGTTCAGGCCATATTGTTGTTGTGAGTCGCGTGTATCGGCGGTCTAGTGACTATCGGGGTCTGGAGACCCGAGCGGACCTTTTATGCTTAGTATGTTATATTTTGGATGTGATGTTGGAGTTCAGACTGGTTGTCTCAGTGTTGGGTTATTGTGGACTATTACGCTATGGGCTATGCCGGAAATGCCACGGCTTGAGTGGCAAGGTGCGTTGGATTATGTTCTAGTAGAGTGGATTATATTTCAAAGACCCAGCGGATGGCGGGGAAGGACTGTTTTTCTTAATTGGCCCTTCATGACGGATATCAATGCAAAAGTTTCTACCATCGATTCAGTTCAAGTGTTGAAAGACCTTCGGATGTGTTTCTTGTGGTCGGGCATGTCGCAGGGCGAGGTTGTGGATTTCGGTTTTGATTTGGTGCCGGGCACCATATTGTACGGCTCTGGCAGAAGTTATAGTAGTGGAAGGAGCAGCTTCAGGCTTCCTTGGTAATGAGTTCGTTGGCAGGCCAATATGGATGCGTGTTCTAGCTTGGGTCGGCTTGGTTGGCCCTGAATCGTATTGTTGAGGGATAGGTTGATTCGATCGTTATTGAGCTTGTTGGCGATCTGGGGAAATCTATGAGTGGCCTTCCTGTGTTGCGAGACATTATGATTTGTTGGTTATGGGCACATATGGTGCGGTTCTATTGGGGTTCTTAGTGGAAGTCGAGCGGGAAGAGTGATTGGGTGTTGCTCGGTGGGTGGCGTATCGGTTTTGTCCTATCGGGTTTATGTGGTATATGTTACTTATTTCACCGAGGGTGTAATGATTCACTTTGGTTTTAGGCATGAAATTGTGTGTGGTTGTCAATTTCGGGCATAGTGACTTGAGGTGTCTCGTGTGGAGCATTGTTTGGATAGGATCGTGCATTGCAGCGAGGCTATGTGGAGATATGACCTTGCGGGTTAGATTCGTGTGTTCTATTCTATGATGTGAGACGGGTTCTCAATCTTGTGTTGTGGTGGTACTGGTGGGCTTGTGGTACATCTCTTTCATTTGTGTCATTTTCATGATTTGAGTATGTTCGGACTGTTGCTTATTGGTGCGCGTAGCTATACAAGTTGTGGCTTAGGCCTGTATTGATGTGTCATGTCACCAAGGTAGTGTGTTGGGTTAGAAGAATCCTTGGGATCATTAATGGATACAAACGGATTCGATTTCAGCATGTTTGATGGGTAAATATCGAGGTTCGGTTCAAAAATTTGCTATGGTAATTGCCAGGGGGAAAATGGCTTCATGAATGGTTGATCTGAGAAATGGTTATGGTTTATTGCGTGCTTCATTTATCGTTGGCAGTATCTAAAGGTGTTGGAATGAGACTTTAGCTGATAAGAGGTTTTCTACCAGTATTCAGGCATTGTATGCAGTTGCTGTGAATGGAAGTTATCGCTACGTGTATTTGAGTTATGTGGTATATCAGGTAATTGCATCTGAGGTTGCAGGTATGGGTTATGACAGCTGGTTAGAGCTTATTCTTAATATAGATGTAAGGTTCTGATCTTGTGTATGATTTCAAAAATGGAAATGTGGTTCTATGGCTTTTGGGCTAGATTGGGTTGTGAAATTTCTGTTACAATGTGTTATCGCACTTATATGAGATAGGGTGACGTGGGATCACCACCGGGTATATGCATGGTAAGGTTATTCAGCGATTGGTTGGCTTTTGGAAAAACTCTGGGCACGTTCGAGGATGAACGTTTGTTTGAGTTGGGGAGGATGTGATGACCCGGTCAGTCGTCTCATGAGTTACCGCTCCGTTTCTCCCATTCCGGCTTCTTTATGCTTCGTTATCCATGTTTTATGTGGTTGAGTTGATTGGGTTGAGTTCGGAGTGAATTTGGTAAGAAATGAGACACTTAGTCTCTTTAAGGAAGGCTTAGTTTGGAAAAGTCAACCGGATGTTGACTTATGCGTTAGAGGGCTCGGATATTATTTCCGATGATTCGGTTAGCTTCGGGGGATGACTTGTGACTTAGTAGTGTGATCGGAAGTGGTTTTGGAGGCCCGGTGTAGAATTAGGCTTGAACTGGCGAAGTTAGTATTTTGGCGAATTCCGGTTGATAGGTGAGATTTTGATTCGAGGGTCGGAATGGAATTTCGAGGGTTGCTGTATTTTCGTTATGTGATTTGGGATGTGTGTGTAAAATTTCAGGTCATTCGGAGGTGATTTGGTTGGGTTTTTGATCAAATGTGTGTTTCGGAAGTTTTAGAAGAACTTAGGCTTGAAGTCGATGTAATTTGATGGTTTTGGTATGGTTTGAGGCGTTTTGATGATTGGAAAAAGTTTGAATGATGTTTTAGGATGTGTTGGTGCTTTTGGTTGAGGTCCCGGGGGCATCGGGTGAGTTTCGGATGGCCAATTGGACCATTTCTTAAGTTTCAAAGTTGCAGATTTTTCAGTTCTTGAGTTGCAAAGATTTTGGCTTTCGCGATCGCGGGGGTGGTGTCGCGATCGCGTAGAGGAGAATTGGGAGGCAGGAAGTTTGTTCATCGCGTTCGCATTCAGTTGTTCGCGATCGCAGAGGGTTAGCAGGTGAAGCTTCGCGTTCGCGTAAGACCCTCCGAGTTCGCATAAGAGGATCTGGGGCCCAGCATGTTGTTCTTTGCGTTCGCATCATAAGGAACGCGTTCGCGTAGTTTTGGGAGGTAAGGCATTGCGTTCGCGGGGCACCTGTCGCGTTCGCATAGAATCATTTTGACGGGCCGGGATTTTTGTGCTTCGCGATCACGAGCCTTGGGCCGCGATCGCATAGAAGGAAATCATTGTAGCTGGCAGAATGTTTAAAAACATTTCCTCCGCGAGTCTAAGCCATTTTTCCTCCATTGTTGAACATTTTGAGAGCTATTTGGGAGAAATTGAAGACGGTTTCGAAGAGGATTGATTGGAGGTAAGTTCTATCAACTAAAAACATGATCTAAGTGTAGAATTAACCTAGAAATTCATGGAAATTTAGCCAAAAATGGAAGAACTAGGGCTTGTGATTTGAGATTTTAAATTGCGATTGAGGGGTTATTCAGACTCTGATTTTGGTGTTCTTTATATGCATAGACTCGTGGCGAGATAAGGAACCCGTTGATGTGAATATTTCTGAGTTTTTACAAGTGGGCCCGGGGCTCGGGCTTTGCTAATTTCGGGATTTTCGATATTTTTTGACTGTTTTTCGCTTGGGTTCTGTTCCCTTAGCCTGTTGTGACGTATTCGTTGTGGTTTTGGTTATATTCGATGCGCGTGGAGGCCGATTTGAGGAGCAAAGGCGTCGCGAGCTAGAGATTCCGCCGGTTCGAGGTGAGTAATGATTGTAAATGATATCCCGACGGTTTGAAACCCCGGATTGCACATCGTAGTGCTATTTTAAGGTGAATTGCACGCCGGATAGCGAGCGTGGGGTAGAGCACCGTTGGGGATCGTGACTTGGTCTGTCTCGATTGATGATTTTACCACATATTTGACTGAAACTTATTTGTTATCATCATGATTTGGCCCGATTCCCATATTTGGGCTTCGTGCCAATTATTTGAACCCTTCGGAATTTTTATCAATTCTTTCCCTACTATTTGACTTATACATGAACTCGGTCCTGTTGATATCTATTGTTTTACAAACTCAGCCACTCTTACTCAGATTTGAAACTTAAATGTTATTTCTAAATGATATTTTGGGCTGAGAACTACTGTTTTACAAATGCCCGAGGGGCTTGTGATGATTTTCGAACTGAGTGAGGCCGAGGGCCATGTGTGAGGATATGCTGAGTGATATGAGGCCGAGGGCCTGAGATACTTTACATGCCACGAGGTGGCCTGAGTGATGGGAGGTCGAGTGATGTGAGGCCGAGTGCCGAGTGATGATGCCACGAGGTGGCTTGACATAGAGCTTGGGCCTTAAGGGGCCCCTCCGGAGTCTGCACACCCACAGTGAGTGCGGTTACCCATTGTTCTGAGAGTGAGCCCGAGGGGCTGAGAGTGTTCTGAGAGTGATCCCAAGGGGCTGAGAGTATTCTGAGAGTGAGTCCGAGGGGCTGATACTATTCTGAGAGTGAGCCCGAGGGGCTGGTATTGTTTTGAGATATGTGCCCGAGGGGCGAACCTTTATGTGTTCATCTTTCATATTTACTTGTCATTTTACCTGTTATACTGTGGTATTTGTGCCTGAGGGGCGGATTTTTGGTGTTTATCGACACTAACTATTTTGCGTTCATTGCGTAATTGTTGAAAAAGTCATTTTCAAAAGAGTTTAAACTGAGCTAAGATATTTCTAAAGATTTCACAGCTTCACTGCTTTTCTCAAAGGGTTTTACACTGCTTCTATACAGCATGTTGGTTTGCTTTACGTGATTTCTTACTGCTCAGTTGTTATTTACCTTTTATTACTCACTGAGTTGGAGTACTCACTTTACTCCCTGCACCTCGTGTGCAAGATGCAGGTATTTGTTCACTGGTAGCGGGTTTGAGTTGATCGGAGGCTAAGTTTATCGGAGTTTAGCGAGGTGACTACTAGCGTTCGCAGCACTGCATTTCTTCCTTATGTTTATCAGTCCTCTTTTGTATATTTTAGGCCTTGTAGTTGTATTTATACTCTGATAGATGCTCGTGACTTGTGACACCCCGGTTTGGGCTGTGTTTGGGTTGTATTCCGTACTTAATAAAGAAATCTTTGTTTAGACTGTGATTATTTAATTATGCTAAAACTGTTATTTAATATTTAACTATTCTGAAAAAGGCAATATGGCTTTGTTGGCTGGCCTTGTCTTCACGAGAGACGCCATCACGACCAGAGCGAGGTTTGGGTCGTGACACACAAAATAGATTTTTTGTAGTTCATTTTAATTTTTATAGAATTTCTAGGAATATTTGCTCAATTGTTTGAATTTTTGCATACATTAAAAGCATAGAAAATACTCAAAAATATATTGCTGTAGTAGGTTGATAATTGCATTTTTAGTTTAATTGTAAATTAATTGCATCAATAAAAGAAAGAAAATTCAAAAAAAAATTGCATTATTCCATTTTAGCTTTAGCTTTAGTATTTTCTTTCATTAGTTTTAAAATCAATTAATTTGTTTAAGCGTTAAAATTAGATAATTAAGTTAATTTTATTATTAGGTCTTTTAAGATTTGATTTTGGTTTAATTTATTAGTGATTGGTAATTAGGATTAAATTAGTATTACGATTAATTAGTTTATAAATTGGGGCAAGAATTGAGTGGGAATTTTGGTCTTTGATTTTTCGATTTGGGCTTCAGCTCTTCAAAGCCCAAACCCCTTTTGTTTCCTCCGAATTTTCCTAGCCCAAATAACATCTGGCCCAGCCTTACCCCCCCCCCCCCCTACCAAAGGACACTGTTTCACGCCATCAAATCCCATCCATTGATTTCCTTTGATCAAACGGATGGGAACTGACCAACCCCCAACCTTATATATGTCCTAACCGACCCCCTACACCCTAGAGAACCCCCCCCCCCCATTTT
>NC_031990.1:19647076-19647590 GCF_001879085.1 Nicotiana attenuata
TGATCTAAAACCTAACCCTAGCTGCCCTCAAATGCTCCCAATTTTACATGGCCCAAACCCTAGCCGCCGCCCACCGAAAATCATTTCACGGCGGCGGCAGGTCTCCGAACACCTCCAAACTCACACCCTATAACCACCTTGCCCTCCCCTTTCGAAATCCCCAAACCATTTCCCTCAAATCCTTCTCAAACCGTTCGAATCTTAGATCTGAAAATCCAAAGAACACTGGTTTGTGCATGTTCATTCGTCCTCGATTTTTCTTCCGTTCGATAGTTTGAGACTCACCCCAAATGGTTTGTTCTTGACAAGAACAACATTTGGGGTCGATCTTATGCTACATCGAAGCCAAGCATGAGGTCCGCTCCAGTTTTCCCCTGTTTCTCATTAGGTACTGCCTTGATCTTGTTTTCTTGTTTTTTTTTGTTTTTATATATATATATATATATATATATATATATATATATAGCTTAATGAGTAATAGCTTCGCCTTTTTTCTTGCATTAAAATACTCTAT
>NC_031990.1:19647597-19678738 GCF_001879085.1 Nicotiana attenuata
ACTGTGAAAACAGAAGAAATGAAAACAAAGTGTTGTTAGACTACTATCTTGTTTAGGTTTTTCTTAGTTTTCATTTAATTTTGTTTTTGTTAGCCATATTTAGTCAGTAATATTAATTAATTCGTGATTGTGTGTTATCTTCCTCCCTTTTCTTGTTTTATTCATTTGTTTTTCCTTTTCATAATTATTTTCTGATTTAGTGAGCACAATTTAGGGTTTTCAGTATTTTAGTGTTTGTTCATATTGCCTATGTTAGCATAAAAACAATATGTTTGTTTCTAAGATTTGGCAGTCCCTTCGATTCTATTTAGGATAAGTATTGTTTCTGTTATTGATTGCTATAATCTGTAAATTACTATGTATTTCTGGGGGTTTAATTGAAAAAAGGAAACTTAGAGGGGTCATTTGAGGGATGGACAAATAGAAAATGGGATAAAACCATGTTAGAAGGTTTTAGAATATGGGCAGCTGGACTTATTAGGCCAGTACAAAATACTGAAACCAATTAGGGGCAGCCAGCTGTCAAATTCTGTTGAAAGATGCTCTATGTGGGCGGAAGGGAATAATTCCCTTATCCTTTTCAGCACATGGCATTTTGATGCCCATAAATAGGACCTTTCTAATTTATTAAGAGAGATTCGGAACCCTAAAAAATACTCCAAAAATGTTCAGCTACTGTTTCATTAGGAGCTGGTTCTATTTTCTTTTGATTTTCTTTAGCAAAAACTTAGAAAACCTTTTTTGGAATTTCTGGTTTTCTTATTCGAGCATGGATTAAGCTGAAACTGTGTATTGCTGTGATTTACTAGTGCCCTCACTTTTTTCTCGCTAAAATTCTTACTTCACTTGTTTTTGTTCTTGACATTCAGGTACCTCTATGAACTTTTGAGTGGCAAAAATGAAGCTCTAAAGCATGTGTTTAGTCTTTAATGTAATAAGAAGTTGGGTATTCAAATGTTAAATTCCAGTTTGCCTTATGTATGCTGTTTGCAAGTTATTTAGTTTAGTATTTTCTGTTTTAGTTTTTTCAAGCATTCTGAATCTGATGTTCTGGTCTATAACTTAGTAATTTGTATGAATGTTCAGATTAGTATAGTTGTTCCATGTATTGTTTGACAGTTTTAAGATATTTAATAGTCGTAGTAGTTCATTTGATCTTTATTAGAGGATGTTGTATGTCTAATGTACATATCAAAAGGGACATCGTTTGATTGCTGAGCACCCTCAGCTAAAGCATCTCGAATTTCAACAGTATTTAGGTGATTGCATATTTAAGTTTAAGGTGACTTATGAATAAGTAAGGTTTAATCTCTTATTGTTAGTACTAATAGCATGTTAGTAATTAGACTTATGATATGGATTGTTAGCCTCTCATTTTTATTTTTATTTTGAAATTTTTAATATTTTGGGTCACATGTGATATAGAAGAAGTTGAGTCTCAATTGGGCCTGACAATGGCCCAGACGAGGCAGCCTGATCGAGTTTCGACCTGGGGTGTTTCTGCTTGTTACTTTCCGTCTTGGGCTCAATTTTGAGCCCAATAATCTTTAACATTTTTTATCCATTAAATTCTCTGTTGATATAATAAAAATGGGTTTTAACATCGAAGGCTTGTCTTTGAAAAGTTTGGCCTGCTATTGGCCCAATCGAACCTGCTAGGTTAGACCAGGCCTGTTTTGCCCCCTTTTGTCCTCATTCCTGGGCTCAATTTCGAGCCCAGTGCCTACCAGCCATGCTCTCTTAGACTCTTTTAGATAATAAATTGGGCCTACTGCTGGCCCAGTTCTTCTCAAATATTTAAAGTCCTAGTTTATCTTCCAACGCACACTTACAATTAGTAGCTCTTTATACTAAATTCCTAACTTAGTTTAAACATGAACATTCGTAGCTTGCTCTAGGCGCGATTTAATATATTGTCGTGATTGTGTACACGTTGCGTGACATAATTGCGATCTTAAAAATAAAATTGGGGTATGCGTTTGCACAACTTCGATTAAACTTCCTTAATATTAATAAAGCGTTATTAATTGTGGACACGTAGGCGTGACATGATTCTTGACGCGCCCAAACAAATGGGTACACGTGCGTGTGACCTGTTTTAAGATAATTTCTTATCTAAAAGAAGTAAATGCACATAGGTTCTAAAACATGTAATTAAACGACTTAATTAAGCCATGTATGATTAAAGCAACCGTGCTAAAATCACGGAACCCGGGAATGCCTAACATCTTCTCCCGGGTAAACAGAATTCCTTACCCGGATTTCTGTGTTTCGCGGACTGTAAAATAGAGTCAAACTTCATCTATTCGAAATTTTAAACCGGTGAATTGGGACACCATAAATTATCCCAAGTGGCAACTCTGAATTTGAATAAATAATCCCGTTTTGATTATTGTCACTTTAATTGGATAAACTCCCTTATATCCCCTTTCGGGTAGAAAAAGGAGGCGTGACACCACCTGCTCTGGTGTACGGGCGGCGGGAGTCTGAGTACCTCCCCCGGCCTGGGAAGTGGCTACTGCAGTAGAAATAGTGACTGCCTAAGCAAGACAATAATCTGAGCTAAGGTCTCCTAAAGGCCCGGAATCACGAAGGGTACAGCTGGTGCCTGAGATGGTCCCGCTGGTGCATCCACAACTAGGACCTGATCCTGAACAGGGGAGACCGGTGGATCTGCAGTTGCTGCCCTAGCTGTTGTGCGGGCTACACCTCCTCCCCTACCACGGCCTCAACGGTGACCTCGGCCTCTCAGGGCCCTGACTGGTGGCATTGGTGGCTGTCCGTCATGCCCAGTAGCATGTGTCCTCACCATCTGTGAGAGAATAGAATAATAGAAGTTTAGTTACCAGTATCAAAAGATTCGCACGATAAGTATTCAAGAATGTGAAATTTCCTATGAGTTCTACAACCTCTAGAAGATAAGTACAGACGTCTCTTTACCGATCCGTGAGAATCTACTAAACCCGCTCATGACTCGTGAGACCTATGTAACCTAGACTCTAATACAAACTTATCATGACCCAAATTCAACCGTCGTGATGGCGCCTATCCTGGAACTAGGCAAGCCTCACTGAAGAAAACTCAACACAAGAGCAATAAGTTTGAAAACGGTTAGCGGAAACATTTAACAAAAAACAAAACTGTTTTAAACATAAGAAAATCCCAAAGTGATATAGTCCAGCCCAAAACAAGGGTGTCACTGAGTACATGAGAGTCTAGATCAAAAAATACAGTCTACTACAGTATCTGAAGATATAAACTGAAAGTACCATAGTGATAAAGAAGGAAGGTCAAGGCCCGCGAACGCGATGCATCTACCTGACAATCTTCAAACTTTGGAACCTAGATCAGCAACCACCCCTACGACCGGTATCGCCTGGATCAGCACACGAGGTGTATGGATTAACGTGAGTACACCAACTCAGTAAGTAACAAGTCCAAACTTTGGACTGAAAGGTAGTTACGAACTCAACCGATACAGATAAGAACAGATATAACTGTGCAGAAATGTAGGCATGCTTTCAATTTAGTAGGCAGTTCAAATAGTAAAGTAGAACAGATACGAACACTGTAAAGAATATATCTCTGCTACTACATGCCAATGCACATACTGTACGGAATGCACCATGCTAACAGCCTCATGTGCTTACACTCTCAAATACTCAACCACTCGGTACTGTATATGGCTCATACGGCCCAGGGAATATCCATCTCGAAATATATACATATCACTGGCAACAGTCACTTAGTACCGAGGAAGGCCAATCAAGCCCTATGGAGAAGATCCATCTCTAGGTATCAATGCCTTGGACAAGATCCATGTCCAGGAAAGATCCATCCCTCAATAATATCAATTGCGCTCTCTAGGGGTATGTTACAGACTCCGGAAGGGCTCCTGCAGCCCAAGCACTATCATAATCATCAATATATACGCTGCGGCGTGCAGCCCGATCCCATAACTATCACTCATAACCAGGTTCTCGGCCTCACTCAGTCATCAACCTCTCTAGTCTCACCACGGGCTCACAAGGTCATGAAAACAACCCGAAACAATGATATGATGAACCAATAAATAACGGAGAGTGAGATATGATATAAAAATTCATGATCATGACTGAGTATGGAGTACTAAATGAAAACTAGTGAGATGACAGCAAGAAACGGCCGCTAAGGGTCCAAACAATACCAGCGCAAAGCCTAAACATGATATCTAACATAATTTACAGCTCAACTACTTTGTCAGACGATGAAAACATGCATATCAAAAGGATAAAGTCACTAAACGGTGCCATGGAATCACCGTGGTCACAATTCTCATGGTGTACGCCCGCACGCCCATCACTTGGCATGTGCGTCACCTCAATACTAATCACATAACACATAGTTTGGGGTTTTGAACCCTCAGAACCAAGTTTTGAAGCTTTACTTACCTCAAACCAAGCAAAATCCTGCTCCGCGATGCCCTTGCCTCTCAAATCGGCCTCCAAATGTCCAGAATCTAGCCACAAGCAATACAATATGATCTATATAGGCTAAAGGAACCAATTCCACAAGAAAAATATCAAATTCTAATGAAAATCCGAAATCCGAAATATAGGTTAATGAACGCGTTATATAAATTCAGGAGACTGCCACAGTTAATTAACGCGTTTTACATAAAACGCAGTAATAAAGCACACTTTACAGTACCGAGTGGTTCCGGACACTTTTTGAATATCCATTTTAAAGCCATCACAACGAAAAATAACAAAACTGAATAGATCAAATATGATACAATAGTAACAATGTAAATTAAAGCTGAATCACATATAAAACTTCTGCAGCAGAAATGTGCAAAAATACAACCAAATTATATATGCGAAGAATACATGCAGAAATAGACATGTAAAGAACATGATTTTAGAATTTGAAACTAAATAGATTGTTGCTCTCTAAGAATTTCTCTTTGGAATGGTAAGATAGATTGTTAGGCTTCAGCCAAAATTTTATGTTTCAGTTAAGGCTACTCCCTCCGGTCCACAATAAATGACCAATTTACTTTGGGCACAGTCATTAAGGAAATACTAAATTTTAGATATAAATAGTTAGTGTGACTAAACTACTTTTAATTAAGTGTTGCAGCATAATTTAATATGAGGAGTAAAAGACTTTTTAGGGATACATACATAAGGGTAATTTTATGTCACGACCCAAAACTAACCCTATCATGATGGCGCCTATCGTGGTACTAAGCAAGCCGACACATTACCAAAACAAACCGATATTTTCATTTTAATGATATTTCCAAAACTATTTAATATAAACCCCTCATAAAGGAGTTCAAATCAAAACAAAGTGCGGAAATAAAGCCCAACATCGGGGTGTCACTAGTCAAGAGCATCTACTACAACCGTCTGACAATATCAGGACTAACATAGTCTAGAAATAACTGAATACAACTAACGGAAGATAGAGAGGGAGGAAAGCAGGCTGCGATCGCCAGGCAGCTACATTGCTAAATTCGATGGATTTGCGACTGAATAATCAACACCCGCTATCGTGACCAGAAATGCCTGGTTCTGCACACAAGGTGCACGGAGTAACGTGAGTACACCAACTCAGTAAGTAACAACAGTAAATAATGACTGAGAAGTAGTGATGAACAATAATTCAAGTAAAGTTTAATTCACAGAAACTCAGTAAAATTCCGTACGCTTTTAGAACCATAGTTTGAATCAAATCAGCTTGTTTAAATCCAGTTCCAGTAAAATCATTTAAAAACATCTTTCAATAGTTTTCAAACAAAGGTTGAATGCAAAAGTGAGCAAAAATGATGAAATCATAAACAACCCCTCGGGCAAACATCACTCGTATACAGCCCCTCGGGCAAACCTCACCATCACTCATATAAAACCCTTCGGGCAAACCTCACCATCACTCATATACAGCCCCTTGGGCAAACGTCACCATCACTCGTATACAGCCCCTCGGGCAAACCTCACCATCACTCATGCCTCCCAGTCACTCGGCACTCGGCACTCACACTCAGTAGGTACCTGCGCTCACTAGTGGTGTGCGGACTCCTGAGGGGCTCCTTCAGCCCAAGCGCTATTACAAGCTAATCATGGAATAAATCGATCGGGCCCTTCGCCTCACTCAGTCATGAATAAGTAAAACATGCTACGGCGTGCAGCCCGATCCCAAAAATATCCTCACAAATCAGGCCCTCGGCCTCACTCAGTGATAACCTCTCCAGCCTCTCGGGCTCTCAGAAAACAAGGTATTCAGCCCAAACAACATTTATATAAGGCATTAAAACGGAGTAATAGAGACTGAATTATGCAGTAAATAAGTATAAACATGACTGAGTATAGATTTCCAATCGAAAATAACAAGACGATAGCAATAAAAGACCTCTAAGGGTTCTAACAAAATATTCACAGAAATTCTTTCTAAAACACGTAAGAAGCATGTAGTATCAACAAAATATTCAACTTTACAGTAGATACGGGACGGATCAAGTCACAATCCCCAACGGTGCACGCCCACACGCCCGTCACCTAGCATGTGCACCACCTCAAAATAGTCATATGACATACACTCCTAGATTTCATGCGCTCATGACTAGATTACAATCGTTTCTTACCTCAAAAGGATCAAATCTCTACTCTGTGATGCTCTTGCCCCTACAGCGTCCAAACGTCCCGAATCTAGCCAAAAGCAATGCAATGCAATCAATGTTGGGCAAGGAACCAATTCCACAAGAAAAACTACTTAATTGGACACAAGTCCTGAAATTCACTCAAACCCAGCCACCAAGCCCACATCCAGAAATCTGACAAAAATCACAAAACTATAAAGCCCATTCACTCACGAGTCCGTGCATATGAAATTTATCAAAATCCGACTCCATTTGGTCCCTCAAATCCTCAAATTACTCTCCCAAGAACTCTTCCATTTTCCCCAATTTTTTCACACCAATTCCGAATTTAGATGATAAAAATCAAGATTCAATCATGGAATTTAACCAAAATCAAGTGAAGAACATTTACCCCAATCACCTCTCTGAAAATCCCAAATAAAAGTTGCCTTCTACCGAGCTCCCACTTCAATTTTATGATATGAACTCGGAACCCTCATTTTGAATCGTTTTAATCTGCCCAGATATACCTTCATGGCGATCGCGAAACAATCCTCGCGATCCCGAAGCACAGTTATGCTGCCCCACAAACTAACTCTACGCGAATGCGGAATCTCCCACGCGAACGCGATGCTACGCCCAGCTGAGCTATACGACCACAAACTGCCCCACGTATTCCCGATGAACAAAATTCTTGACCTCAGTTCCTACCCTTTTTCCTCTTCTCGAACGCGGCATAGCCCACACGTTCGCGAATCACTGCCCCTCAAAGCTACGCGATCGCGCTACTCCACTCGCGAACGCGTAGGGCAATTTCCATCAGCAACCAACTTAGCCTACGCGATCGTGGACCTTACCTCGTGATCGCGTATAAGGAAACTAGATGACCAGAAACCAGAAACTTAAGCTATTTCCCCAACTCAAAACCAAGTTCGTAAACCACCCAAAACTCACCCGAGACCCCCCGGGACCTCAACCAAACATGCCATCAAGTCCCAAAATATCGTACGAACTTAGTCGCACCTTCGAATAACTCAAATCAATGTTAAAACATCAAATTACACTCGAATTCAAGCCTAAAAACTTCCAATCTTTCAAATTCTGCAAACGATGCCAAAACCCACTAAACCACCTCCGAATGACCTTAAATTTTGCACACAAGCCTCAAATGACACTATGAACCTACTCCAACTTCCGGAATTCCATTCCGACCCTGCTATGAAAAAGTCAACTCCCGGTCAAACTTTCCAAAATACCAACTTTCACAATTTCAAGCAAAATTCCACTACGGACCTCCAAATCACGATCCGGACGCGCTCCTAAGAACAAAATCACCCAACGGAGCCAACAGAACCCTCAGAAATCTAATTCGAGGCTAAATACCAAAAGTCAAACTTGGTCAAACCTTTCATATTTAAAGCTTCTAGCTGAGAATCGTTCTTCCTACTTGAATTTTGAATAACCTGAAAAATCAAAAACCGACGATCCGCATAAGTCATAATACTTCATACGGAGCTACACATGCCCTCAAACAGCCGAGCAAAGTGCAAATGCTCAAAACGACCGGTCGGGTCGTTACATCCTCCCCCATTTAAACGTACATTCGTCCTCGAACGTGCAAAGAGTTGTTCCAAAAGCCATCGAATCGCCGTGTAACCTCACTATGCATATACCCGAGGGTGATCCCATGTCACCCTATCCCATATAGGTCTGATAACACAACATGACTGAAATTTCGTAATCTGACCTAGTCCATTAGTCTTAGGGCCCAATTTCCAACATCTGGAATTTCCTACAAGATTAGAATCTCACATCTACACACTGTATAAGTCCAAACCAGCTATATCAAACCATATCCATAACCCAAGATAACCGCATGATATACCACATAAGTCAAACACTCTTAGCGATAACTTCTAATCACAGTAGCTGCCCAAAACAACCCAATAACGATAAATAATCTCTTATTAAACAAAGCCTCATTCTACCACTTTCATATACTGCCAATGATGAAAGAAACACATAGAAACTCATAACCGTTCGTCAGATCAACAAGTCATGGAGCTCCCTTTTCTCCGACAGGAACTATAGCAGATTTCTAAGCCGACTTCCGATATTATCCTTCCAACCATGTTGTAACCAATTCTGATAGATTCATTCTAGGTTCAATGACCTCATCTCATCCAACACAACCACTTTGATGACATGACACATCAATACAATCAAAAGCCATAAGCTGTGCAATTCGTGCACCCAATAGCAACATCCCGAATGTACTCAAATCATATAAAATTATTCAAACGAGAGGATTGTCCCGCCAGCTTAACATGTACCATCACAACACCATGCTAAGAGCCTAGCATACATCGTAGAACAAAAATACATGAATTCAATACCAAGGATCATACCTCTACATAACTCCACTACAATGCCTGTTGGCCCAAGTTCAGATAAAGTTTTGAAGATTGACAAAATGAACTGAGTCATGAACCAGGTTCATCATGTGAGACACAGCGTTGATATGCTTACACATGTGACATACGCGTGAAGAAGATAAGTCTCAAGGATCAGCAACAATATCTTCTAAATTGATCGAAAAGATTACATATAGGATAAGGAGTTGAAGTCTCCTTATGAAAAGAGAATTATATCCGGATCAAGAATATGGATTAGGAGTTAGAGTTGTTCTTGGACTCAAATTGTCAAAGGATCCACAATTCGAGTTTTTATCAAACTCTGATTACTAACTCTATAAATATAACGATTGTTCTCTTTTACAGGTGATTGCACAAAAGCAGAAGTTAAGCATATTTGAGAGCAAAAAGATCAAGTCTAATTTGCAAGCAACATATGCGAGATACAAGTGTGCACGTCTAAAGCTACATGAACTAAGATAGAAGAACCAGTTTCATCATTGTGTTTATTCTAAGTCTAGTTCAATTGTAGTAGGTTTTCATATTGTACCTTTCAGCTTTATTTAGAAGAATTGTAATAGGTATATTGAGTATTCAAGTTAGAGTTAACTTGAAAGTGTCGCAACAGTTGAGGCTGTGTGCTACACTGGGATTAGAGTTAATCCTTAGGTTTACAAAGAGTTTTGTAAATGCAGTTTTTGGCTTAGTGATTTTAGTGGAGTTTGGGAAAATCCTACTGAGTAGTAGGTCATGGTTTTTTCACCTTTTGAGCCAGGTGTTTTCCACGAAAAAATCTATGTGCACTTTACTTTCAGCATTTATTATTCCGCAAACTGCTGTAGTTAGAACACTTAGAAGAACCAGGTTCTTCTAACGCGAAAATTAGGTACCACACAAATCACCCCCCCTCTTGTGTGGTATTGACGTTTATAACATCAATTGGTATCAGAGCAGGTTATCCTTGAAGAGGTTAACACCTTAGGAAAAGATCAACATGAGTGCACCACCTGGGAACTGGGAAGGGCAATCCACTGCCAGACCTCCTCTCTTCAATGGCCTATACTACTCCTGGTGGAAAAATAGAATGAGGGACCATATAATGGGCGAAGAGTATGAGCTTTGGGATATCATCACTGATGGTCCTTTAGCCACAACCAAGAAGAATGCTGAAGGAGTGGATGTTCCAAAGATAAGAGTAGATTGTACTGCTGAAGATCTAAGGAAATGGGAGAAAAATGCAAAAACCAAGAAATGGTTAGTGTGTGGACTTGGTCCTAATGAGTACAGCAGGATTCAAGGCTGTACTACTACCAAGGAGATTTTGGACACTTTACAAGTGGCTCATGAAGGAACACCTCAGGTGAAGAGGTCAAGAGGAACACTACTGTATTCTCAATATGAGAATTTTACTATGAAGGATGGAGAAACTATCCAAGAAATGTATACCAGGTTCACTACACTGACAAATGAACTTGAGTCTCTTGGAAGGATTATCCTGGAAGAAGACAAGGTGGAGAAGATTCTAACTAGAGTTCTGCCAATCTCCTGGGAAAGCAAAATCACTGCCATTCAGGAATCCAAGAACATTGCTACTTTAAAGTTGGATGAACTGATTGGAAATCTCACTGCCTATGAATTGAGAAGGCAAACAATGAAGATGGATGCTCCAAAGAAAGAAAGAAGTCTGGCTCTCAGAATTTCAGAAGGATCAGATCTTGAAGATGATGAAATGGCTATGATAACCAGGGATTTCAAGAAATATCTTATGAGAGGAAAGGGTGCTTCAAAAGGAACAACATTCAGCAAACCTAGGGCTCCTGAGAAACAAACCAATGAGGGGTGTTACAAGTGTGGGAAGACTGATCACCACATCAGAAACTGCCCTCAATGGGAGATTGAATGGAAGAAAGAAAGAGCAGAAAGAAGAAACAGGAAGAAGGAACAGGTTCAACCAAAAAGGAACAAGGGATCAACTAAAGCTATGGTTGCTGCATGGGGAGAAACATCAGATGAGGACTCAGAAAATGAAGCTGAAGATGAGCAAGCTCTTATGGCCATCAGAGAATCAGAAGATGAACAGGAGGTAAGTATTCTACACCTTAAAGAAAAGATTAAGTTCTTGTCTAAAGAAAAACTGGCTGATCTGCTGATGGACTTCATAGATGAGTCTGAAATAATAAACAGTGAGAAGGATGTTCTGTCTAAGGAATGTGTTATCCTAGAAGAAAAATGTAAAAGGTTAGAGTCTAGGGCTGATGAGAGGACAACACAAACTGAGTTGAAGAACCAGGTTCATCAACTTGAAAATAAGATTCTAGAACTTAGATCTAAAAATATTAAACTGAAATTAGGGACAGGAAAGAAAAGGACTGATCAATCATTTCTCACCCTAGAAGAAAATCTAGGAAAAATGAAAGATGAACTGTACAAGAAAGATGAATTGATTAAAGTCCTAAAAGAAGATTTAGGAAAGGTAAAGCATGAACTAGACAGAACATGCAAATGGAACAAGGCTTCTGATGCACTCTCCTGGCTGCAAGAACATCATAGTAGCAACAAGAGAGGACTTGGATTTGGGACACAAGCTCCAAAATGGGATCCCAAAAACAAGTATCTCACACTTCCTGAGAATAAGATCTGCACACACTGTGGTAATACTGGCCATTACAAAAATGAATGTAATGCAAGAGAAAAGGCCAGTCAAAAGAACAAAGCCTTTGTTCAAGAAAAGCACAAACAACCTGGTTGGGCAAAGAAAAATTTAATTCATCCTTTTGCCCATAGAAAGGGACCTAAGCTAGTTTGGGTTCCTAAGACTAACCCCTGATTTCATTTTGTAGGTTCAAGTGAAAGGGAGGAGCCAAATATAGTATATGGATAGTGGCTGCTCAAAACACATGACTGGGGACAAGGACCAGTTCCTTTCACTTGAGAACCTAAAAGGAGGTAATGTCTCCTTTGGAAATGGAAGAAAGGTGAGATCATTGTTGTTGGAAAGGTAGGAAAGACAGACTCTCATTCCATTGAGAATGTCTATTTGATAGATGGCTTAAAATATAGCCCGATAAGTGTGTCACAACTGTGTGACAGAGGTAACCTTGTGGCTTTCACTTCCACCAAGTGCTTTGTGATTAATCTCATCACTGACAAAATTGTTTTGCAGGGAAAAAGAGTTAACAATATTTACATTGTAGATTTGTCAACTCTTTCAGAAAATGAACTCACTTGCTTGAGTGTGTTAATTAATGATCCCCTCCTTTGGCACAAAAGACTTGGCCATGCCAGTCTAAATCAATTGAACAAATTAGTCTCCAAGGACTTGGTGATAGGGTTACCTAATATCAAGTTTAAGGAAGACAAAGTTTGTGAGGCATGTGCAAGGGGGAAGCAAGTAAGGTCATCCTTCATAAGAAAATGGTAAGTACGTCCAAGACGTTGGAACTGGTTCATATGGATCTTTGTGGTCCAATGAGAACCATGAGCAGAGGTGGTAAAAGATATGTAATGGTGCTTGTTGATGATTATTCTAGATTTACCTGGGTATTGTTTCTAACTTCTAAAGATGAAGCATTTGAAATGTTCACTGCTTTTATTAGAAAAACCCAGAAACAATTAGGAAATCAACTTGCATCCATTAGGTCTGATCATGGAACTGAATTTGAAAATGCAAAGTTTGCTAAATTTTGTGATGAAAATGGAATAGATCATAATTTTTCTGCCCCTAGGACTCCTCAGCAAAATGGGGTAGTTGAAAGGAAGAACAGAACCCTTGAGGATATGGCAAGGACCATGCTACTTTCCAGTAAACTACCTCATAGCTTCTGGGCAGAGGCTATAAACACTGCTTGTTATATAATAAATAGATGCATGACTAGACCTCTTGTAGAGAAAACTCCCTATGAGTTACTTAAAGGGAGAAAACCAAACATATCCCATCTTAGGGCTTTTGGGTGTAAGTGCTATGTGCACAATAATGGCAAAGACTCCCTAGGTAAGTTTGATCCCAGAAGTGATGAGGGAGTATTCTTGGGATATTCTTCACATAGCAAAGCATATAAAGTGTTTAATAAAAGAACTCTATGTGTTGAAGAGAGTGTACATGTTGTGTTTGATGAATCTAACACTCTTTCTGAGAGACAGGAACATGAAGATGAAGCTATTGGACTGGTAAAGACAATTGACTGAAGCCACATCACAAGTCAAATTGGCATCAAAGGAAGGAGCAAGTTATGGAACAGGTCCTCTCACCCAGGGCAACCTGACAGGGGGAACCAATCTGAAGGAACCTGTACCTGAACCTGTTCCTCTGCATCATAACTATGAAGGAGAAACTAGCAGGAACCAGATGGTGGGCAAATCTTACAAGTACCTGAGTTCACACCCCATTGAGAACATCATCAATGATCCAACATCTGGGGTCAAGACAAGATCACAACTGAAGAACCTGTGTGCATTTGATGTTTTTCTGTCCCTCATTGAACCTAAAAATGTGAGTGAAGCTCTACAAGATGTAGATTGGGTCAATGCTATCAGTTTGAAAGAAGCCAAGTCAGGCACTTAGTTCCAAAACCAAAAGACAGGTCAGTCATTGGGACAAAATGAGTCTTCAGGAACAAACTAGATGAAGATGGAACAGTTACAAGAAATAAGGCAAGGTTGGTGGTTCAAGGCTATAGTCAAGAGGAAGGCATTGATTATGATGAGACTTTTGCTCTAGTTGCTAGACTTGAAGCAATTAGACTCCTCATAGCCTTTGCAGCACATATGGAATTCACTCTTCATCAAATGGATGTCAAAAGTGCCTTCCTAAATGGTTATCTCAAAGAAGAAGTGTTTGTGAGACAACCTCCAGGATTCGAAAGTAAAGAATGTCCTGATCATGTATACAAGCTAGATAAAGCTCTCTATGGTCTCAAGCAGGCCCCAAGAGCAAGTATGAAAGATTGTCAAAATTCCTTTTGGAGCATGGGTACAAAAGAGGTAAAATTGACAGCACTTTGTTCCTAAGGGAAAAAGGTAAAGATATTCTTTACAAATATATGTTGATGATATAATATTTGGGGCCACTACAGATATGTTGAGTAAGGACTTTGCAAAATTAATGGGAAGTGAGTTTGAAATGAGTATGATGGGCGAACTAAATTTCTTCCTAGGCTTGCAGATCAAACAAAGTCCAAATGGAACCATGATTCATCAGCAGAAGTATACCAAAGAACTAATCAAGAAGTTTAAAATGGAAGACTCTAAAGAAATAGATACACCTATTGCAACTGCCACTAAATTAGATATTGATGAACCTGGTTCATCAGTTGATCAAAAGTTGTATAGTGGTATGATTGGTTCACTCTTGTATCTTACTGCCAGCAGACCTGACATTGTTTTCAGTGTAGGACTTTGTGCTCGCTTTAAAGCTAATCCTAAAGAGTCTCACTTGACTGCTGTCAAGAGGATATTGAGATATCTTAAGGGGACTACTGAATTGTACCTATGGTATCCTAAAGGTAGTAATTTCGATCTAGTAGGTTATGCTGATGCTGACTATGCAGGTTTCCTAGTGGATAGAAAAAGCACCTCAGGTATGGCTCACTTTCTTGGTTCGTGTCTTATATCATGGGCTACCAAGAAACAAAATCCAGTAGCCCTATCTACTGCTAAAGCTGAGTATGTGGCTGCAGCTTCTTGTTGTGCTCAACTACTGTGTATCAAACAACAATTAGTAGACTTTGGTATAGAAGTGGGATGCATACCAATATTCTGTGATAACACTAGTGCTATAAGTATGACAAAGAACCTTGTTCATCATAAAAGGACCAAGCACATAGATGTTAGACACCACTTCTTGAGAGATAATTATGAGAAAGGATTAATCTCAATAGAATTCTGTGCTACTGATAAACAAATAGCTGACATCTTCACCAAAGCACTGAATAGGGAAAACTTTGAAAGGAACAGGTTGGAATTAGGGATGATTAAGATCACCTAAAAGGAACCAGTTCAGAATGCAATAAAAAAAATAAAAAAAAACATTTTTGGTTAGAAGTTCTGATTTTATGTAAATATCTAGACTAATTCTTACTCAGTCTCATACTCTAATCAGTATACTCCTGTGACGTGTGTTTATATTAATTCATTGATCTCTTACAAAGTCTTTTTTCTATTCTGATATATGAGGCATAATCAAGAGGAGTTCTACTTGAAGAACCTGGTTCATCAGTATATGCTCATGAGAAAAGGTCAGGTATGTTTCTATACTTTGCACAATTAGAAAAATAAATATTCCAATTATGAGCAGAAGTCCTATCCTAACCAAACTCCTAAAAATCTAACCGTTGTGCATTGAACCAGTTTCATTCTCTTCGAATTCTAAATAAAACGGGATTATCTCCTTAAAACTAGCGTCGATCAATTACCTCTTAAAGACCGGAGTCCTAATGAGATTAGACCCCTGATTGACCACTGCAAAAGACTGCCATTACTGCACCTAATCATACTCTACTTTAAATACACTCCACATATTCCTACTACACTCCATAACCATCATTAAGTGTTAAACCCCTGATCATCCTCCATCTCTCCAAAATTCTTCAAAATTCCCAAAAATCCTCCAGAAATTCTCCGCCATGACTAACTCTCAAGAAAATCCTTTAACTCCCCCACCAGTATCTCCTAATACATCTTCATCTGTACCTCCTAGCGACAACCCTAAACCAAGATTCCGCAGGCAGAAAATGTTGGCTAGAAAGACTGTTGCTACTGGTGTTTTGAGAACAGCTCTCAACGAAAAATTGAAAGCGAGTCAAAGAGGGGGAAGCTCTGAAAAAGAATCATCTGACTCAAGTTCTGAGTCTGAAGCTTTTGTCTCTGCAAGCGATGGAGAAGAACGTGGGTCTTCTGAATCAGACAAAAATCAAGAAACTCCTAAAGAGGTAAATACATGCTATGTTTTTTCTGATGTAGTGGAGAAAGTAGATGATAGGTTTGTGTTAGTGGGATCTGTGAGAGATGTAAGTGAGGGAGAATCGAAGAGGAAGGGAAAGAAAAAGAAAGGTGAAATTCTTGCAATTTGTGGAGGAGTTGAGGAGAGTGGCAACAAGCCAGGGGGAAGTGAATCTGGAGAAGCTGCTGAAGGTCTTGTGAACCTGAGTGAACAACAAGATGGACCTAGTTCATCTGTGGAAGAAACCTTGGCTGACATTCTGAAGAAAGTTGGAGAAAGCTATGATCCCAAGAAGCGCAAAGCTTCTTCTCAAAAGGCTCCAACTGCCTCTAAGCCAACAAAGAAGAGCAAGGTGTCATCTCCTAAGTCTACTGTCCCTTCAGCACCAAAGGTGAAAGCTACCAGAAGCAGGGTAAGGCAAAGCGAGGCTGAGTTGCAGAAAGCCTTAGAGGCAAGCAAGAAAAAGAACAAAGAAAAGGGAAAAGCTAAAGTTCTGGAAAGTTCTGTGGCTGCAGAAGAAGAGGAGGAAGAGATGGAACTGGTCCATCAGGAGAGAGGTACAACTGAGGAGGTTCCCACTCCTAAACCTAAGAAATCCAAGACTTCTACCAAGAAGTCTTCAGAATCTATCTCTGCTGAACCCTCCCTGGCAAAAAGAACCAGGTCTGCAGTTAAAGGAAAACAAGTGAAAGTTCCTGAAGAAGAAGAAGCTTGGAGTGGAGAAGAAGAAGAAGAAGAGGAATCTGAGAAAGAGCAGGACAGGTTTATCCTTTTTGGAAAAAGAAAAATATTGAAAGGAAGAATTCTGAAAGACCTGGAGGAGCCAGGCATGAAAAGATTGGTTGATGCACTGGAAGCACAGGGTTGGAAGGACATGGTTCTTCAACTGGATGGCAGGCTTGCAAGAAAAGAACTGATAGAGTTTATGGCGAATGCCACAGTGGTGAATGGGGTTGTTACAAGCCTGGTGAGAGGAGTAGAGGTGCAGTTTGATGCACCTAAGTTGGGAAGAATTCTAGACATACCCTGTGAGGGATATGATGATTATACTAGGCAAAGGTGGCCTTGTCTAGATTCTCTCCCTTCTGCTCTCCAAATCACCCGGAATTTCTGTGATACCAAGTCTGCTGAAGAAGTGCCTGAGGCTAGGTTTGTGCAAAAGAGTGAGATGAAGCCTGAGCACAAGGTGCTATTTGAATTTGTGAACAAGTGTCTGCTGCCCAGACAGGAGAGAAGGCACACTGCAAATTATATGGACCTGGTCCTTCTGGAGTGTCTTGTGACAGGAAAGCAGATTAACTGGCCTAGTTTCATTGTCAAGCTGCTGGATAGAGTGATAAATGGCTCCAAGGCCCATGCCACTCCTTATGGGTTTATACTGACAACTGTCTTGGCCAAGTTAGATGTGCCATTGAAGAAGTGGGAGATGGCCTCCAGCAAAGAGCACTTTGGGATCAAAACTCTGCAGGCTTGTGATTATCTGCTAAGTGTAACCCCAGTTGAACCTGGTTCATCCGTGAAGACTCCTGTGAACAGCAAAGTTAGGGCATTGGTTCTAGAATGTGGAACAAAAGATGCAGAAATTGCTAGGCTCCAGGCTCGCATTGCTGAACTGGAAAGTGAAAGAAATGGCCTCAAAGATGAGCTAGCAAAGGAAAAAGAAAAGAGTGAAGGGATGCTCCAAACAATGCTTAATCTTCTTCAATCCCAACCCTCTAGTTCCTCCAAGCCCTAGAACCAGTTTAGAAACTCCTTCAGTGACCCAGATTCGGGACTTTTCTCTGTTTTTTTTTGCTCATGGTTGGATGTTTGTTTTTCTTTTTGTGGTCTGTTTTGTAGAAACATCTCCTAATCAATGACAATGTGCTTTGTTTTCTCTTGTTCTATGAAACTTCTGATCTTAATAGTTAAATTTCTGTGAAGCTGATTATTGATTAACTAAATCATGTTTTCACTTGCAGTTGCCCCAGTGGCCATGAGTAATAATTAACATCTGGGATTCTAATAAAATGCAACTTTTCGATGATGCCAAAAGGGGGAAGAGATATTGTGCTTTACTGAAAAATGTGATGTTTATAACCTGATTAAACCTGGTCCTTAATGATAAGTTAAATTAAAGTGTGAAAATTAAGCTGAGTTCCACAGGGTCTCTGATCAATAAAAGCACAGAGTTTGTCATCATCAAAAAGGGGGAATTTGTTGGCCCAAGTTCAGATGAAGTTTTGAAGATTGACAAAATGAACTCAGTCATGAACCAGGTTCATCATGTGAGACACAACGTTGATATGCTTACACATGTGACATACGCGTGAAGAAGATAAGTCTCAACGATCAGCAACAATATCTTCTGAATTGATCGAAAAGATTGCATATAGGATAAGGAGTTGAAGTCTCCTTATGAAAAGAGAATTATATCCGGATCAAGAATATGGATTAGGAGTTAGAGTTGTTCTTGGACTCGAATTGTCAAAGGATCCAAAATTTGAGTTCTTATCAAACTCTGATTACTAACTCTATAAATATAACGATTGTTCTCTTTTACAGGTGATTGCACATAAGCAGAAGTTAAGCATATTTGAGAGCAAAAAGATCAAGTCTGATTTGCAAGCAACATATGCGAGATACAAGTGTGCACGTCAGAAGCTACATGAACTAAGATAGAAGAACCAGTTTCATCATTGTGTTTATTCTAAGTCTAGTTCAATTGTAGTAGGTTTTCATATTGTACCTTTCAGCTTTATTTAGAAGCAATTGTAATAGGTATAATGAGTATTCAAGTTAGAGTAAACTTGAAAGTGTCGCAACAGTTGAGGTTGTGTGCTACACTAGGATTAGAGTTAATCCTTAGGTTTACAAAGAGTTTTGTAAATGCAGTTTTTGGCTCAGTGATTTTAGTGGAGTTTGGGAAAATCCTACTGAGTAGTAGGTCGTGGTTTTTTCACCTTTTGAGCCAGGTATTTTCCACGTAAAAATCTCTGTGCACTTTACTTTCAGCATTTATTATTCCGCAAATTGGTGTAGTTAGAACACTTAGAAGAACCAGGTTCTTCTAACGCGAAAATTAGGTACCACACAAATCACCCCCCCTCTTGTGTGGTATTGACGTTTATAACATCAATGCCTGACCCCATCCAAAGGCTGGTCTGCATTATATACCTCGAGCCACCCTGCTCAAATCCATAACCATTCAAAATTCGACATCATGAATACAAGTGTATTACCACAACCACGGAGAGAAATAACACAATGCCACCATCTGAAAAGAACATAATCAATGCACAATCAATCACGCAATACCCGAATACTCATCTTGCTCAAATTCCCGCTATAAGCACAAATAGAACCGCACCATGTATGCATATAACCAATGATTCACAACTCCTCATAACATAGAAGGGTAACTCATAGATCATTTCAGAACACAAATAAGGTCAAAAACCACTGAATGGCACCTCCCTCAACAATCGCAGTTCGAAGTCAACAAATCCGACTCGATGCAGAACACACATCCATATTGGGCCTACCAACGAAACCCAAATCAGCTCTGGTCCCCACGATAGATAAATAACCATCTGAAAGTCTACATTGACTGAATCACAACACATACTAACCTCTGACTAACCTTGGCTACATTGTTACAGTCCACAACCACGAAAACAATCTACTCACGAGAACTCACAGTCTCCAAATCCATAGAATATATGAATCACCATCTCTGATCTCAACTCTGCCACCTGAATGTCCATACTTCTCCAATTACACAGTCATCCCACGGGGAATACTTCTAAAATTCTTTTGTGCCACAAAGCAAAATTTAAACTCCAACAGTCGATCAAACAAGAGAGTGCCGCAATGCCAGTGAAGTATCCATAACTCAAACACATCGCCCCTTTTCTAAAATGTAAACTCTCATCAAGCCATACCAATTAGTAATATCATTTACCTAATCATCTGAAACTGCCCATGTTGCCTAAGGATACACCGTGACCCTGCTCATGCAAATCTCAATCCCATACAAAACATCGCATGTACCATGCCATCTTATGAAAAGTATGAAAATCTCATAATCCACTCCGAGTCATAGTAAACTACATACTCAACCTGTTAAAAACCTTCCATTTGATCTCATCCAGGAGAAAATCCATATTCGAAACATGTTCCACATGCCGGCAGGAAATATATACCTCGAACCATGGTAGAAACCATTGAGAACTCTCCGAATCCAATTTGCACAAAATCCAATCGCCAGGACTGAATCCTTCTAACTCAACCAAGCTACGCAGGTCACCAAAACCCAAGAGCATTGCCACGAAACACCTGTAGAAACTCATTACCTCATAAACACACAAAGAACTAATCATACCCATTACCATGCCGATCCAACCTACTACCAAGCTGTCCTATTTATCCGAGTCCCTTCTGAATTGCGTTCATATTGATACTTCTCCTCGCCATAACACCACAATGCTCAACCCAGACTCACCACATGAGACCCTAACCTAAAACTGCACCGCCCTTCGGATCATAAGTCGCTGAATGCTCTCTTAGGCACCCCAAAAGTACCCCAACCGAGATACTCACTCTGAAGAGTCCTTCTATGAAAGTTCAAGTTGTTCATCGTACCTTCCTGATACTGAAATGTAGAATCCCCAATGATGTAGAAACAGTACGAGCCTCGACGCCATCCAATATAACTCTCAGCTTCTAGCCATATACAAATTCGCAAAAATTCTCAATTGCCACATATAAATCTTGAATTCATTAGAACCATTCTCGAGAGTTATCCACTCTGCTCAAATCTCAATTAGACTGATCAAACGGGCAGATCGACCCCTGCACCATTAGCACTCCAACGCCCAAGGAAGTAACTCCACCTTAATGCAACCAGATAAAGTTCCTTCACCAATAACAACTCAAATTATTCCATGATTCCCCTTTACTCGAATCATCCTTGATCTCAACCTCTACAAGTCATAACTAATTCACCAGTATACCTCAAACTGAAACTAATACGACACTTAGCCGTGCAATCAACTTATTAACAACAGAATCCCCCACTTGGCTCAAAGCCATGATCAAAACACACAATTCCCATACTCTACTACTGCCATAATACCATAGTGAGATTCAACTAAACCCTTCATAATCTCGTGCAACACAAACGATCAGGTATTTCAAGTCGTCTATAAATCTCACATTCACCCTTGTAATAACCAAGCCCACTCTCACAAGCGATTCAAAAGTCAAATTGCAACACCTATTTTTCACTGGTAAAAGAGGACTCCCAACAAACAACATAGGGATCATACAAACCTTAGAACACCCCGCAGGAGATAACCCACCTACTCTGCCCCAAGCCGACCTCTCTCTATACCCTTCCACAGTCACAAATATTACGCAATGACTTAATCTTCTTAAGTCTGAACTCATATCACAACATGAAAAATCTATTTCACTCCTTAACTAAACAACATGAAAAGATCCTTCGACACACCCATACCTCGAGACTATACGTCAAATCAAGTTGGAAATCAAGCACCCAATAGTTCTTTCTACACCTCTAGCAAACCCTTATCGTCACATTCAAATCGTATGAACACATCTCGCAGTCACATCATACTCATCACGTAGCCATCCAGCCACAAATTTCACTCGAAGATGAGTACAGACGTTTCTATACCGATCCGCAAGACTCTACTAAACCTACTCATTACTCGTGTGACCTATGTAACCTAGGTTCTGATACCAACTTATCACGATCAAAAACTAACCCTGTCGTGATGGCGCCTATCGTGGTACTAGGTAAGCCGACACATTACCAAAACAAATCAATATTTTGATTTCAAAGATAGTTCCAAAACTATCTAATTTAAAATCCTCATAAAGGAGTTCAAATCAAAACAAAGTGTGGAAAGAAAGCCCGACATCGAGGTGTCACAAGTCATGAGCATCTACTACAACCGTCTAACAATATCAGGACTAACATAGTCTAGAAATAACTGAATACAACTAAGGGAAGATAGAGAGGGAGGAAAGCAGGCCGCGATTGCCAGGCAGCTACCTTGCTAAATCCGATGGATCTGCGACTGAATAATCAACACCCGCTATCGTGACCAGAAATGCCTGGATCTGCACACAAGGTGCAGGGAGTAACGTGAGTACACCAACTCAGTAAGTAACAAAAGTAAATAATGACTGAGAAGTAGTGATGAACAATAATGCAAGTAAAGTTTAATTCACAGAAACTCAATAAATTCCGTACGCTTTTAGAACCATAGTTTGAATCAAATCAGCTTGTTTAAATCCAGTTCCAGTAAAATCATTTAAAAACATCTTTCAATAGTTTTCAAACAGAGGTTGAATGCAAAAGTGAGCAAAAATGATGAAATCATAAACAGCCCATCGAGCAAACATCACTCGTATACAGCCCCTCGGGCAACATCACTCATGTACAGCCCCTCGGGCAAACCTCACCATCACTCATATACAGCCCATCGGGCAAACGTCACCATCACTCGTATACAGCACCTCGGGCAAACCTCACCATCACTCATACCTCCCAGTCACTCGGCACTCGGCACTTACACTCAGTAGGTATCTGCGCTCACTGGGGGTGTGCGGACTCCCAAGGGGCTCCTTCAGCCCAAGCGCTATTACAAGCTAATCATGGAATAAATAGATCTGGCCCTTCGCCTCACTCAGTCATGAATAAGTAAAACATGCTGCGGCGTGCAGCCCGATCCCAAAAATATCCTCACAAATCAGGCCCTCGGCCTCACTCAATGATAACCTCTCCAGCCTCTCGGGCTCATAGAAAACAAGCTATTCAGCCCAAACAACATTTATATGAGGCATTAAAACGGAGTAATAGAGACTGAGTTATGCAGTAAATAAGTATAAACATGACTGAGTATAGATTTCCAATCGAAAATAACGAGACGATAGCAATAAAAGACCTCTAAGTGTCCAAACAACACTGGCATAAGGCCTAAACATGGCATCCAGCCTGATTTACAGAAATTCTTTGTAAAGAACGTAAGAAGTATGTAGTTTCAACAAAATATTCAACTTTAGTGTAGATACGGGACGGACCAAGTCACAATACCCAATGGTGCACGCCCACACGCCCATCACCTAGCATGTGCGCCACCTCAAAATAGTCACATGACACAAAATCCGAGGTTTCATACTGTAGACATGTAATTTTTTACCGTCTCCAAGATTTTACACATTTTAGCGTAAATATTTGATTTAGGTTTAGTATCGCTATTCTAAATAGTGTTGACTCTTTTACTTTATTTTTATCATAAAAAATAAAAAAATTACAAAAAAATATTTTTCATCTTTAGGTTAAAGACAATTAGTATATTTATATTTATAGTATTATAACATTTGAAAATACAAAAAAGAAAAATTTAGTTTCAGTCGTAGTATTTAGTTTTAATTTAGTTTATTTCAATTTAGAGTAATTTTTACATTTCTATAGATACATTGTATTATTTGATCTTTTTAGCCTAAGTTCAAACCCATAAGACATGGTCCAACCCAATTACCCTTAGTCCATTCTTCCTAACCCATTAGCCCACTTAAGTGCAAGATTTAATCTTAGCCCTCTATTTCCTTCTAATCTTATGGTCATCATCCCTTCCCATCTCCATATAAAATAGTCAATTATAGAAACCCTACCCTAATCTTGGAAATCCTAAAAAAAAGAGCTAAAAAAAACGACGGAACCCTTGATTCTGGAGCGTAACGCCTCTGACTCACTTTTCTTATTTGGACTATTTTCTTTCCTTGATGATTCTGCTCCTAGATTTTACATGATCCTCATTTTTCCATACAATGCAGAAGATTCATGTGAATTTTTCCACGATCCAAACAAAGGAAGAAGTGATGAAGATAAAGTTTGGAAGGTGTTGAGGGTTGAGCCACTTCAGGATGGCTCTGGTCTATTCTTTATCTCAGTGTTTAGAACCTCAAGCTTATCAAATTTGGATGAGAAACATTCACATCTCTGTTACAAAGGCAGAGTTTGCAGTTCTTGTCTCAGCATTCAATCGAACACAGTCGTGGTCTCCATGTCGACGAGAAAGGGATTATCGGATATCAGTAGTTGAATTGTAAGCCTTTTCGCCGAGGTTCCCGTTTGTAATTTCGGTGTTTCAGTCCAAGGATTGTTGCTTTGTTTAGCCGAATGATTTGCAATTTTCAGTTTTGTTCGTCAATAAAAATTCATTTTTCAATTTTCATTCTCATTTTTATTGTATTATGATAGCTTGGTGCGCGTGTTAGTTGATTTGTGATTCTACGTTGTTTGAGTAGCATGTCTTAGTTTTCCTTTAAATTATTTTAATTAGTTTTTATTTCAATGGTGATGCATGTTAGTCTTGGGTCTTGAAGATAATGCATTTAATTGTTAGATGAAAAAATTAGAGTTGTTTCTTTCTTGGCAAGGAATAAGAAGGTGGGTCAGTAAGTGGGTCTTGGACCATAAGGAATATGGCCAAGTAATTGATCACGTTAGCTAGCCTATTTGCTCCCCAATAATATCGTTCGTAAATTTGGCATCGCAATAATCTCAAAGTTTAGGAAGAATAATGAATATTCATAGCAATGCTTTAGGCGCGCTTTTAATCTGCCATCGTGATTGTGTACACGTTCGCATGATATAATTACGATTCTAAAAAATAAAATAGAAGTATGCGTTCGGGCAACTTCGGCCAAATTTTTCTAATAATAACAAAGCGTGATTAATTGTGGACACATACGCGTGACATAATTCTTGACGCGCCAAACGAAATGAGTACACGTACGCGTGACTCATTTTTGGGATAACTCCTTAATTACTAATAATCAAGTATAAAAGCGGTTAAAAGGGGTAAATGCACATAGGTTTAAAAATAAGTAATTAAATAATTTATTAAGCCAAGTAGGATTAAAAGCGACCGTGCTAAACCACGGAAACCGGGAATGCCTAACACCTTCTCCCGGGTTAACAGAATTCCTTACCCGAATTTCTGTGTTCGCAGACGGTAAATAGAGTCAAACTTTCTCAATTCGGGATTTTAAACCGGTGACTTGGGACACCATAATTATCCCAAGTGGCGACTCTGAATTTTAAATAAATAATCCCGTTTTGATTTTCACTTAAATCGGAAAAAACTCCGTTATATCCCCTTTCGGGGTAGAAAAAGGAGGTGTGACAGCTCTGGCGACTCTGCTGGGGACAACAACCCAGAACTTCTGGTTCAGGGTTCAAGAATTCGAGCTTTTAATATGATTGTTGCTTGGCTTTATTTATTATTAATATTACTGTATTTGTGAACCTAATGTGCTAATTGCTGTTTATTTGCCATTTTATTGTTGCTTGAATTTTATTAAAATGTCTTCTTACGCTACCCTTCTGAGTCTTCTAAAATTTGGTGCGCACATACGCATGGCCCACTTTCTATTAGAAGTCATACCAATTAGAACATGGCATGGGCCAACAACAAGGCGGGGCAGACTTTCGTGCTCCCAGTACGTTGCCCCAACCTCGGCTCGAGTTGTCTACTCGGGTAAACCCAGTCTAGAACGCAACCCCAAGTTTAAACCTAGAAGAACATAACCTTATGCCGGATCCCTAGTAGGAACGTTTGTTTGCATCACGTGCATTTGACTTAGGGGACTCAACATAGGGGTTGGGTCCGTCTAGGACAAGTGTACCCAAAATAACAGACCATTCTGATGCATCTTACGTGCTATGTGAACATTTATTTGTCTCGACCTGCATGCTGACCGACTAGAAAAAACAATCAGGGGAAAAACCAAGACTGGGGTAGAAAGGAAATGAACCAGATTTTGAAAATCTCGGTATTTGAAAATGTCTCTAAACTCTGCCGATTTTTTCCAAAAAAAGTGGGATTTGAAAAAGAAAGAAAAAAAGAGTCATTTCAAAACGAGTCACTCGTGTTTTCTTTTAAAATTATGTCAAAACTGACCGAACTACGCGGGTCTGATTCTTACCGAATGTGAGATACGTAGACAAACCTTATCGGTTCCGGCCCACAATTTTTTTAAAAAACAAAAAAAACCAAAAATATTTTTCATCACTTGCTTCTTTAGAAAGTCTTTCTTTTAGACCCCAATTTTTATAAAATACAAAAATATTTTCATTTTATTTTTTCTCAAAATCCAAAAATATTTTCATTCTTCTTTCAAAAATTGAAAAGAAAATTCAAGATTCAAAAATATTTTCTTTTTCTTTAGAAGCATTTCTTTCATAAATCCAAAATAAAATTCCAAAAAATCCAAAAATATTTCCTTTCGTCTTTAGAAGTTCTTCTTTCGAAATTCAAAAAAAAAAAGAGAAAAAAAAAGGTCGAAATTCAAACAAAAAAATATTTTCTTTCTTCTTTAGAAGTCTTTCTTTTCAAAAATTTAAAAAAAAACAAACAAAAAAATCGAAATCAAAAAATATTTTGTTTCTTCTTTTTAAGTCTTTCCTTTGAAAAAGTCCAAAATCCAAAAAAAAAAGTTAGTTTATTTACTTTATTCCTAATCTTCCCGAACTACGCAAAGATCTGATTCATGCAGCGTCATGATACGTAGGCAACCCATATCAGGTTCGATCAAATGATCTTAAAAAAAACATGAAAAAAAGGAGAGAAAAGAAAAAGGAAAAATAGAAAAGAGAAAAATGAAAAAAAAAGAAGAAAGAGAGTGTTTATTCTAACATGCTTGTTGTTTTGAAATAAAAGCTAGTCAATGGTGGTCGGTTTGTAGGTTTGCAATGGCGAGTCACAAAAACAATCCAAGATCTCTCGGAAATAAAGGCATCTTCTCAACCAACGGAACAAGCATCATTGTTGTCGATCCAAGGTCACGAAAGGGCAAGTTGGCGGCGAAAAGTTAAAAATGGAGGCAAATGTGGGGTTGACTTTACTAGATTTGAGCAATAAGATATGGGCTGTTCGGGATGATTGTCAAAATTTGAGTGTTGAATCCAAAGCAATCAAAATGGTCAAACGTCGTAGTAATGCTGATGTGCAAATGTGTGGCTAAGATGTCGCTTAGTAACTAGAAAGTCACTCCTCCTTTAGCCATGGTAGCTTATTTTGTCTTCTTTTCTTCTTCTTTTTGCGTTATCGGACCCTGTTATCCTTCATTCAATAAAAACAGCCAGTCATTTTGTGTCCATTTTGTGCATAATTCTTTTCAAGCTAGTTCTAGTGACATGACATGCATGCGGAATTTTTGGCCAGATCATAGAAAACTGATTAAGTCTTGAATTGGATAAGTGAGAACAAGACACTTTTGAGGATGAATAAATAATTGAAATACTTTGGAATTAAGGTCGAGTAAAATTCACCTTCAAATCATTGTGATGATCGGTCTTGAGGATGTTTATTCAATTGAAGTTTGTTGAAAAGTTTGACATTAAGGGATGGAAAGTATCTTGTGACTACGACACACCAAGAAGACAGACATGTTCGTCAATGTTGTAATTGCAAAAGGATACTATGTTTGGCGTTCTCGAGGCTGGGAGGTCCTTTTTCTGCTATCCAAACACTTTATATCCTTCGCTACCCCTTTTTGAGCCTGTGTTATTTTCTTTGACCCCCCTCGTTTGGAATCAAGTTTAGAGTCAAGAGTCAAAAAAAAAATCCATGTCCCAAGAGTATAAATTGGGGCAGCTCTCTGAAAAAAAAAGAAAAAAAAAATAACTATACAAGGTCCATGCCCTCAGAAGATAGAAGCTGGAGCAAACAAAAAGAAAAAAAAGAAAAAAAGGGAAAAAAACAGAAAGAAAGATGAAAAATAGTTTAGGTCAGATGTTTGAACTACGTTAGACCTGATTCCTTTTTAAAAAAAAGGATACGTAGGCAGCCTCACGGTTCGGTCCAACCAAAAAAGAATTTAAAAAAAAGAAAAACAAAAAAAAAAGAAAAATCCCAAAAAATCCCCAATAGCTGAAACTGGGGCATTTTATTTCACTTTTGAAAGAGTCGATTCCAAGAGTTGTAAGTCTACAACCCCCTTTACTTTGAGTCTATTTTGAGCCTTTATGCGACCCTTCTTTCCAACCTATCCAAAATCTTCCAAATAAAGACCTCCCGATATGCCTTCAAGAATGCCAAGAGAAGCATACAATGAACAACGGTTGTCACACGACATAGAACATTGTCAAGTTGCTCACAAAAGAAAAAAAAAGGGGGAAGAAAAAGAAAAAGAAAAATGAGAGAGTCTTACTAGTGAAAACCTTGACGGGCACTATAAGTCGACGGTAAGTAGAGGAAATAAATGAGAGAGACTTGTTGGTGAAAACCCCTCGGGCACCACTAGTCGAAAGTGAGTCGTGAAGCTGATGCGAACAATTGGCATAAACAAGCCCGACTTCAAAGGTCATAAGAATGGTAAAAGGGAAGATTGGATTAGTTTGATAGATCAGGCCGTTGAGTCCAAAATGCATGTCATGATCATTAAGACTAGTTATTGAAAAAAAAGGAAAAAAAAGAAAAATAAAAAAAAACCTTCCTTCTATCCTTCCCGATAGGGGCATTTCTTGTTAATATTGTTTCTTTGCATCATTGTGTCCTTCACTCTGAGTCCATCCTTGTCAAAACAAGCAAGAAAAGATTTCAAAATCTGCTACCAGCTTTTCAGTTGCACAAAGTAAATTTTGCCAGCACACTCAGTTATTACTATCAACATGCCTTGAGGATTCATGCAAAGGCTTCCCCAAAAAGACTCTTGTCAGCCTACTTGGTGCAAGAAAGATAACTGGTGGTTCTTTCTGACAGACAAATTGCTCAAAAAGCAGGAAGTCATTCAAGATATCAGAAAAGGTCACCTAAGAAAAGATCTCCAGTTGGAATAAAGCTGATTGAGCCACAAACACAAATGGTAATGGGTGTGAAACAATTAGGGTTAATGCAGAACAAAAGTCTCTTGAAACCGACTCAAGCTGATTGAAGATGAAGCCAAGCTGCCCAAGACTCAAGGCCACAAACCGACCACCATTTTTGAAACTGACAAATTTTTCTTTGTGTGAAACAGGAACAAAGCAGTGCAAGGAAAGTGGTTCGAAAAAAAAGAGAAAAAAAACGAAAAAGAGAAGACAAAGAAAGGATGAGAAGAGCCGACAAAGGGAAGTTTTCCCAAATCTTTGCCTTTATTTGTCTTGCTAATGTGCATAAATGTTGCAATTGCACTCACATGATTTCCTCCTATGATAAAAAGCCCTAGTCTGATGAACTTTCTCATAGGACAAAACTCTTAGTCCGATGAATCTTTCTCCTAAGATAGAAAGCCTAGTCTGATGAATTTTCTCCTAGGATAGAAATCTTAGTCTGATGAATCTTTCTCCTAAGATAACAAAAAGAAGACCTAGTCTGATGAACTTTCTCCTAGGACAAAAATCTTAGTCTGATGAATCTTTCTCCTAAGATAGAAAACCTAGTCTGATGAATTTTCTCCTAGGATAGAAATCTTAGTCTGATGAATCTTTCTCCTAAGATAACAAAACAAAAAAAAGAGGACCTAGTCTTATGAATTTTCTCCTAGGATCGAAATCTTAGTCTGATGAATTTTTCTCCTAAGATAGAAAACCTAGTCTAATGAATTTTTTCCTAGGATAGAAATCTTAGTCTGAAGAATATTTCTCCTAAGATACCAAAAAAAAAAGACCTAGTATGATGAACTTTCTCCTGGGATCAAAATCTTAGTCTAATGAATCTTTCTCCTAAGACAGAAGACCTAGTCTGATGCACTTTCTCCTAGGATAGAAATCTTAGTTTGACAAATCTTTCTCCTAAGACAAGAAATCTTAGTCTGATGAATCTTTCTCCTAAGATAATAAAAGCATCTAGTCTGATGAATCTTTCTCCAAGGATTAAAACCTAGTCTGATGAATTTTCTCCTGGGATAATAATTTTTTTAAAAAAAAGGGACGTCTGAATTTGAAAAAAAGGGGGGGGGGGGTCAATTTTTAGTTTTCTTAAGTTATCAATGTTTAGTTTTCTTGAAATCAGGGGCCCCGCCTGGAGAATAGGGTTAGTCTTTACTTTAGTCAAGCTTAATTTATAGTTTTTCGCAAGCTCAATCACTTTTAAGAGACGCAAATCCTAGTCGAGTCATTAATTTTACTCTCATCATTGCATCCTTCATCAGCAGCATAGGTGATTTATAGTTTTGCTAACAACTCACAAATCATCCTAGTGCAAACTGGGGCAGAAAAGTTTCTTTTGTTTTGTCTGTTTTGTTGTAGTAGCAGGCGCCCACCTGGAGAACAAGGGAACTCATTTCAGAATTCATTTCAGAGTCATGTGAAGTTTCAACTCACTAGCAGGCGCCCACCTGGAGAACGAGGGAAGTCATTTCAGAAGTCAAGTCAAGTTAGAAGTAGCGAAAGCTCGCCTCAAAATTACGAATCGACAGTCCGAGATAGCCAAAAGAAGTCTCAATCATGAGTAAAAGAAAAAAAAGAGTGAAACCAATGTGCAGAAGCGGAGAAAAGCTGTGGACTGCTCAAGACATAATTGAAGTCACAAGCTCCGCATGTCCCGTCTTGATCTGAAAAAGCTGAAGAAGATCGAACCAACACCTGCGGTTAACAAGCATTAAGATTCAGATCAGAGTCCGCATGAAGAACCAACCAAGACTCAAGATCAAGCTTCAGAAGACTCATATATAGGAATCTTGTAACTCGTAGCTGATAGGCTTAGTTAGTCTTTTTCATTTTGGATTTTGATGTAATAACAGGACCGCGGACAGGAACCTCAACAGCGCCTCAATCGGCTCTCCACCTCGGTACTCCATCACTCTTCCTAATTCTGAACTACACGTGGCATGATTCCATTATAGGCAAGGATATGTAGGCAGCTCAAATACCAGGGCTCAATCACAATCTCCTTTCTCTTATTTTTTGGTCTCTCTAAATAAGGGTCGGGTCAAAAAACCTGTCTCGTCGTTCTTTGTCTGAAAACTCTTCGCGTTTCCAGCCAAAGAGGAGCAGCTGTAGACATGTATTTTTTACCCTCCCCAAGATTTTACACATTTTAGCGTAAATATTTAATTTAGGTTTAGTATCGCTATTCTAAATAGTGTTGACTCTTTTACTTTACTTTTATCACAAAAAATAAAAAATTACAAAAAAATATTTTTACATCTTTAGGTTAAACGTTCAATTAG
>NC_031990.1:19678829-19695126 GCF_001879085.1 Nicotiana attenuata
CCGATCTGATACATTGTATTATTTGGTCTTTTTAGCCTAAGTTCAAACCCATAAGACATGGTCCAACCCAATTACCCTTAGCCCATTCTTCCCAACTCATTAGCCCACTTAAGTGCAAGATTTAATCTTATACATCTATTTCCTTCTAATCCAATGACCATCATCCCTTCCCACTTCCATATAAAATACTCAATTATAGAAATCCTACCCTAATCTTGGAAATCCTAGAAAAAAGAGCTAAAAAAACGGCGGAACCCTTGATTTTGGAGCCTAACGCCTCTGACTCACTTTTCATATTTGGACTATTTTCTTTCCTTGATGATTCTGCTCCTAGCTTTTACATGATCCTCATTTTTCCATACAATGCAAAAGATTCATGTGAATTTTTCCACGATCCAAACAAAGGAAGAAGTGATGAAGGTAAAGTTTGGAAGGTGTTGAGGGTTGAGCCACCTCAGGATGGCTCTGGTCGTTTCTTTATCTCAGTGTTTAGAACCAGCTTATCAATTTGGATGAGAACATTTACATCCCTGTTACAAAGGCAGAGTTTGCAGTTCTTGTCTCAGCATTCAATCGAACACAGTCGTGGTCTCCATGTCGACGAGAAAGGGATTATCGGATATCAGTAGTTGAATTGTAAACCTTTTCGCCGAGGTTTTCGTTTGTAATTTCGGTGTTTCAGTCCAAGGATTGTTTCTTTGTTTAGCCCGAATGATTTCCAATTTTCAGCTTTGTTCGCCAATAAAAAGTCCATTTCTTAATTTTCATTCTCATTTTTATTGTATTATGATAGCTCGGTACGCGTGTTGGTGGATTTGTGATTCTACGTTGTTTGAGTAGCATGTCTTAGTTTTCCTTTAAATAGTTTTAATTAGTTTTTATTTCGATTGTGATGCAGGTAGTCATGGGTTCTTGAATAAATGCTTTTAATTGTTAGATGAAAAAATTGGAGTTGTTTCTTTCTTGGCAAGGAATAAGAATGGGCCATAAGGTGGGTCTTGGACCATAAGGAATATGGCCAAGTAATAGATCACGTTAGCTAGCGTATTTGCTCCCCAATAATATCGTTCATAAATTTGGCATCGCAATAATTGGGGTACTCCATAATTATACCCAATGGGTAATTATCCTCTCTAGGACCTTAGGTTTCTCCTGCGCGTCGGTTGGGCATCCAATACGTTTGGAATTCGATAGGAAGAGAAGGTTAACTATTGCTCTAAGCTTCATGGCACGATCTAGAGTAGAAAGAAGTGAGACAATCCTGAATGTCCTGGTAGTTAACCGTTTATATGAGTGGCCGGCACACATATAAAGGAAACTCCACTGGACACGGCTTCATAGACTCCCTAGAACTCTTGAACCTAGGCTCTGATACCAAGCTTTGTCACGCCCCGAACCTGGGCCTGGACGTAACACGGCACTCGGTGCCTGACTACATGTGACCGAGCGAACCAACTGGCTGGCTGAATCAACATGTGGTATCATAACATAGTGAATGCGGAAGATAAACTAACACATGCTGATATACTGAAAGTCTGGATGATATAAATGAAAGTGCGGAAATACTAATACAATTTTGAAAAATATTTGTAGCCAACATAGCTTAACATGAAAAGCCTGAGACACTATCTAACTGTTACTCTAGTCTATGAAGCCTCTATTGAAGTACTGAAAATACTGTATATCTGGAAACACTGAAAGACTGTAAAGTAATGATAATGCTCGAAAGAACTGGAGATCACCAAATAGCTGGTACGAGAATCCTAGCACTCTGGATCGTCAACTTGTAAATTATTACCTGCATCGCGAGATGCAGGCCCTGGGCAAAAGGGACGTCAGTACATTTGAATTGTACTGGTATGTAAAGCAACTGAAAGAAAGAATTATAAATGCTGAAACTAAAATTAAGCCGGTAACAAAAAAGATAACTGATAACTGATAACTGAACTGATAGCTGAAAAGATAACTGATAACTGATAACTGATAACTGATAACTGAACTGATAACTGAAAAGATAACTGATAACTGATAACTGAAAAGATAACTGATAACTGATAACTGAACTGAATAAAGGAAGTAAGGATATGAATACTCCCTCTTCTAAATGATGAACAACCTGTTTATCTGAATATTAAACTATGGCCTTAGGCCCAATATATATATGTGCACAAACTGCGGCCTCGGGCCCAAGTATACGTATACAAAACTGCGACCTCGGGTCCAAAATGCATAAAGCATAAACTGCGGCCTCAGGCCCAAAGATGCATAAAGCATTAGCTGCGGCCTCAGGCCCAAATATAGGTATACATAACTGCGACCTCATGTCCAAAATGCATAAGCATAAACTGCGGCCTCAGGCCCAAAGATGCATAAAGCATTAGCTGCGGCCCCAGGCCCAAATATAGGTGTTCAACATTCAGGGATTAAAAATCAGGAACCGAGAATCATACTGCAATACATAATACTGGAATACCGGATCACACTGAGTTACATAATACTGGAAATACTGAATGGGACTAGACTGAGATGTGTTCTTGAACTGATTATGAATACTGAAATTTCAACTGTATATGGCATACTGAGTAATCTATACTAAGGCTCGGGGGCATCAAACCCAAGTCTATATTGAATACGCACTGAGCTCACAACGTTCAAAATGAAAGTCATGAGCGAGTTATGAGATAGAGAATAGAAGCTCTACAACTATTCAAGGAACTAGGCTTAACTTTATTTCTGAGGCAATTAGTAACATCATAAAAGAAACGTAGTGTAGGGAGAATCATTAGCATTCCCAAACATAGAGAGTTAGCTTCACATACCTTCACTTTCTTCTCTTAAGCATAATACAACATTCGCCAACCCTTTCAACTTTGATCTATACCAATACAATTCAAAGGGATTCCAAATTAGCAACAATATCCATGTTTTGGTCACTTAGACATTTTATCAAACACTTGGTGATTATAAAGCTTCATAATCCCTATTAATGGTGTTTCTACACCCAATAACCGATTCTCTTTCTCTTGGATAAATTCTAAAGTCTCAAATGGTTATAATCAATATTATTCTTCATCACCCATTAGGTAAACAATACCCTTAACCAATAAAGTTTCATTAAATAAACATCTTTCAATCTCTATAAGAGTTGTGTATTTATATTAGGAACTTAGGGCTTCTAATCACCACACCAAGAGTGCTAATACTTAATTCACACTCATATACCCATAATAAATTCATACATGTGTCACGACCCAAAATCTAACCTTGGTCGTGATGGCGCCTATCGTGTTACAAGGCAAGCCTATTCCCTAAATATTACTACTAATTTGATTATAAGAATTTAATAAAACATTTCTAATAATTTAATTCCTGATAAACTAAACCAACTCTAAATATAAATAATATAAAATACGGAAACAAGTCCCAAACATCGGGGTGTCACTAAGTCATGAGCGTCTAAAACTATGAACTAAGAGATATAAATGTCTAACTATCGATACAATCCAAAGAAGAAATACAAAAGGAGTAACAAGGCCCTGCGGACGCTAGCAGCTACCTTGCAGTCTCCAAAGATAGCCAACCTGAACTCAACGATCGCCGCGCTCTAACTCACCTGGATCTGCACATAAAGTGCAGAGTATAGTATGAGTACAACCACCTCAGTAGTAACAGAAATAACTAAGGAACTGAGTAGTAGTGACGAGCTGAGCAAAACAGTCCAATTATTTATTTTTCGCAATTTTAAAAATAACAGGAATAAACAGGTAAATTCCATAACTCAGTAAATGCAACAAAGAAATTTAACAAATAAATGCAGCAACAGCAAAAGTAAATACAACCTCACAGCAATGTCACTCCATCACTCAGCACTCGCACTCATCACTTAACACTCAACACTCAATACACTCAACACTCTCCGCTCACTGGGGTGTGTACAGACTCCGGAGGGGCTCCCAAAGCCCAAGCGCTAACCACGGACAACTCATGTGCAATCATATCAATACTTGGATCCGCACGATCAACTCACGTGTTATGCGGACAACTCACGCGCTATGGTATCAATACCTGGACCCGCACGGTCAACTCACGTGCTAAGCGGACAACTCACGCGCTATGGTATTAATATCCTCACAACCAGGCTCTCAGCCTCACTCAATCATGTACCTCACTAGCCTCACCATCATCAACAAATAAGGGGACACAGCCCACATCAAGTATCACAACATATTATCAAATAATAGAGGCGGAGGTAAACATGTACAATAATTTCTATGACTGAGTACAAATAATGTGAGCATGAATAAAACCTAAACAGGATCTCTAACATGAAGGCAAACAAGTTCAACAACAAGTAAACACATAACCACAGATAATAGCTTTTAGGCCTGGCCTCACGGGACGGACCAAGTCTCAATCCCTCGCGGTGCAACCCCACACGCCCGTCACCTAGCATGGGTATCACCACCAAATAATCACATGATATTATTTTCTCCGGGTTTATACCCTCAAAGCCAGAGTTAAAACTGTTACTTACCTCAAACGCGTAAAATCCTACTCCGGGATGTCTTCGTCCCTCGACTCGGTCTCCAAAAGCTTCGAATCTAACCATAATCAGAATACTACTATCAACATAGTCTAAAGAATCGAATTACACCATAAAAACTACATAAACATGCCAAAAATCCGAAATCGGCCAAAACCCGGCCCCCGGGCCCACGTCTCGGAATCAGTCAAAAATGGCAGAATAATAATCCTCGTCCTCTCCCAAGTCTAACCATATAAAATTTGTCAAAATCGGACTCCATTTGGTCCCTCAAATCCTCACTTAAAACTCTCCAAAACTCAAACCCTAACTCCCTCAATTTCACTTTGAAATCATCAATCAAATCCCAAAAACGAAGATGGATTCATAAATTATAATCAAAATCGAGTAGAGAACACTTACCCCAATCCATATGGTGAAAATCGCCTCCAAAATCGCCCAAATCCGAGCTCCCCAACTCAAAATATGACCGAATGAACAAACCCTAGTTTTGTATATTTTTCTACCAGCCATTCTGCCTCGTTTCTCGAGCCAAACGATCCCGAAACTCGTATTTTATGCCTCCAATGGATTCTTTATAAAATTCTAGTCAAGTTAGGCTTTTGAATCACTCGATTTGACCTTATAACGAAGGAGATATGTAGGTTTTAATATTTGCAAATAGTGCAGATTTTTAAATACGCCGTCAGTGGCAATTTTGTAATTAACCTGAAAAATCTGCCAAACTAATTCTTAGTAAAATAACCATAAAATCCTCATACGATGTCCAAATTCGACGATTCTTTTTACTACAGGTCCGTAATTACAATACAGATCTAATGCTTCAATCAAAAAAGAAATCGGAGCTCATTTGTTCAATATGATATCATTTATGCTTGAAGAAACGGCGTCAAAACATAAGAAAAACGAGCGCAACACAAGCCAAGCCTATCTGAAACTCACCCGAGGCCCTCGCGACCTCAACCAATAATTCCAGTAAGTCATATATCACTACCCGAACTTAGTCAAACCTCCGAAACACCCAAAACAACACCAAAATACAAAATCAACCTCGAATTCAAGCCTAAGAACTTCTAAACTTCCAACTTTTGCCAATTCAAGCCTAATTCTACCACGGACCTCCAAATTATATTCCGGGCACACTCCTAAGTCTAAAATCCCCTAACGAAGCTAATGAATCATAAAAATACAAATTTGAATTCTTTTACTCATAAGTGAACTTCCGATTGACTTTTCTAACTTAGCTTTCCAATTAAGAGACTAAGTATTCATTTCACTCCAAAACTACTCCGAACCCAAACCTACCAATTCGATACAACTCAACATAGCTGAACAACATATAAATAAGCATAGATGTGGGAAATGTGGCTATAACTCTCAGAACGAACGATCGGGTCGTTACATCCTCCCCTTCTTAAACAAACGTTCGTCCTCGAACGAGTCTAGAAATATACCTGGAGTCTCAAATAGGTGAAACATTCAGCAATACTTTCTCGTCACATTCGATCAATCCGAACACAATCTCGGAGTCAAATCATACTCTCCACATAGCCATCAAATCACAAATCCCACTAATAGGGACACCAACGGACATATAAACACGTGCTCACACAATCGAAATTTTCGTACTCCAGCTACAGACAAAACCCGGCCTCAAGTACCCAAGACTAGCCCAACATCAACGCACAGAAATCACATCTCGCACCTCATCTAGGGAATCATAATCCGTTAATGCACAACTGATACCGAGCGCTCATGTGCGCATACGAATGCGTGGAAGGAATTCAAAGAGTTACACTTCAAGCTGAATCAATACCGCACAAAAAGATTCAAGAAGGTGAAGTTTTCCTAAAGGTTCTGCAGCCTCTCGAAGATAAGTACAAACGTCTCCTTACCGATCTGCAAGACTCTACTAAACCCGCTCATGACTCGTGAGACCTATGTAACCTAGGCTCTGATACCAACTTGTGACGACCCAAAATCTAACATTGGTCGTGATGGCGCCTATCGTGTTACAAGTCAAGCCTATTCCCAAAATATTACTACTAATTTGATTATAAGAATTTAATAAAATATTTCCAATATTTTAATTCCTAATAAACTAAACCAACTCTAAATATAAATAATATAAAATACAGAAACGAGTCCCAAACATCGGGGTGTCACTAAGTCATGAGCGTCTAAAACTATGAACTAAGAGATATAACTGTCTAACTATCGATACAATCCAAAGAAGAAATACAGAAGGAGTAACAAGGCCCTGCGGACGTTAGCAGCTACCTTGCAGTCTCCAAAGATAGCCAACCTGAACTCAACGATCGCCGCGCTCTAATTCACCTGGATCTGCACATAAAGTGCAGGGTGTAATATGAGTACAACCACCTCAGTAGTAACAGAAATAACTAAGGAACTGAGTAGTAGTAAAGAGCTGAGCAAAACAGTCCAATTATTTATTTTTCGCAATTTTAAAAATAACAGGAATAAACAGGTAAATTCCATAACTCAGTAAATGCAATAAAGAAATTTAAACGATAAATGCAGCAACAACAAAAGTAAATACAACCTCACAGCAATGTCACTCCATCACTCAGCACTCGCACTCATCACTTAACACTCAACACTCAATACACTCAACACTCTGCGCTTACTGGGGGTGTCTACAGACTCCGGAGGGGCTCCCAAAGCCCAAGCGCTAAGCACGGACAACTCACGTGCAATCATATCAATACCTGGATCCGCACGGTCAACTCACGTGCTACGCGGACAACTCACGCGCTATGGTATCAATACCTGGACCCGCACGGTCAACTCACGTGCTACGCGCACAACTCGCACGCTATGGTATTAATATCCTCACAACCAGGCTCTCAGCCTCACTCAATAATGTACCTCACTAGCCTCACCATCATCAACAAATAAGGGGACACAGCCCACACCAAGTATCACAGCATATTATTAAATAATAGAGGCGGAGGTAAACATGTACAATAATTTCTATGACTGAGTACGAATAATGTGAGCATGAATAAAACCTATATAGGATCTCTAACATGAAGGCAAACAAGTTCAACAACAAGTAAAAACATAACCACAGATAATAACTTTTAGGCCTGGCCTCACCGGACGGACCAAGTCTCAATCCCTCGCGGTGCAACCCCACACGCCCGTCACCTAGCATGGGTATCACCACCAAACAATCACATTGTCACACCTCCTTTTTTCGAGCTTTACTACACCCCGTGAAAGGAAATAATAAAAAAAAGGAGTTTTTCCAATTAAAGGACAATCGAAACGGTATTCGTTTATTAAGAGATTCAGAGTCGCCACTTGGGAGATTTATGATGTCCCAAGTCACCGGTTTGAATCCCGAATCGAGGAAAGAGTTTGCCTCTGTTTAACAGTCGCGAACCAGAAATCCGGGTAAGGAATTCTGTTAACCCGGGAGAAGGTGTTAGGCACTCCCGAGTTCCGTGGTTCTAGCACGGTCGCTCAATCTACTAATATTAAGTTAATATTATACGTCCATTTCATAAGAAATAGACCTATAATATTAACCTGAGTTCACTCGACTTGAAAATCCTCAGAACAGCCCAGAAGCGGACAACCCTGGATTGAATATTCGTCCAGTTTCAACGGGTTTTGAAGGGATTTAGTAAGGGATTAGTGGTGAGGGAGGTCCAGGGATTGTAGGGTGTGAATTTGGGGAAGTTTGGACGAACTAGGGTTTTGGCTGAAATTTTGATTTAATATTTGAAGCGATTGACTGAGTTTTTGGAGAAATTGACCCTGGAAATGGAACGGGGATGAGGAGAGGGTCATGTGATGTATTTTTTGGGTAGTTTGGAGCATCGCCGTCGGCGGCGGCGATTTTCGACCGGCGGCGCTAGGGCGGAGGGCGGCGGAGATGTGGTGGGAGGGGTAGTGGCGTTACAGGGGCATGAGGAAGAAAGTATTTTTTAGATTTTTTCTTAATTTCAGACACTTTTATGTATTTCCAGAGCCAAAAATGTGGCCGTTGGATCAGGGATTTGAAGGGCTCAGATTTAACGATGCCAAACGGCGTCGTTTGGTCAAAAGGGGGTCGGGTTTGGATCAGGGATGGTTGGACCAGGGATGTGACGGGTTGAAAACTACAATTGGGCCAGGTTTTAATTTAAAATGGCCCAGCTACTACAGCCCTTTTGCATCTTTGTTTCTTTGTATTTTTCTCTTTTTTTGTATTTATATATTTTTTATTTTTTGTTAAGATGACAAATAAAAAGTCAAAGACCAAATTGACTCTAAAAGAATATTATCTAATTAACAAAATTAACTAATTTCTAATTTTAGCCTAAAATTTAAGACAAATTCTACGAATTAACAATAACAGTGCATAAAGTTATTTTTTGTCATTTTCTTTATATGTAACTAACATTGAAAACATGAAATTAACTCCCACACAAATGCAACATGTATTTTTGTATTTTTCATATGATTTAAAATGCACAAGTGAAATGCAACAATTACCAGAAATGACACAAAATTGTAAAAATAATAAAGAAATTATTTTGTTTGAATTTTTGGGAATAATTCATATATAGGGCAAAAATCACGTGCTCACAGCTTCCCCTCTTTCCTCGGAAACATGAAAGGTTTTCGGGCAAAGATAAGTGAGCAAATATGAGCGATTTTTGCCCGTTCGAATATTCCGTGTGAAGCATTTTGAAAACCGTCTGACCGAACCTTGCTTCAAAGGTTGCCTACATATCCTGGGCTAAACAGGAATCAGGTCAGTGTAGTTCGGGAAGGTTTGGTAACTGGGACTACCAGGAGCTGTGATTTCACTGCTGTTGCTGCTGCTACTGCTCGCTGACCTCCTTATTACACCGTGGTAAAACAAAAGAAGCTAGCCTAAGCTATGATCTATGAGTTACTAAAGATCATATCTATGTCTTCAAACTTGCTCTTGTGTTGCCTTGAATTTGTATCTTGTATTCTTCCGATGGGATTCGTGTTGTTGCCTTGAGTTATGATTGGCGATGTTTTGTCATTCCTCCGAATGATGCTTGATTGCTGCAATTTGAAATATTTGCCCATTTTTCAGGTGGGCTCCTAGTTGCTGACGCTTGAAAAGTATTCCCTTGTTCTCCAGGTGGGCTCCTGACTGCTGAAGCTGAAAAGTATTCCCTTGTTCTCCAGGAGAGCTCCTGACTACCGAACTCGAAAAGTATTCCCTTGTTCTCCAGGTAGGCTCCTGACTGTAACAAAATAGACAACAAAGAAAATTTTCTACCCCAGTTTGGTGACTGGGTATAGCATGTTATCAAATATTAAAAATTAAAAGCTAAAATTTGAATTGTACTTCCCTTGTTCTCCAGGTGGGCGCCTGATTGCTGAAGCTTGAAAAGTATTCCCTTGTTCTCCAGGTGGGCTCCTGATTGCTGAACTTGAAAAGTATTCCCTTGTTCTCCAGGTGGGCTCCTGATTGCTGAACTTGAAAAGTATTCCCTTGTTCTCCAGGTGGGCTCCTGACTGCAACAAAATAAACAACAAAGAAAATTTCTGCCGCTGTTTCAATCAAAGAAAAATCTTGTTAGTTTAAAAATGTGGTGGTTGGTTTGTGGCCTTGAACTTTGAGGGTGATTGCGCCTTTTCTTCCCATGATCGCTGATTCCATTTGAAGACCTTGCTTGTTTTGTGACTAACCATTTTCCTCTGTCATCTTTACCATTGAAAATACCTCTTCTCCATTCAGACCCAACACCCTCTATCTGTTGCATTGCTCATGAACTGGCATCTACCCAACCTTTGTGTCTCGCATGAATCCCAAAGCACGTCCATTACCCCCACTCTGTGTATATGCTGTTCTTTCTTGACTTAACCACTGGCTTCGGCCTTGAGGTCTGTTGCTCCTTCATTTTGGTTTCCATTCGACGACCTTAGTCATTCCTTGACTAACCACTTCCTTTGTAAGCCTTGACCCAGAAAACACCTCTTCTCGTTTAGGCCCACTATCCTTTATCTGTTGCACCGTTCGTACTGACATTTACCAAACTTTTGTGTTTCACCTAGACTCCCAAGCATATTAATTGTTACCAACTCAGCGCACATGTTGTTCGTTCCTGATTTGAATCAATGTCCTTGGCCTCGAGATCTATTGCTTCATCACTTGCCATACTCCAACAATAACTTAGATCTCTGCTTGGAATACCTCGCTTGTCACTGGTTCACCAATCTTTTCACAGAAAATATCTTTGATCTGTTCACCAAGCACCCTCCATCTTGTTTCATTGTTCATGAATTGATATGTACCAAATCCTTGTATTTTACACGAATCCCAAGGCATGTCGACTGTTATTAGCTCGATGCGCTTGTTGATTTTTCCTGACTTATGACATTTTGATGTGTTAGCCAGACCCCGTTTTGTGCAATTGGAAAGCTGGTGGAAAATTTTAAGTCATTTCTTACTTGTTCTGACCAGACATACTCAAGAAGAGGAAGTAAACAAAACAAAAGAACAGAGTAGAGGACAATGGGAAGAGATGATTCCTAACAAGAAAACTACAAAGTAGAAACCTATCGGATGTGGACACCGACTCTGATGACCTTGACATGCACCTGCAGCCTATTCTGTTTAGCAAATTTGATGTTCAGCTCTTGTTGTACCTTTTCGCCGTGAAACTGGGCTTCAATGCTCTGCTTGCCCCATCTGAATCACAATCCTTTTTCGACTTGTGGTGCCCGTGGGTTTTCACCATCAAGCCTCTCTCATTTTCGGTCTTTTTCTCAACTCACCATCGCCTTATGGTGCCCGTGAAGGTTTTCACCAATAAGACTCATTTTTTATTTCTCTCAGCTTTCGTCGCCTTGCGGTACCCGTGAGGATTTTTTATTGATAGGGCTCTCTCATTTTTCAATTTCCTTCGTTTGGACCGGAGTGTTGCCTCTGATATGATTCACCTCTACTCGCTTGACTTGGCATCTCTCGAAGATTGATCAGAAGGTCTTCCTTTGGATCGTAATGTGGGCTTTTGGATAGGGTTAGAAAGAAAGGGTATTAAAGGCACAAAACAATTTAACATGGGTTCAAAATTATAGCTTTCGGAATCAAATCTCTTGCAACAACCACAACTTCTGCCCCAGCTTCTTCCTTGGGGACTTTGGACTTTTATTTCGGTGTGACTGAACCNTAATCAATCCTAAAATTGTTTAAAACCTATTCGTAGAACAATTAAAAGTGAACTTATTTTTAGTTATTTTCTTTATATTTTTCCCTTAAACTACTAATTAAATCCTAAAAAATATAGAAATTAAATCCTAAAATGCAACTGTCAAGTGTATTTTTACATTATCATATGAATTAACTGCACAAATAAAATGCAAACAATTAACGGAAAAATAACACAAAGATTCACAAAATTGCAGAATAATGAAGAAAATCATTTTGTTTGAATTTATGGGAGTAATTCATATAGGGCAAAAATTACGTGCTCACAGCTGCCCCTCTTTGCTCGAAAACACGCAGAGTTTTCAGGCAAAGATAAAGTGAGCGGATACGAGCGATTTTTGCCCGTTTGAACACTCCGTGGGAAGCATTTTTGAAAACTGTCTGACCGAACCCTGCTTCAAAGGTTGCCTACATATCCTTGGCTATAAAGGAATCAGGTCAGTGTAGTTCTGGAAGGTTTGGTAGCTGGGACTACCAGGGCTGTGATTTCACTGTTGTTGCTGCTGCTACTGCTCACCGACCTCCTTATTACACCGTGTCAAAAATAAAAAGAGACTAGATTGAGCTATGAGCTATGAATTACAAAAGATCCTATCTATATCTTCAAACTTGATCTTGTATTTCTTGTTGCCTTGTTGTATTGTATTCTCCCACTGGAGTTCTTGCGTTGTTGCCTTACATTGTGATCTGAGATGTTTTGCCCTTTTTCCAGGTGGCTGCCTGACTGCTGACTACACTTTGAGATGTTTTCCTTTCTCCGGGTGATGCTTGACCGCTGAACTCGAATGTATTCCCTGCTCTCCAGGCGGGTTCCTGATTGCTGTATTGAACGGTATTCCTCTGTTCTTCAGGCGGGCTCCTGACTGCTAAAACTTGAAATGTATTCCTCTGTTCTCCAGGCGGGCTCCTGACTGCTGACTTGAAATGTATTCCTCTGTTCTCTAGGCGGGCTCCTGATTGCTAAAACTTGAAATGTATGCCTCTGTTCTCCAGGCGGGCTCCTGACTGCTGAAACTTAAAACGTATGCCTCTGTTCTCCAGGCGGGCTCCTGACTGCTGAAACTTGAAATGTATGCCTCTGTTCTCCAGGCGGGCTCCTGACTTCTGAAACTTGAAAAGTATTCCCTTATTCTCCAGGTGGGCTCCTGACTGTAACAAAGAAAATTTTCTACCCCAGTTTGGTGACTGGGTATAGCATGTTATCAAATATTAAAAATTAAAAGCTAAAATTTGAATTGTACTTCCCTTGTTCTCCAGGTGGGCGCCTGATTGCTGAAGCTTGAAAAGTATTCCCTTGTTCTCCAGGTGGGCTCCTGATTGCTGAACTTGAAAAGTATTCCCTTGTTCTCCAGGTGGGCTCCTGATTGCTGAACTTGAAAAGTATTCCCTTGTTCTCCAGGTAGGCTCCTGACTGCAACAAAAATAGACAAAAACAAAGAAAATTTTCTGCCCCAGTTTGGTAGCTGGGTGCATGGGTAAGTGTTAAACTGAATTATTCTACCAACTATCATAAGAGTTTGAAAGCTAAGTCCTATTATCCAGGGAGGTCCTGACAACTTCTAATAATTATGAACCTGAGTTGTATCCTCTAGAGGTATTACCCCCACTACATTTGTTGTCTAAAAGGTCTTAAACTACTTCCCATTATCCAGGTGGGTCCTGACAACTTCTAGTTAAAAGGTAGTTTTAACTTAAGTTATATCTACTGAAGGTACGACTCCTACTATATCTTGTTATCTAAACAAACTTTAAAGCTATGTCCCATTATCCAGGAGGGTCCTGAAAACTCCTAATTGAACCCTATCTTAAATGTGCAAACTTTGAAACCAACTCATATTCCTATTTATGCTAAAATATGCTACTCATGATTGTTTTGAAATTTAAACTAAGTCCCATTTTCCAGGAGGGTCCTGAAAACTTACCGTCAAACATGTCTGGTGCCTGCCTTTCCTTGAGGTGGGTTTCTCCGAAACGAACGAAATTTCTGCCCCTATTTCAATCAAAGAAAAATCGTGTCAGTTTAAAATGTGGTGGTTGGTTTGTGGCCTTGACTTTGAGAGCGATTGCTCCTTCGCTTCCCATGATGACTGACTTCCACTCAAGGACCTTGCTTGTTTATGGACTAACCCTTTTCTCTGTCGTCCCCATCACATAAAATTCCTTTTCTCCGTTCGGACCCAATTTCTTCTATTTGTTGCGTTGCATGAACTGGTGCCTCCCCGACCTTTGTGTCTCATATGAACCCCAAAGCACGTCTATTGCCCCCCACTCCGTGTATATGATGTTCTTTCTTGACTTAACCATTGACCTTGGCCCTAGGGTCTATTGCTCCTTCACTTGTTATGATAACTAATTTCCATTCGAAGACCCTGCTTGTTCCTGGACTAACCACTTCCTTTGTAGACCTTAAATCAGAAAATACCTCTTCTCGTTCAGACCCAGCACCCTCTACTTGTTGCATTGCTCCTGAACTAATATTTGCCAACCTTTGTGTCTCACATGAATCCCAAAGCACGACACTTGTCACCCCCTCATTGCGTATGTTGTTCTTTCTAAGCCACTGGTCCTGTCCTTGAGGTCTACGGCTCCCTCATTTGCCATGATAACTTTGATTTCTGCTTGGAAGATTTTGTTCGTCACTGGTTTACCACCTTTTGTAAATCCTATCACAAGAAATACCTTTGATCTGTTCACCCCAATCCTTCATCTGTTGCTTTGTTCATGAATTGATATATACCAAGCCTTTGCATTTCACAAGGATCCCAAAGCTTGTTGATTGTTGCCAACTCAGTATGCTTGCTGTTCTTTCCTAACTTATGACGCTTTAATGTGCTAACCAGATCCCGTTTTGTGCAATTGGAAAGCTGGTGGCAAATTTTAAAGTCATTTCTCACTTGTATTGACCCAATAGACTCAGGAAGAGGAAATAAACAAGACAAAAGGGACAGAGTAGATGACAACGGAAAGAGATGATTCCTAACAAGAAAACTACAAAGTAGAAACCTATTGGATGTGGGTACCGACTCTAATGACCTTGACACGCACCTGTGGCCTATCCTGTTAGGAAAATCTGATGTCCAGCCCCTATTATACCCCCAAACTGTGAAACTGGGCTTCGCTGCTCTGCCGTCTTTCACGATCTTCATCTGGTGATTTCCCATCTGATTCTCAATCCTCATTCGACTTGTGGTGCCCGTAGGTTTTCACCATCAAGCCTTTCTCATTTTGGTCTTTTCTCTCACCTCGCCATCGCCTTATGGTGCCCGTGAAGGTTTTCACCAATAAGACTCTCTCATTTTTTATTTCTCTCAGCTTTCGTCGCCTTGGGATACCCGTGAGAGTTCTCATCAACAAGACACTCTCATTCTTCATTTCCTTCGTTTGGACCGGAGTGTTGCCCCTGATTGATTCACCTCTACTCGCTTGACTTGGCATCTCTCGAAGACTGATCAGAAGGTCTTCCTTTGGACCTTAATGTGGGCTTTTGGATAGGGTTAGAAAGAAAGGGTATCAAAGGCTCAAAACAATTAAACATGGGTTCAAAATTACAACTTTCGAAATCAGATTTCCCACAAAAACCACAACTTCTGCCCCAGTTTCTTCCTTGGGGACTTTGGACTTTTATTTCGGTGTGACTGAACCTCAGAGAGAGGCTGCCTACGTACCCTTTCGGGATCAAGTCAAACGTAGTTCAGGTCATAAAACTACGTTCGTTTTTGCGATCTTTCCTTTTCTTCCACTTTTCTTTTCTTTCCTTTCATTTCTTTTCTTTTCCTTTTCTTTTCTTTTCTTTTCTTTTGCTTTTCTCTCTTTTTTTTCCTGTTTTTATTCTCTATTCTTTTTCTTTGTTTTTTTTCTTTTTCCTTTTCTCTTCCTTTCTCTTCTTTTTTTTCTTTTCTTTTCTTTTCTTTTCTTTTTCCTTTTTCACTGTTTTTCTCTTGTTTCTCCATTTTCTTTCCCTGCTCGGGCTTACGAGTTTTATTATTGATTCCGAAAGAGGGGTATGCAAGAAAATAACCGAGACTCAAAGGGGTAACAAAGGATAAAGTGTTTGGATAGCAGAACAAAATGCCTTCGTCATTTCAATCTCCAAAACATGCCAAGTACAAACTACGCAATTAAACAATCTGAGGAAAACATAGGTAACATTTTTTGATTGCACCAGAATCACTAACCATATCCACACATTTGCCTTCTGCATTTGTCAATTACCCAGCACCATTTGGACAACAGTCTCGGTACCACGAGCGGCCACTGTAGACTTGGGGGCAAACTTGCCTTTGGTCTCAAACCGATGTGGCATGATGCATTTCAACAGTATTTCTTTATGTTCCGTCCGACCCAGTTTCACACAATTTGGGCTCGAAGAGATTTCAAAATCCCTCGACTGTCCTTACATCTTCAACATTGTTTTATTGCTTCATTACTAAACTGACTTTTAAAACCAGGCTGAGAATTATGCGTGCATGTCATGTCACCAGAGCCAGCATGAAAAGAATTGCAAAAGGAGAAAGGAACGAGATAATGACTAGAAATGGCGGGAAACA
>NC_031990.1:19695131-19793120 GCF_001879085.1 Nicotiana attenuata
AGTTTTATTATTGATTCCGAAAGAGGGGTATGCAAGAAAATAACCGAGGCTCAAAGGGGTAACAAAGGATAAAGTGTTTGGATAGCAGAACAAAATGCCTTCGTCATTTCAATCTCCAAAACATGCCAAGTACAAACTACACAATTAAACAAGCTGAGGAAAACATACGTAATATTTTGATTGCACCAGAATTACTAACCATATCCATACATTTGCCTTCTGCATTTGTCAATTACCCAGCACCATTTGGACAACAGTCTCGGTACCACGAGCGGCCCCTGTAGACTTGGGGCAAACTTGCCTTTAGCTTCAACCTGATGCGACGAGATGCGTTTCAATAGTGTTTCTTTATATTCTACCTTCCCCCAGTTTCACATGGTTCGGGCTTCAAATGATCTCAAAATGTCCAAATTTATTCTTATTTCCCTCAAGTGTCCCTATCATCTTCAAAATTGTTTCATCGCTTCATTACTAAACTGTCTTTTAAAACCAGGCTGAGAATTATGCGCGCATGTCATGTCACCAGAACCAGCATGAAAAGAATTATAAAAGGAGAAGAAAACTAAACAAAATAACTAGAAATGGCAGGAAACAGAGAATTGCATTAGACTGACGGTGAAAGGATTTAAACAACAGAACAAACAAGCAAACCTAGACAGCACTAAACAAGCTACTACGTCTAAGCAAACACGGCAAAGTGAAAAGATAGAAGGGTTTGAGTCACAAGACAATATCCGGATTACAACCCTGAAAATAACCCGGACAACAGAAATGACAACAAAATAAACCACCAAAACTCCACTCTAGCTAACCAGGAGTTGGAGCATCTTTCCAATAACCAAGCATGACATCTTAACCACTGAGTTTCGCATCAATATTGCTGGAATTTTCACAAGTCTTCATCACGTTGTTCTGAGCAAACTGCTTCTGGGTTTCTTCTACCGGCTCATTCTCCCGATCAATCATACCCACCATATGCGTCTCATTGTACACAGGGGATGGATCTTGGCCAGTGTTTGTTGTATCTGGATTTTGCACGACGGTGTCGCCTGCATCAATAAGCTTTTGAATTGCACTCTTCAGATTCCAACATTTCTCTATGTCGTGCCCCAGGGCACTTGAGCAGTATGCGCATTGTTGAGAAGGATCGAACTTCTTTGGAGGAGGGTTCGGCGCTTTTATCTGAATCGGCTTCAACATGTCCAGTGTCCTTAACCGCTGAAACAGACTGGCGTATGATTCTCCCAACGGAGTGAAGGCTTTCTTCTTTCGTAACCTCTCATTCTTAAATGCCGGATTGGGCCGAAAACCTGAGCAGGGGTGTTTTTGGGAAGCTCGCGGGGGTAGATGGGCATTATTTTGAGCTGGGTACTGTGATGTGCGACTTTGGGATTTCTGTGGAGAGAAGTAGCATCGGGGAAGGTCATCTAATGCACAAGGATAACCACGGGGACGATGTCGAGGCTGGAAGTGTTGATCAGGAAAACCTATCGGATTGTCTTTTCCGTTCCTCTTTCTTCCAACTAAGCTTACTGGTATGTTCTGAATGGCTTCCGAACAACTCACGATTTTGCCTGACTTGATTCCTTCTTCCACTAGCTCCCCTATTTTTAACACATCATTGAAAGGCTTTCCCAGGGCCGGGATCAAATGACTTTAGTAGGTGGGTCCCTAGGCCTGTAAAAAAAACTTAACCGTTTCTTCTTCGTTGATCGGGGGACTGACTCGAGCAGCTTGCTCCCTCCATCTGAGCCCAAACTCATTAAAGCTTTCCTTCGGCCTCTTTTCCATCTTAGATAGCGAGGAGAGGTCTGAGGCAACCCTCGATTTGCATTAAAAGTATCGGACAAAGTCTTGAGCCATGTCACCCACTGTAAGCCACTCATCGACATTTTGACGACCATGACAGTCCAAAGCTGCCCCAGTTAGGCTTTTACTGAAATATGCCATCATCACGTCATCGTTCTCTCCAAAAATCCTCATTTCGTTGCAATAGACCCTCAGGTGAGCTACCGGATCTCCTCGCCCATCATACAAGTTAAATTTTGGTTCTTTGAATCCTGCGGGCAGCCAGGCATCATGTGGCACAATCAGTTCTTTGCAAGTCATGGTACCTTGGCCTCCCACTCTTCTCTTGTCCTTAAGGACAGTTCTATGCTTTTTAGCTTCCTGGGCGTCCCATCTCGTCCTTCCCTTCCTGTAACCTTTTCATTTCTAGCATGGAGCTCATCCCGGGAGCTCTTCTTGTATGAACCAAGGACTCTGTGGGCAACCTCTGGAGGGTGAAATTGGGCATTACGAGCTTTGAATGGGTGTTCATTATTTAGGGTAATGGATATGATAGGAGGGCAATATTGGGGAGAAGTAACTGGAGGATGCGTGATGGAGCTACTAGGGTGGTTGGGACGAGTGTGATAAGCGGGTGTGTCTGGAGAATATAGAGGATCATCTGGTATTGTGTTGGGAGTTTGGGTAAGGGTAGCGTCCGAGAAAATTGGGTGGTGGCGGGGGTGGCGCCTTTCCAGTCATCCAGGCTCGATACATGTTTGTCATATGTTGTCTCAGCATCCGCACCTCTTGAACTAGCCCATTATCCTGTTCAACCAACTGTTGTCGAGCACCAGTATCAACCAACTGAGTTCTCTTGTTGTTTGTCATTGCCTTTTGTCCTTGTGTTGTAAAGAAGAGTTACCACTTTCAAACCACAAACCAACCACCTTTCTGGAATGATATGACAAAATAAAACCATCACGTTAGCATTAGGGCATTTAACATATTGGTACCCGCACATTTGGAGAATGAATGCACCTAGGCAGTTGACAGTTCCTATTATGCTTTTGCTTGGATTGCATGCGTCATCCCGGCTTTATTTACCAAGCCTTTCCTTTAATCCTCCCTCGTGTTTTCCATTGTTTGTTTCTTGTTTTTCCCTCTTTTTTTTTGCCTTGGTTTTTCCTGTTCCTATTCGCTCCTTTCCTCAAAATTGTTTTTTCGCTCTTTTCTTTCCTTTGCTCCCTTTTTATTTTCTCTTGTTTGCTTTTATTTGGTGTCTTATTTTCTTTCGTTTTTCTTTTACCCTCTTTTATTTTTCTTTCCTTTCTTGTTTTTCACCTCTTTCCTTTCATTCTTTTCTTGTTTTTCCTTTTTTTTGTTTAGTTACGGTCGAATCCTATGGAGATTGCCTACGTATCACGACCCCGCGTGAATCAGACCGAGCGTAGTTCTGCAAATAAATGCAAAAATAAGGAAACAATTTTTGGGGAATTTTTCTCAATTCTTCATTAATAACAACTGCGATTACAAAAGCTACCAGACTATTTGTTTTCTTTTTCTCAAAAAGGGAAGTTACAAAAACAGACTCAAAAACAAAAAATACAGACTCGATTATCTAAGAATACATCAAAGCTTCACATCCTGGGGACCGCGGGGCATCACTCGGCATCGCCACAAGCCTGCGCAAGACTGAGAAGGTTTCAGTGTCAACTGGGTCATCCTGGACAAGGAGTTCTAAGGAAAAGTGTGACTATTTAAAGAAAGCTGACTTATTGTGACTTAAAAGAAAAATGGCTATTTTTTTTCAAAAATTTTATTTAAGAAAGAAAAGACTTGGTTTTGCAAATACGGCCTCTCAGCACTTCCGGGAGGGAGATTTTAAGGCTGTGCCCGCAAACCATTTAAAAATGACTCAGGGTGGCTTTTCTTGCAAACATAGCCTTCCGGCGCCCTTTTGGGGACATTCAGCTTATTTTAAACAAGAATGGCGGCACCCGACTTATTTTGACAAAAAGTTAAAGTCTTGGTATTTTTGGCTATTTTTGAAAAAGGGTGGTTGGACCCGATGAGGGTTGCCTGCGTATCTCACATCCGGTGAGAATCAAACCAACGTAGTTCGGGGAAATAAACCTAACTATAGTTTTTTTTTTTTTGAAAATAAGACTTTTTTGTTTTTGTTGGCAAATACACTATTTCTGAAAGCAAGATTCTTTTTTTTTTATATTTTCTTTTTCAATGGAAAATAAACAAACTAATTTGAAAATAAAACTTTTTTTTTCTTTTCCATTGGTAAACAAAACAAACTAAAAATAACTACTTTTCTTCTTTTTCTTTCATTTCCTCAAAAATCCGGTAGCATTTCGACACTACTTGGATATTTGGTTTTTCACAACAAATGGTCACCCTCACTTACTGCTTATTTTCATAATCCACTCATTTAGGCAAGCCGGTCAACATGCGAAGCCGAGCAAATAAATGCGCAAGTAGCACGTAAGATGCATCAGGATGGTCAACTTATTTCAGGTCACCTATCCTAGACGGACCCAACCCCTGTGTTGAGTCCCCTAAGTCAACTGCACATGATGCAAACAAGCGTCCTACTAGGGATCCGGCATGAGGTTTTGTTCTTCTAGTTTTAACCCTAGGTTTATTGGTCTAGACCTGGCTTACCCGAGCGGACAACTCGGGCCGAGGGGGAGGCAGCGTACCGGGGATAAAGAAGCTCCGCCGGCTTAGCAACTTATCCAAACCTCGTTCTAAATGGGAAAAGACTCTAAACAGAAGAGAAGCTACACGAAGTACACCCTTCTCCATGATGTAGAAGACTCAGAAAGAGGAAGGGATTCGCGACAGTTTATATACAATTCACCAAATATCAAAGCGGTAAAACATTTAGCACATATAGCATGGAACATGTAGAAAAATCAGATAATGCCAAATATAACAATTTAACTGAGCTCGAATTCTCGAACCCTGAACCGAAATTCTGGGTTCTTGTCCCCAGCAGAGTCGCCAGAGCTGTCACACCTCCTTTTTCTTACTTTACTACACCCCGTGAAAGGATATAATAAAAAAAAAGGAGTTTTTCCATTTAAAGGACAATCGAAACGGGATTCGTTTATTAAGAGATTCAGAGTCGCCACTTGGGAGATTTATGGTGTCCCAAGTCACCAGTTTGAATCCCGAATCGAGGAAAGTGTTTGACTCTGTTTAACAGTCGCGAACCAGAAATTCGGTTAAGGAATTCTGTTAACCCGGGAGAAGGTGTTAGGCACTCCCGAGTTCCGTGGTTCTAGCACGGTCGCTCAACTGCTATATTTGGCTAAATTTTGATTTTTATACATGTTAAACCTATAGTGCAATTTTTAAAGTTATTTACCAATTTTTGTCAATTATTATTTTATTTTGAGAAAATGAACGTCGTTTAAGAACGTGTTTTCGGATCACGTCACATGAAATGCACCCGGATCCTCGACATATTCTTATTCAACGTTTTCAGATTTGGATTTGGGTCGCATGAAATGCACACCCGAATTTAGAAATGTAATTTTATTAAGATCGCGTCTAAAGAGACTAACGTGTTGTTATCTTTTGGGAAGGCTGTGAAATTCGCTAAGCGGCCCGTCCCGAATTCTAAGTATTTTTGAGTTAAGTAATTAATGAGGGCCCCACAATTGTATATTTGATTTGGCGAGACTCGTCTCATATTATTATTAAAAGGCCAATCCCAAAGAAGACTAAAATTTTCTATTTTTGTTATTTGTCTCTAAAAGGCCAATTAATTCATAAATATAAATTTGAACTCCAAATTCAAGTCCGAATTCAAACAAAAGGGAATACCCTTTTAGCTTGAACCCGCTACCTAATTTGAAACCCAATTTTATATTTATGAATTAATTCCTCATATATGCTTAATACAATTTTTAATAATTTTCTGATTCAAGGGAGATTTTGGGGCCTTAAAGACCTGGCCCAGGTATACCAATTTCCAGGTGTACCAGGCCCAATTCAGATTAATATGAAACTGCCATGACTTGGGCCGTACTAACATCCAATCTATTTTGCCAGTAAATATATTTGGTCGCCCATGGAACAGCTGGGCCAAACATTGGGCCCGGTTTGGTCCGATAATGTGAATTAAAGCTACACTAAAGCTAATGATGCTGTGTGTGCTAATTAATGGTGATTTAGCATGTAAGATCATTAACAAAGGAATGGACAATTTTAACAAATAAAATAGCTGTTGAAATACGAGAGACATTTTTAAGTTACATCTGAAATTTAGATTATATGTGTTGTTGTAAGTGAATTGTGTATGCCAAAATAACTAATTTCCTAATTAGCCAAAATAACTAGTTTCCTAATTCATTTTACATCTATGACCCTCATTTAAACATTTAAACGGTAGCACTGTTTGTCCTGAACTCAAATTAATTTTTTTTGAATATGTTACTTCTAAGCCTTTACTTACATGGTTATGCAAAGGAAAAGAAAACTCAACTGAATCGTACAATCCCAATCAATATAACAATGTAATCTGAATAACAACCATGTGAATCTAATCTAAATAGCGACGAAATCTAAGTGAATATAATACTAAACTAACCTATAACACTAATGAATAAATTCTACAAATCAGTAGTTCCAAAAAGTCCCAATCATACAGTCAAATATATATAAACATCAGAATTTAAACTATATTAATCAAATAAACTACACGCATCAGTAGCCATAGCTTTCAGAAACAAATGAGAGGCTATTTTATTGAATTTCCATGTTGAATCAGCTCCAATACAATCAGGATAAGAAGTGTACCTGGTTTTGAAATTACAGTAGGAGAAAATAAAGTCAGCAACAAGCAATAAACTCAACAGCAGCCATAAAATCAGTCCAGCAATCAGGAGGTATTTATGACCAAGCAAAAATCCAAACACACGTCCACAAATCAACTGAAATGCATCCACATAGACTTGAACTACCCTAAAATGTTCTAGCAAACTCAAAACTCAAGCAAACCAGTCTATTGAACCCAAAATTGCTTGATATTAGACCAGATTACTTCTGGAACCTCCAACTACCAAAATTGAACTCAGAAAGTGTGAATCAGCAGCTTAAAATTGAAAATTCTCTTAAAGGTTTAATAGAACAGTAATATTTTTGTATTTTTCCATTGATTTTTATTGTTTTTGGATTTTTGAGGGTTTGAATTTCAAATCAGATCTGAAATTGAAAGGGAAAGGATTTTGGGGGGAATTTTTTGGAGCTCAAAACTTGTATTGTAAGGCAAGGTATTGCCCTTTTATAGACAAAGTCTAGGGCAACCTTCAGATTTTCATTTACACCCTAGGTCCCTCTTTTAATTTCTTTTTAACCCTTTTATTTTTGACTTGTACTACAAGTAACTACCACTATTTTTGTGAATTTCAGTTTAAAACCCTTTCTAGAAAGTCCTAGGGGGTTCTATTCTGATTTTTCTACCCTTAGAATCCCTAAACTACCCTTGTATTAATTCTGAAATTACTATTTCTAATAAAACTACCCTTTTTCATACCTATACTACCCCTGAAACCCCTTTTAAATTACTATCCCATTAATCCTTCAACAGCTATAACCAATCACTAAGCCAACTCAAAACCAATATCAAATTACACTATTATTGAATTAACAGCTAACAAACAAACTCATGAATTGTAATCAACCCAAATTAATTCCAGAAAAACAGAACAGATAAAAGCCAATGTGAACAAACTAAAATCTTATTAAAACAGATTTAAAAAGTGATTTAAATTTTATACTACTGAACTAAAACATCTATTGAACATGTAGAACTAAACTAATTACTAGAATTAAGGCCAAATACCAATTCAGTACCTCATGGACGGAACAAATAAGCAACCTAATTAAACTAATAACTAATTGGACCATTTAACATTTGAATTATTCACATTAATTAAAATCGAACCAGAATTTAATAAAGAAATAGAAATTAACCTAAAACAAATTAACCTAAATATTTATAACAGTCAAAAAGATGAATTCATGCTAACCTAGATTGGAAACTAAAACATGCTTAATTGAATTAAACTTAAACCAAAGAAAAGACAGAGAAAAACACTTACTGAAATTTGGCCTTCATAAAAACCTTCGAAATTAACTTCAAGTTAATATTATACGTCCATTTCATAAGAAATAGACCTATAATATTAACCTGAGTTCACTCGACTTGAAAATCCTCAGAACAGCCCAGAAGCGGACAACTCTAGATTCAATATTCGTCCAGTTTCAACGGGTTTTGAAGGGATTTAGTTAGGGGTTTAGGGCTGAGGGAGGTCCAGGGATTGTAGGGTGTGAATTTGGAGAAGTTTGGACGAACTAGGATTTTGGCCGAAATTTTGATTTAATATTCGAAGCGATTGACTGAGTTTTGAGAGAAATTGACCCTGGAAATGGAACGGGGATGAGGAGAGGGTCATGAGATATATTTTTTGGATAGTTTGGAGCATCGCCGCCGGCGGCGGCGATTTCCGACTGGCGGCGCTAGGGCGGAGGGCGGCGGAGATGTGGGGGGGGGGGTTAGTGGCGTTACAGGGGTACGAGGAAGAAAGTATTTTTTAGATGTTTTCTTAATTTCAGACACTTTTATGTATTTTCAGAGCCAAAAATGTGGCCGTTGGATCAGGGATTTGAAGGGCTCGGATTTAACGATGCCAAACGGCGTCGTTTGGTCAGAAGGGGGTCGGGTTTGGATCAGGGATGGTTGGACCAGGGATGTGACGGGTTGAAAACTACAATTGGGCCAGGTTTTAATTTAAATGGCCCAGCTACTAGGCAGCCCTTTTGCATCTTTGTTTCTTTGTATTTTTTTTTGTATTTATATATTTTTTATTTTTTGTTAAAATGACAAATAAAAAGTCAAAGACCAAATTGACTCTAAAAGAATATTATCTAATTAACAAAATTATCTAATTTCTAATTTTAGCCTAAAATTTAAGACAAATTCTACGAATTAACAATAACAGTGCATAAAGTCATTTTTTATCATTTTCTTTATATATAACTAACACTGGAAACATGAAATTAACTCCACACAAATCCAACATGTATTTTTGTATTTTTCATATGATTTAAAATGCACAAGTATAATGCAACAATTACCAGAAATGCAACAAAATTGTAAAAATAATAAAGAAATTATTTTGTTTGAATTTTTGGGAATAATTCATATATAGGGCAAAAATCACGTGCTCACACACATGATATTACTTTCTCCGGGTTTATACCCTCAAAGCCAGAGTTAAAACTGTTACTTACCTCAACAGCGTAAAATCCTACTCCGGGATGTCTTCGTCCCTCGACTCGGTCTCCAAAAGCTTCGAATCTAACCATGATCAGAATACTACTATCAACATAGTCTAAAGAATCGAATTACACAATAAAAACTACATAAACATGCCAAAAATCCGAAATCGGCCAAAACCCGGCCCCCGGGCCCACGTCTCGGAATCAGTCAAAAATGTCAGAATAATAATCCTCGTCCTCTCCCAAGTCTAACCATATAAAATTTGTCAAAATCGGACTCCGTTTGGTCCCTCAAATCCTCACTTAAAACTCTCCAAAACTCAAACCCTAACTCCCTCAATTTCACTTTGAAATCATCAATCAAATCCCAAAAACGAAGATGGATTCATAAATTATAATCAAAAATCGAGTAGAGAACACTTATCCCAATACATATGGTGAACATTACCCCCAAAATCGCCCAAATCCGAGCTCCCCAACTCAAAATATGACCAAATGAACAAACCCTAGTTTTGTATATTTTCCTACCAGCTATTCTGCCTCGTTTCTCGAGCCAAACGATACCAAAACTCATATTTTATGCCTACAATGGATTCCTTGTAAAATTCTAGTCAATTTAGGCTTTTGAATCACTCAATTTGACCTTATAACAAAGGAGATATGTAGGTTTTAATATTTGCAAATAGTGCAGATTTTTAAATACGCCGTCAGTGGCAATTTCGTAATTAACCTGAAAAATCTGCCAACCTAATTCTTAGTAAAATAACCATAAAATCTTCATACGATGTCCAAATTCGACGATTCTTTTTGCTACAGGTCCGTAATTACAATAGAGATCTAATGCTTCAATCAAAAAAGAAATCGGAGATCATTTGTTCAATATGATATTATTTATGCTTAAAGAAACGACGTCGAAACATAAGAAAAACGAGCGCAACACAACCCAAACCTATCCGAAACTCAACCGAGGCTCTCGCGACCTCAACCAATAATTCGAATAAGTCATACATCTCTACCCGAACTTATTCAAACCTCCGAAACACCCAAAACAACACCAAAATACAAAATCAACCTCGAATTCAAGCCTAAGAACTTCTAAACTTCCAACTTTTGTCAATTCAAGCCTAATTCTACCACGGACCTCCAAATTATGTTGCGGACACACTCCTAAGTCTAAAATCCCCCAACAAAGCTAATGAATCATAAAAATACAAATCCAAATTTTTTTACTCATAAGTCAACTTCCGATTGACTTTTCTAACTTAGCTTTCTAATTAAGAGACTAAGTGTTCATTTCACTCCAAAACTACTCCGAACCCAAACCTACCAATTCGATACAACTCAACACAGCTGAACAACATATAAATAAGCATAGATGGGGGAAATGTGGCTATAACTCTCAGAACGAACGATCGGGTCGTTACAACATGTAAGTCTAAGGGTGTAGGATTACCTTTTGGAAAAATCTTGCAAAACCCTCCTTTGAGTTCTTGAAGGAATTTCTTGAAGATCTATGTGTTTTATGAGTAGATTTCATCAATACTAGTGTAAGAATGATGGAATTTCACATCAAGTTAATGGAGATTGCTTACCTTGAAGATGGGAGGGGTTGGAGGTCTTGAGAGGGTGGGAGAAGACCCCAAAATTCGCCCAAAAGAAATAGGGAAAAATGAACCTTAAAATTGGCTTAAAAGAGCTGGGACTGGAGCGCGTCTACTTTAGCGAAGTGTCCTCGCTTCGCTGTCCATTGCTTTCAAGGGAAGACAAAAATCCGCGTCTACTTTGGCGAAGCGAGCTCGCTTCGCTGTCCGCCAAAATAACTAGGTGGTATGTCTTTAGTAATTCGGTCATAACTTCTTGTAGGAATGTCCAAATGACGAACGGTTTGAAGCATTAGAAACTAAACTCAAAGATATTTCATTTGATAGGTTGTGAATCACATAATACCTTATATAAATGTAGATATGCTCGTCCAAAGTATAGTCTTGTGCGTGCTCATTTAGAATTTTAGTCTATCATGTAATTTTCCAACTTGGCTTAGACTTAGGTCTTTCCTTGGACCCCAAATTACTTATGATATGCCTCATACGCCTATTATCATAACCAATTGATAACCATCACATTAATACTCATTTAGTGCATCCAAAACTGATTCAAATTTAAGGGGTGTTACATTATCTCCCCCTTGGGATCATTCGTCCTCGAATCATTGTCCTGGCTGCATCTTCGGCTAACTTCAGACCTTAAATGGGTCTGGTGGAAACATGAACTTTCATTAACACTTGCATACTAAACTGAATGAATACATGATTACTGAACTGTTGAGATACTGAACTGAATGACTACTGCATTGACTGAATATTAGTCTGTCATGGATACGTGAATACTGAACTAACATGGGTAAATGAATATTGAACTGGCACGAATATTTGAGTAATCTGAGTACTAAGCTGGCATGAATATCTAAGTATTGGACTAACATGAGTAGCTGAGTATTGAGCTGACATGAGTATCTGAGTACTGAACTGACATGAGTATCTGAGTACTTGACTGACATGAGTATCTGAGTACTGAAAACTTGAAAGTTATAACATGACATGTGAAATACTGACTGTACCACCACTAATTATGGTGGCAACTCACACTCATAATCTAATTGACCGATCTTTCGCTAGAATCTATATGGCCCAATATAGCAAGGACTATGTTTCCCTTCTTCCCAAATCTCATAACGTTTTTCACAAGCGACACTTTCAGAAATACCCAATCATCAACTTGAAACTCTAGGTCTCTATGCCGCACATTCGAATAGGATTTTTTGGCAGCTCTGAGTTGTCTTCAAATGCTCTTGAATCCACTTAACTTTCTCTATAGCCTGATAGACCAAATTTGGTCCCATCACTCCCTTTCACCAACTTTAGACCAACCAATTGGTGATCTACACTTTCGGCCATAAAAATCATGCTTTAAAACTGAGCAAGATAATCCTATTATAAGGTCCATATTTACCATCTTCACTAAAGGATGTGTGTGTTCTGAGATAAACACTTGGTTTTCTGCTGCTCGACTTTCACTTGCTAATAATTCAGACACTTGGCCACAAAGTATGCAACCTTCTTTTTCATGTCGTCCCACCAATAAGTCTCCTGGAGATTATGATACATGTTTGGGGAACCTAGGTGGATAGAATACCTGGACATATGAACTTCTATCATCTTCCTCCCTTGCTAAGTCCATCTATGGTTAGAACACACAATCTATCCTGGTACGGCAAGGTACCATCATCTCCCCCTTGTTCAAAAGCCATCATGTTATGCATGTGAATCCCCTCTTTCAGCTACAACAAGTAGGGATAATCAAACGGTTTCTCCTTCACTTCGGCTACTAAGGAGGAACAGGTCCTGTTCTAGACATCAAATCCACCATCTTTGGTGTCCAAAAGTCGAACTCCTACCTTGGCTAAGCAGTTAACTTCTTTCAACATAGTTCCCTTGTGTACCTCATTCGTGAGCTATACTTCCCACACTTGATAATCTTCCTAAGCACTTCCTAAAAACACTTATAGTCTTGCCGTGAGCTAAGTCTCTGACCACTACTCGGAAGGGTCTTGTGCAATGGCACTGCCCTCGTAATACATAACTGGGCATGATTTTATAGCTTTTCTATGATCAGTTTATCACCAATAATTAAGCTCGGTGATCATTCTACTCACTTTGTGTTCCTTGCACATGCTAGACTTATTCCTTGTGGTAATTATACAATTTTCTTATTACCAAACTGCTTTTCTTTTTCATATTCCAAGCTAACTATTTGGGTGTCCAATCTCTAACCGTACTTACTGAAAATTTTCACATCACCCCTTAGACCAACGATCTTATACTTGCGGATCCTTCTCTTTTTCTTGGGATCCCAATAACTTTCCTTATTTTCTGCAATTCCTTCCATTCTACCCAAATAACGACTCATCTTCCAACTTACTTCTGAGCTAGGAAAAACTAAATTATTCACATGATGGAAAGCTAATGTATTCACAACTATCATACACAATCTTAATAATCTAACTCTGCTCACACTGTCAATCTTGGAGAAACCACATTTCGATAATTCCTAAAAGCTATTCTTCTACTGCTTGCTCTTTTACTACTAGCTATATATATATTTTTTTTTCCACTGTCACTGTACTTCAGGTTTAACTTAAACTCTTTGGATTCTAACACATGTTCGGTATTTCAAACTATCATCCACTCACTAGAGTTAACCCGGCTAAGTGAATCAAATCTTACCTCTACTAGCTCTGCTGAAATTGCTAATTTACTGTATTTACTCAAACTTATTTACTATTCTTTTACTAACCCCCTGCTAGCATCATGTTTTCTTGCTCTGCTTTGAATAACTAAAGTGGAGCATAAGGTTCATCCTACTTCCCTCATCATCTGACCATATTCTCTTGCGGTACACTATTATTCTCTTTGAACTATGCACATGGATCACACTTAGAGAAATTTTATCTGTCTTAAACAAAATTGGAATATCTAACCCCAAACTTTCTATACACTTCAAAATCACTTCAGACTATAAACCTCCGGCCTAAACACATAGTCACATCATGTGAAGGGGGAATTGTCATATCTTTTATCTCACAATAATAGCCACTTCGTATACAAATTCACTAACATGGTACTTTCTAGTTCTGATTTGAATAAATCTAACCAACTTAAAATCATTCCCTAAAATTCAATGTCACCTGCTCTTGGTTCTCATTTCGTACATCATATTATTCTTAGCTATATTTTCCTTATGCTATTTTCTGTCCAAAACTATAGTGATCAATTCTATGCCTGCTGCAGTTGAATTTTTGACCTGTTACACTGTGAGGTTTGACATGCGGATACACTGCCATACACATCTGATAATCACTTCATGCACCATCCGGTGAGTCTTGGGTCTTAATACCTAAAAATTGTGAAGGTTTAGGATATAATTCAATGAATTCTCGAAACCCTCGTTTTGAATCATTTTAATCTGCCCAGATATACCTTCATCGCGATCGCGGAATAATCCTCGCGATCGTGAAGCATAGTTATGCTGCCCCACAAACTAACTCTATGCGAACGCGGAATCTCCCATGCGAATGCGATGCTACGCCCCGCTGTGCTACGCGATCGCGAACCGCCTCACTCGTTCGCGATGAACAAAACTCTTGACCTCAATTCCTACCCCTTTTCCTCTTCGCGAACGTGGCATAGCCCATACATTCGCGTATCACTGCCCCTGAAAGCTACGCGATCGCGCTCCTCCACTCGGGAATGCGTAAGGAAATTTCCATCAGCGACCAACTTAGCCTACGCGGGCATGACCTCGTGATTGCGTATAAGGAAACCAGATGAGCAGAAACCAGAAACATCAGCTATTTCCCCAACTCAAAACCAAGTCCGTTAACCACCCAAAACTCACCCGAGGACCCCAGGACCTCAACCAAACATGCCATCAAGTCCCAAAACAACATTCAAACTTAGTCGCACCTTCGAATCACTCAAAACAACGTCAAAACATCAAATTACACTCGAATTCAAGCCTAAGAACTTCTAAACTTTTTTAAATTCCACAAACGATGTTGAAACCCGCTTAACCACGTTCGAATGACCTCAAATTTTGCACACAAGTCACAAATGATACTACAAACCTACTCCAACTTCCGGAATTCCATTCCGACCCCGATATCAAAAAGTCTGCTCCCGATCAAACTTTCCAAAATTCCAACTTTCACCATTTCAAGCCAAATTCCACTACGGACCTCCAAATCACGATCAGACCACGTTCCTAAGCCCAAAATCACCCAACGGAACCAACAGAACCCTCAAAAATCCAATCCGAGACCAAATACTAAAAATTCAAAGTTGGCCAAACATTTAAAATTTAAAGCATCTAGATGAGAATCATTCTTCCTACTTGAGTTTCGAATATCCTGAAAAATCAAAACCGACGATCCATATAAGTCATAATACTTCATACGAAGCCGCTCATGCCCTCAAACAACCCAGCAAAGTGCAAATGCACAAAACGACCGGTCGGGTCATTACATCTTGGAAAAATAAATTGAATTTTTTCATGATTATATAAATGCACACTTATTTTGGACCAAATAAAAAATAAAATTGGTCACTTATTGTGGACCAAAGGGAGTAAAAAATAAGAGAAGCATTTATAAGTAATAAATGGTACAATAAAATACGTCATTTGTTCACTTACTTGTCCACTTTTGACTTTTCACTCTCTTTAAGAAAAAATAAATAAAGTATACAACAACAACAACAACAATAACAATAAAAATCCAGTATAATCCCACAAGTGAGGTAAATAAATGAAGTATGTATTTTACAATTTTACCTATCATAATAATAGCTTTTCCAAAAGTGTTGGAAAATAATTTGGAGAATAAGTAGTTAATGATATGGGTAAATAAGGTAAAAAAAAAATTGTCTTTCTCTTTATTTAGTATATTGGACAAGTAAAAGTGAAAATATATTTTTTTGTATAGTGGACAAGTAAAAATAAACGGAGAGAAAAACCGTTACTGATTAAAATTGACAAGATGCCATAGCTTCCATAATTCCTTTTTGTTGTCTGGTCCTAAAGGGTGCCAATTAGTCAATAAGTATCGGGCTTTTAAAATTAAACAAAGTGAAAAAAATGACGAAAAAAGATAAATATGATTTAAGACCAATAAGAGATGCCACATCACCTTGCCATGTCCTTATATATAGTTTATGCATGTACTCTATGATTACCCGATAGGTCATCTCCTATTTTGAAACCTAATTCCGTGATCCGAAGCCTTAAAAATCATGGTATAGCCTTCCTTGATTTGGTGCGCAGTCCGGGGGTCTTTCCGGAAGGCTTTTTATGTTAAAAACAAGAAATTTTGCCTAAATATTTAATTTGAGTTGACTTCGGTCAACATTTTTGGTAAACGGACCCGGATTCGTGTTTTGACAGTCCCAGTTGGTCCGTATCGTGATTTGGTACTTGGACGTATGTCCAGAATCGAAATTGAAAGTCCCTAGTGTAACGACCCGGCCGGTCGTTTTAGGAATTTACGCCCCGATCCCCCATTAACTGCTCCCCCTAAGTTCATTTCTGCTATTTTGGTTTGTCGGGATGTTCGGTGTTAGGATTCGGAGTGTTTTGGGGACACTTAGTCCCAAAATGAGAGCTTAAGTGTTGAAAAATGGTCCGTAGTCGGAATAGTGTGAAGACGACCTCGGAATGGAAATTCTATGGTTCCGTTAGCTCCGTTAGGTGATTCCGGGGTTGAGAGTGTGTTCGGAATGTATTTTGGAAGTCCGTAGCTCATTTAGGCTTGAAATGTCGAAGTTTGTATTTTTGAAGTTCTGGTCCGATAGCGAGTTTTTGATCTAAGGGTCGGAATGGAATTTCGAAGGTTGCAGTAGCTCCGTCATGTCATTTGGGATGTGTGTGCAAAATTTCAGGTCATTCGGACGTGTTTTGGTTAGGCTTTTTATCGAAATCGTATTTGGAAGAAATTTGAAGTTCATAGGCTTGAATCTTTGATTAAATCGGTTTCCGGTGTTGTTTTAGGTGTTTTAAGGATTGGTACAAGTTCGAATAAGGTATTAGGTGGTATTGGTGCTTTTGGTTGAGGTCCCGGGGGCCTCGGGATGATTTCGGGTGGTTAACGGAGAAAATTTCTAAGTGTTGCAGCAGGTAGTATTTTTCTTTCTGGTATTTTCGCTTCTGCGGCCTGGGAACCGCAGAGGCGGAGTCACAGAAGCGGCCTTGGACGTCGCAGAAACGACTTTTGGTCACCCTCCAGGAAAGCGCAGAAGCGGTAGGATTTTCGCAGAAGCAGATCCGCTTCTGCGAGATGGGAACCGCAGGAGCAGAAGCTGGGATTTTTAAAGGGAGCCGCAGAAGCGGCCAGTGCTTTGCATAGGCGGGACCGCAGAAGCGGTCCCTAGACCGCAGAAGCGGTATTCACTGTTCAGAAATAGCAATTTCGAGGGTTTATTTTCATAAGTTTGAAAAATCGATTGAGAGATCGGGAGAAGGCGATTTTGAGTGGGTTTTGAGGAGAAAATCATTGGGTAACGTTTCTTTGATCCCTTTTTGTTATATTTCATCATTATATAGTTAAATACATCATGAGAATTCGAATTTTGGACCAAAAATTGGATAATTTGGGGTAAAACTTCATTGGCTAGACTATTGAGTTTTGAGTGGGCATTTGACCTCCAATTTGGGAGATTTTTATATGGTTAGACTCGTGAGAGTACGAGGGTTCTAAAAATGTGAAAATTATTCGATTCCGAGACGTTGGCTTGAGGGGCATTTTGGTCATTTTATCTTTTTTCACGCCCTAGCTTTAATTTTAATACCGGAATCAGTTGTTTGCAATATTATTTACGATATGTAATTGAATTGAATAGATTTGGGCCATTTGGAGTCGGATACCCGTGGCAAAGGCGTGGTTTCTATTGATATCGAGCTGGTTCGAGGTAAGTGGCTTGTCTAACCTTGTGTGGGGGACTTTTCCCCTTAGGATTATTTTCTTGATATTTGAGTGCCTTGTACGTGAGGTGACGAGCGCGTACTTGAGACGATTGATGAAAATCCGATTTTCACTTAAGTTGTTGATATTTAACTTTCTTTCCTACTTGCCTTACCCTACTTGAAATTATACTTGTGCTAGATTTGGAAAGCATGTTTAGCTGACTTAACTGCCTAATTGCTTAAGTTGTTTGACTGTACTACGTAAAGCATGCTAGGCTAATTCTATCTGTTGCTCTATCTTTCGTACTTTATTCCTTGGTTTGTTTCTGGCTGTGGTTGCGCATTTACATTGGGACTACGGATGTGGGATTCCGGTAGCTCCCCCCCCTGTTTGTTTAATTTGGGACTACGGGTTCGATTCCCGGTAGATCCCCCTGCACTTTTACTTTGGGATTGCGGGTTAGATTCCCGATAGATCCCCCTGCATTTTTTATGGTTGGACTACGGAACGGTATCCCGGAAGATCCTTCGGTTTGGTATATGAGTTGGACTACGGGACGGTATCCCGGGAGATCCACTGGACAGTTGAGGAAAGGGCTACAGGACGGTATCCTGGGAGACCCTCATTGTTATCATTGGTATTGAGTTGTATTTACTCTGTGTTTGCTCTGTCCTTTTGTGGTTGTTATTGTCTCGTTGACCTGCCTTATTTCACTGCTGTATTTATTATTTCTGCCAGATTATCATACTTTTAATTATTGTCATTACTATATTTTGTCTCAGTATGGCCCTGACCTTCCTCGTCACTACCCAACCGAGGTTAGGCTTGCACTTACTGAGTACCGCTGTGGTGTACTCATGCCCTTCCTGCGCATGTTTTTCATGTGCAGATCATCCAGGTACCTCTACTCAGGCGCACTATCAGTGAGGCAGGAGGACTATGGAGACTTCGAGGGAGATCTGTTGCGTCCGCAGACCGACGAGTCTCCCTCTTACTCTATCTCTAGTACTTAGTTTTTCTTCTTCAGGTTGTTACTGGAGTTTGGAGCCTTTACTTTTCGCTTCTGTAGCCTGTGTTGCCCGTGAGTTTCCGGGTTTTGGGGATTGTTTTGAACTTGTGATATTGAGTTGTACTTGCCGAGCGGCATTCAGTACAGTTTCTTTTAGTATTTAATTTGGTTTCCTCTATTTTTCCGCAATTATTATATTTTCGCAATATTAGGCTTACCTGGTCGTGGGGACTAGGTGCCGTCATGACATGTTCACAGTCCGTGAACTAAGGTCGTGACACCTAGCCCGAGATATCGGAGTTTGTCAAAATTTAGTAGTTAAAGGCTAAATGCATTTGAGATGTTTGATAGATGTTTGAATTTTTGGATAACGGGTCCGTATTTGTAACGACCCGGTCGGTCGTTTTTGGAATTTACGCCCCGATCCCCTATTAACTACTTCCCCCGAGTCTATTTCTGTTATTTTGATTTGCCGGGATGTTCGGTTATAATTTTCGGAGAGTTTTGGGACACTTAGTCCCTAAATGAGTGCTTAAGTGTTGGAAAGTTGACCGTAGTTGGAACAGTATAAAGACGGCCTCGGAATGGAAATCTGATGGTCCCGTTAGCTCCCTTGGGTGATTTCGGGTTTAGAGGCATGGTCGGATTGTGTTTTGGAGGTCCGTAGCTAATTTAGGGTTGAAATGCCGAAAGGTCGAATTTTGAAGTTTCTGGTTCGATAGTGAGATTTTAATCTGAGGGTCGGAATGCAATTCCGAGAGTTGCAGTAGTTCCGTTATGTCATTTGGGACGTGTGTACAAAATTTCAAGTCATTCGGACGAGATTTGATAAACTTTTTGATCGAAAGCGTATTTTGAGAAATTTGATGTTCTTAGGCTTGAATCCATGGTTAATTTGAGGTTTCGATGTTGTTTTAGGTGTTTTAAGGATTGGTACAAGTTTGGCGAGTGGTATTAGACTTGTTGGTGCCTTTAGTTGTGGTCCCGCGGGCCTCAGGATGATTTCGGATGGTTGGCGAGAAATTTAGAAGATGTTGCAACTGCTGTATTTTTGCTGCTTCTGGTATTTTCGCATTTGCGCTAGGGGGACCGCAGATGCGGCTAAGTAGCCGCAGAAGCGAAATTTTGATCCTCAGGAACCGCAGATGCGGTGAGTTGATCGCAGAAGCGCAATCGCTCCTGCGGTTAGAGTTCCGCAGATGCGGAATCTGGAATTTAAATGAAAGTCGCAGATGCGACGTAGTTTCCGCAGAAACGGGACCGCAGATGTGGTCCCAGGGCCGCAAATGCGGGAATCGCTAGGCAGAACCTATAATTAGTTGCCTTTGCAAAATTGAGCCATTCTTTCACCATTTTCATCCGAGTTTGAAGCTTTTGAGAGTGATTTTTTAGGAAAACAAAGGGGAAATCGCTTGGAGATTTGGGCCATTTGGAGTCGGATACTCGTGGCAAAGGCGTGGTTTCGGGTTGACTTGCACTTGTTCGAGATCCATGTACCTCTACTCAGGCTTACCATTCTTGAGGCGAGGCGATTTTACGGGACTTCGAGGTATATCTGCTGCGTCCGCAGACCGAGAAGTCTCTTTCTGTTCCTGCATCTAGTATTTTTCCCTTCTGTACTTTATGTTTTTGATAGACATTCCAGAGATTAGAGCTACGTAGTGTTTTTCTCAGCTTGTGGATCCGTGAGTTTCCGGGTTTTGGGATAGGGTATCAGATTTTGAAAAGTCGTGTGTATATGCCGAGCAGCATTTAAATACTATTTCTTTCAGTTATTCGGCTTTTGATTATTTATTCCGCAAGATTAGTTTATTTTTGCATTTGTTAGGCTTACCTAGTCGTAGAGACTAGGTGCCGTCACAATAGTTCACGGAGGGCGAACTAGGGTCGTGACAGTATTTTGGTTTCGGAAACCGATATAGGTCCAATACCACATTTATGACTTTTCTGTGAAATTTGATGAGAAACGGAGTTGGTTTGACGTGATTCGGACGTCCGATTGAGAAATTAGAAGTTTCATAGTTTTATTGAAAATTTCATTTGATTTGGTGTTCAATCCGAGTTCTAGGTGTTATTTAGGCAATTTGATCGCGCGAGCAAGTTCGTATGATGTTTTTAGACTACTGTGCACTTTTTGTCTAGAGCCCCGAGGGCTCGGGTGAGTTCGGATAGGCTACAGAGTGAAATTTGGCTTGGAAAGATTGCTGGTGTGTCTGATCTTGTTGCACGCCTTTGATCTCGCATTTGCGAGCTTCTGATTGCAAATGCGAAGAGAACGTGGGCCACACAGGATTCGCTTTTGTGAAATATTCGTCGCATTGGCGATGTTAGTCTGGGAAGGATTCTTCGCATTTGCGAAGACATGGGTCGCATTTGCGATCCTCAGGTTCCGCATTTGCGAACATTTTGTTCGCATTTGCCAAGGCAGCAGAAGTGGAGTTTCGCATTTGCGAAGCATTTCTCGCATATGCGAAGCCCATATCGCATTTGCGACATCTGCAGCTGGGTAAATATGACTTAGACGGGATTTTTTTCCCATTCTTTAAATTTTCAAACCTAGAAACATAAGAGGCGATTTTACAAAGACTCCTTCTCCCCCAAATCATTGCTAAGTGATTCTAACCTATCTCCTTTGAATCTTTTAATACATCTCACAAGTTTTCAACCTAAAATATAGAGTTTTAATGGTAGAATTGGGGGGTTTTGGGCAGAAACTAAGGATTTGATAAATTGGGAATTTAGACCTCAAATTGATGTTGGATTCCAAAACCAATTATACAACTGGGCTCGGGGTGTATGGGTAATCGGGTTTTGGTCCTAATTTTGAGTTTTGACCAATGGGGCCCAGGTGTTGACTTTTGTTGACTTTTTCAAAATGGCCTAAATTGAATTCTTTGCAATCGTAGGTAGTTCCTAAGCCTTAGTTTGAATAGTTTGGTTGATAATTTGCTATATTCTATTGGTCCAGAGGCTTGTTTGAAGGGAGAAGCCGTGGTTGAGCTTTGAGTTTGGTCGTTGAAGCGAGGTAAGTGTCGTGGTTAACCTTGGATTGAGGGATTAGGACCTATTCGTCTATTTTCTACGTGTTTAGATGTTGGGTACAACGTATAGGTGAGGTGACGAGTACCTATGCGTTGTTGTCGGGTTATAGCATGCAGGTGGGTCTTATTCTTGTAATTGCTGCTTTCCTTGATTATATTATCCATGCTTAGACTAGTTAATCGCTATGTTGATCGTTCTTATCATGTTTACGGACTTTGGTAATAACTGAGTATTGATTCAAAGTTGAGGTAGGTATTATGGAGCCAAATGTTGATGTAAGACTTGTTCTTGTTATTTCCATCTCCCTGTCGTTATTGTTCATTATTTTAGTAAGGGAGAGTGTTAATGCACGAAGGGTCATGCCGTGCCATATTTTGTGAGTGTTAATGCACGAAGGGTGATGTCGTGTAATATTGTGAGTGTTAATGCACGAAGGGTAATGCCGTGCCATGTTATGAGAGAGTTAATGCACGAAGGGTGTTGTCGTGTCGTCCTTATTGATTCATATGGTGAGGTTTAGAGTAAAAGCACGAAGGGTGATGCCATGCATTTTCCTTTACTGTGTTTTCTTGTTCCTATATGTCTAAGGTATATTCGTTGATCAAGTTCTTTTTACTGCTCTGATTCTTTATCTTGTGATCCCCTCAGCATGTCCCCCTTCTGATATTACTTGTCTAGCTTTTATTTGCCGTTATCTTTGTACATACACTGTTATACTGCACAGGTTTATTGTAGGTGTCTTGTTATAGCCTCGTCACTACTTTGTCGAGGTTAGACTTGACACTTACCAGTAAATGGGCTCGGTTGTACTGATTCTGCATTCTGCACTTCCTGTGCAGATTTTAGCTGCTGGATTCATCCGATAAGAGACCCAAGGTAGATCTGGTGGCGTCGGCAGACCTTGGAGTCCCTTTCTAGATATTTCATTTTACTGTTTCTTTCATTTCGAAAACAGTTGTATTTCTTTCAGACATTTACTTGTAGTGAAATCTTAGAAGACCGTGAATTGTGATTCCAGATCCGGGTAGTAGTACGTATATTTAGGTTGTTATGGAATTTTCGCATTTATTTTAACTCGTTATAGCATATTTGCTGTTAATTACTGAAAATTATAAGAATTGGCTTAATGATTCTCTAACGTTGGCTTGCCTAGCAAGTGAAATGTTAGGCGCCATCACGGTCTGGATGGTGTCCTTTTCAGTTTATGTGAACCTATATTTCCTTTTTGATCCGTTCCAAAAAAATGACCCCTTTCTAAATTTAGAAATAATTTATCTTAAACTTCCAGTTTTATCCTTAATGACAAGCTTTTATAGCCACACAAATACTCTGGAGCCCTTTTTGACTTGTTTAGGATTACAAATTCTAAAAGTCTTCATTATTTCTTAAACTTCGTGCGTAGTCAAACAGGTTCGCATAAATTGAAACGGAGGGAGTTCCTACTTATTAGAAGAGGGAACACAGGCACCTCTCCGTCAACGTGTGTGTTCCCTTGAATTTTCTAATTTGTCTTGGGGTATTCCTGTAATTTATTAATTTACAACTCAACCTTATAGTTGCTGACTCTTTCTGCCGTCGCCGAACACGTGGACTCCCAATTCGTCAAAGCTAAAAATTCATTCAACAGAACATGCTACAAGCATCCACTTCCAAGTTGAGCATCCATTGCCCCCAAAATCCAGCAGACCTCACTTGCTAATTCAACGAATTTAGAGAAGTTAGCCTTTTTGGATTCACATCTACCACAAAGGGCAGGTTTATTCCAATCACTCCAGCATTTTATTTTATTTATGCTTTCTGTTCTACTTTTTCTTCTTCTGCAAAAAGATCAGATCTTTGGGGTTTTGACTTGATTAGCAATCTTTTCTTCAGTTTAGTCTTAAGATCTGTTTCAGAAAGCTGAAAACAAACTGAGGTTGGGTTCTGATTTGTTATTTGTTTTTATTAATTTGTTTTCGATTTCTTATGTGAATTCTAAGTTGTCTTCATTTTTTTCCTGATATTCTACTTTCTTTAAATCTTTAAAAGATTTTGGCAGAATGGGAGTAAAATTAAAAATGGGACCCAAATAACAATTATAACAATTATAACAATAGAAATAACGAGATTGAATCCCTGACCGTTATAACGAGACCCAAAAAGGGGAAGAAGTGAAGTAGAAGAAGAGTAGCGGAAGTTGCCATTGCCAAATCCTCGATCCCCACGGACCCCTTCTCTCAAATCACATATAAGTACTATTTTTATAATTCTGCAGATTCAGATTTAGAAAAATAAATAAAGAAAATAAATAAATAAACGAATACAAAAGCAAAGTGTCATTCAGATTCAGATGGTATGATTTCAAGAACCATTCAACAATTCTCTTCCTTCAATCTTAGGTAATGAAAATCCTACAGTGTTTTCATAAAATAATTTTCTTAGTTTCTTTTATTTTGCATTACCGTTCTTTATTTATTGTATTTAGATTTTACAAGTTTTTGGATTAGTGAAATTGAGTATAATGTTATGTAGATTTTGGTTATGTTAATTAGTATGACTGTCATTGTAAAATACTTATCTGATCAAGTTTAAGCTATTTGGTGAGATTCATAGTTAATGTTTCTGTATAACTGTGGGCTAATTAGTGACACCATTGTTTAGGTTATAGATTTAGATGAATTGGTGATTTAGGAAGAGAAGAGTGATACAGTAATTCTTTTTTTATTTATAAAAAGGTTGGTCTTTAAAAGATTGAACCCCAACGGGTTATTACAACTCTATTATTTACCAGTAGAATGAACAATAAAATTTGTTACTTAGGGTCTGCTGACGCTTTTTTTGGTTTAAATGTTCTAAATGCAGTTATCTTGCGGTACCAAGCTTGTGAAAAAAAAATGTATCCCGGCCAAAGAAACAAACGGCCATATGCAGAACATACAAACTCTGACAAGAATGTCAGAAGACGTGATATGTATGGGCAAATATCGCCTGATAAAGGCAATGTTACTACAACGCTGCACCAAAGAACTTGAGCTGCAAAAATGGAATAGCTCCATAAGATCGACAGTTGATCCAGATGAAAGAGTAAGGTATCAATGTCACCCTATGATTCGAAAAGATAGTGCTCTTATCATAAGAGAGGCTTCTTCTATTGACGACGAAGGTTAGACTGAATTATTCCATTTTATATAAGTTATGTTAGTGTAGCAGCGGACATATAAATATTCATATTTTACTACGTAATTATTTTATAAGCAGAGCAGGATATCACGTGTTTACTTGAATATATTAAATGTAAAATGTGTTTCATATTTGTCGCAGTTGGCAGCAACCATGATGTTAATACTTCCTCAAGTTCTTTTGATAAAGGAAAAAATGCCACCCATGCGTTTTCTGTATTTGAAAGAGGTAAAGCTAGAATGTCTATAAACATTTTTATTAGTATGTCACGGCTTAGGTGTACATCTAAATTGTGACAATTTGTGTCCCAGGATGAACATCGCGTACATCTAAGGGACAACATAATGTCTTCGCTACTGCCACAAGCAAAGGTTAGTATTTCTTTTATGCTAGAGTAACACTATTTGTTAGTAGAATATTTTGCATCTCTTTATTTTTAACAATACTTATAACATATAGGTTGTACCTTGACCAAAGTAATCCATAAGAAAAATAATGACAAAGATGCGGATTGTGCACGATTAAAACCTGTTCCAAACTGTAAATTTTGCAATGCAAAAAGGTTTCAATATGAACCTTCTGGATTTTGTTGTGGCAGCGGGTCAGTTAAGTTAGTTTCATATGAGCTGCCTAATGAATTATCAGATTTGTATAAAGGCAACACTGAAGAAGCTAAGCACTTTCGAACCTACATTGGAACATACAACAATATCTTTGCCTTTACGTCACTTGGTGTAACCAACGATAAAGAATTGGCGAGGAGATATCATGGTATATATACGTTTCGAGTTCAGGGACAAATGTATCATTTTATACCTGATTTACTTCCTTCTGATAAAAAAGGAAAGAATATGCAGTTATACTTTTATGATAACAAAAATGAACTGGCTAACAGAATGGCTTGTTCAAGAAATGACAACGAATCAATTGTAAAGAAACTTATGCATGTGCTATCAATTAATCCATATTCCATTTTTTTTAAAATCCTTGACAAACATTCCGAAACTATGCGACTGCTATATCGCGCTTAAATGTGAATCAAAGTCAGATCAACGTGTATATAATCCACCAACTACAACAGAGGTGGCTGGAATATGGATACATGATAACGCTGCCGATATTGTTTCTACGCCTCATATTCGTATATACACACGTAGTGACAAGATTCAGTCAGTAAAATATTACTATGGATGTTATGACCCATTGCAATACCCGTTGTTATTTCCATACGGTCAAAACGGATGGCATTGTGGTATTAAAAAAATCACTCGAAGAGATCAACGTTATTGTAAACATGAAGAATTACCGAGTGTAAAGAACATGTGTTCCATTGATGGATTTCTTGATATGGAAGCTCAAACTATTGAAAAAGGAAAACGGAAAAGAGAGACAGTTTCTTGCCGTATGTACTATTGTTATAAATTTCAGATAAGAGAGGATGAAAAAAATGAAGTCCTACATTGTGCAAGATTATTTCAACAATTCATAGTAGATGTGTTCATAAAGCTAGAAACACAAAGATTAGATTTTTAATTTTTTAATCAAGATTTGTTTCGAATAGATGTGCTACAAGGACTTATTGATTTTTTATGATTTAGGGAAATAGAAGCTTCGAAGATTGGGAAGAAAACATTCCTCCATATTACTTTTATAGGAGGGCCAAGAGATATGCGTCGACGGTATATGGATGCTATTGCAATAGTGCAACGTTTTGAAAAACCTGATATTTTTTTTAACTATGACATGTAATCCGTCTTGGCCAGAAATAAAACAACACTTGTTATCAACGGATGAAACTCAAAATAGATCTGATTTAGTATCACGAGTATTCAAAGCAAAAGTAGAAGAATTAAAAGCAGATATCTTGAAAAGAAAAATCTTTGAAAAAGTTGCTGCTTTTATGTACACTATAGAATTTCAAAAACGTGGTCTCTGCATGCTCATTTTCTTATCATACTTAGTGATGAATACAAATTATTAACACCTGAGTCTTATGATAAGTTTGTTTGCGCTGAATTGCCTGATCGTAATACCAAAGAGCACCTTTATTCACGCGTGCTTCAGCATATGATGCACGGACCGTGTGGTGATTTATATCCTACAAATTCATGTATGGGAAAAAGGGGGCTTTGTAAATTTGATTATCCAAAAGATTTTGCTGAGCAAACATCAAAAGGTAAGAATTCATATCCAATTTATAGAAGACGAAACACAGGCGAAATTGTACATATAAGGGAACAATATCTGGACAATTCATGGGTTGTCCCATACAACCCTTACATACTTTGTAAGTTTGATTGTCATATGAATATTGAAGTTTGTTCTAATATTAAAGTTGTAAAATATATTTACAAATACATTTGCAAAGGACATGATAAAATTGCTTTTTCTATACATAACAATGAAGAAATAGATGAAATAAAAGAATATCGATCTGCTAGATGGGTAACACCCCTGAAGCGGCATGACGTTTATTTGGTTTTTCTATTAGTGAAATGACTCCGAGTGTTTATCATCTTCAATTACATTTAGAAGGGCAACAATTTATTTTCTTTAAAAGTAGTGAAACTGTTAATAGAATTTTAAATAATCCGATGATTAGAAAAATAATGTTGACTGAATTTTTTGCTATGAATGCAACTGATGAACATGCTATAGCTATGCAATTATTGTACAAGGAATTTCCGAAATATTTTGTATGGTCTCCAGGATATAGAACGTGGACATGTCGCCAAAAACGTAACGTAATCGGACGTGTTGTAACATATCACCCAACAGAAGGAGAGAGGTATTATCTCAGGTTATTATTGATGAACGTGAGAGGACCTAAATCATATGAAGATCTTCGCATCGTTAACGAGGTACCCTGTAGTACATTTAGAGAATCAGCAGAAAAAAGAGGATTATTATACTGTAACAACAGTTTAATTGAATGTATGTCGGAGGCTGTAAGCTATCAAATGCCATATTGCTTGAGACGTTTATTTGCGACATTGTTAGTATATTGCAATCCTGCTAATCCAAAAATATTATGGGAAATGTTTGAAGATTCAATGTCCGAAGACTTTAAACATTTCTCTGATTTTGAAGAAAAAGCTGTTCGGCACAAGGTTTTAAGCCATATCAATGATATCTTGTACTCTATGGGACACGATATAAATGAGTATAAACTTATTCTAGAGAAGATTAGACCTTCTGAAAGGATGCAAAGGATGTTCATTTTGAAAGAAATATAATTGTTAGTGAACAAGACTTGCTCTTACCGAAGAGATTGAATGTTCAACAATTACATGCATATAATACAATAATCAATAAAGTATTTTCTGGAAAACAAGGAGCTTTCTTCATCGACGGTCCTGGAGGAACAGGTAAAACCTTTTTATACCGTGCATTATTGGCAACTATCCGGTGTCAAGGATTTATAACTTTAGCAACTGCAACTTCTGGTGTGGCAGCTTCTATCCTTCCAGGAGGACGGACTGCTCACTCACGGTTCAAAATGCCTATTGATATAGATGATAATTTTTGCTGCAACATTAGTAAACAAAGTTCAGTCGCACGTTAATTAGAGATGCAAAATTAATTGTATGGGATGAGGCATCAATGGCAAAAAAGTATATGATTGAAGCTCTTGATGCACTTCTGAGAGATATTATGGATGCCGATACAATGTTCGATGGTAAAATTATTGTATTTGGAGGTGACTTTAGACAAACTCTACTAGTTGTTCGAAATGAAAAAAAAGATGATTTTATTCACGAAATCTTATTGTATTCTGAAATTTGGAATAAACATGAAAAATTGTACCTATCTGAAAATATGCGCGCAAGAACAGATCCTTCTTTTTGTGAATATTTACTCCGAATTGGAAATGGAACAGAAAGAACTAACTGTGAAGACAAAATAGAGATTCCTGATTCTTTTGTTATTCCTTTTACGACCGAAGAAGAATCCTTAGATGCATTGTTTAGTGTAACGTATCCTGATTTGCATGCATTTTCTCCTGATTTATCTATGATAACCTCTCGTATTATTTTAACAACGAAGAATGACTTTGTAAATGAACTAACACGAAATCTTATTGTATTCTGAAATTTGGAATAAACATGAAAAATTGTACCTATCTGAAAATATGCGTGCAAGAATAGATCCTTCTTTTTGTGAATATTTACTCCGAATTGGAAATGGAACAGAAAGAACTAACTGTGAAGACAAAATAGAGATTCCTGATTCCTTTGTTATTCCTTTTACGGCCGATGAAGAATCCTTAGATGCATTGTGTAGTGTAACGTATCCTGATTTGCATGCATTTTCTCCTGATTTATCTATGATAACCTCTCGTATTATTTTAACAACGAAGAATGACTTTGTAAATGAACTAAATAATATGTTAGTCACTAAATTTCCAGAAATATCTAAAACATTTGTTGCAGTAGATGAAACTATTGAACCGAACGATCAAAGTCAGTTTGAAGATTTTCTACATAGTTTAGATCCTCCCGATTTACCGCCTTATAAGTTAACTTTAAAAGAAAATTGTCCAGTTATACTATTACGAAATCTGAATCCTTGCGAAGGTTTATACAACGGCACACGGTTGACATGCTATCACTTTAAAACACATGTCATAAGTGCTAAAATTGAAAGTGGTGATTTCAAAAATACACATGTATTTATTCCGAGAATACCATTGTAAACATCACAAGATGAAAAAATACCTGTTCAGTTTATGCGAACACAATTTCCCCTACGATTGTGCTTTTTTATGACCATAAACAAAGCTCAAGGTCAAACATTAGACTTTGTTGGAATTTACTTACGTGAACCTGTTTTTTCTCATGGTCAACTTTACGTTGCTTTATCAAGAGCCAAAAGTTCAAACTGTGTTAAAATACTGATTCGACCATCAACAGCTGACAGTAATGATGATCATTCAACATATAATGTCGTTTACGACGAAATTATTCAGAAAGCTTTCTCGTAGGAAACTTAATGATCTTTTGCTCAACAATAAAAAAAACTATGTTTTTAACTCCGCCTTTGTTTCAGTGACACTACTGCACCACAGCCGGTCCCAAGCCCGAAAAAAAGAGGAGGATTTACTGTCTACCTATGCTTTGCAATTCTAAAATGCAGGATGATTAGTGAAGCAACATACATTGGATCTTCCAAAACCAATAAGGTATATCTGTTTCAAGGTTCTTCCGAGTTACTTTATTACAATTCTTTTCCCCATTCTATGCGCCTTTAGTCGTAGTTATTTCTTTTATGATTCTATATTTAGCCAACAAAAATTTTGAGCTGGACCAAATAGGTTGCGCGTGGGGCATCATCTCGCCAGCAAATCAATTATTTGGGCATGACGCATACATAACAACCATCAAACATGTTACAAGGTCTGTAGGTTCAATTATTATTTCCTGTTTCATATCTTGCATCAGAAATATTTAATGTGGATTATCTACAGCTCAAACGCGATATTGGTTGTTTTGAGTATTATGAATCGTTTATGTTTCTCTTCAAAATTCAGTGTTTGAATTTAAATCTACTAGATATGAAGATATCAATTTCATGTTAAAACTTGCTCTATACTTGTAATCATTTCCTTTCTGTTTTATAAATTAACTAGCTTTTTTTTTTGTGCTAATATTTTTTTTTTCCACCAAGTTTATTTTTTGCTATTTGAGGAATAATAATAAAGTGAAAGTGAAGAGTAATTAAGCGCTTACCCACCTTTTTTTTCCAGTATTCATATTTATTTTCCTTTTTTTTGCCAATCTACACTATAAAAATCAGTTGTATTTTTCCCATCTCTACTGAGTCAATGTTTGATACCTGCAAATGAAATCACTGGTCAATGTGAGGTGGGATAGAAATGTTCTCTGGAGGGGTTGCCATGGAAGAGGCACAATTCTGCCCAAATGGAAAAAACATTTACGCATTTCCAAAAAGTTCTTTTTGAATGAAGAATTGTAATTTTCCACTTTGATAATAATATCCTTTTACTAATTGGCTTCTTTCCTTTTCAAAGAATCCAATTTCCTGTGAAAGATGCTTATTTGTTTCTAACTAGCTCACAGGAATATTCAAAATGTTAAATAACAATTTACACTTCCAGCTTTTCTGGATTTATCTATGGGATGTTGGAGTACACGCTTTATGAAATGTTTGCCATGTGGATGTTGGAAGGATAAGCAAAAGCAAACCTGCTGAAGTGGTACTTTCTGTTTGCATTTTCTGTGTGTTAACCTTATTTAGCCCTCAATCTTATCTGTACGCATGATTGAGTGACCATTTTTGATTTATTCCTTGCAAATATATAATTTCTAACTAACTTCTGAGCTGTTCAGCTACGAGGTCGCATACTAAATCTTCCTAATTGAGACTTGTACTATCCAGATAAATTACGTTTTAAGGTTATTTGTACATCTTTGTTCATTTAAGTTGGCTCTTCTAAATTTTACTGCTTGCATTGTATCCGTACAGTTACCTCCTCATGAACCTTTGTTGGTACAAAGAGCTGTCAACCATTTTCTACTGGTTTAGTACTTCATAACAGCAGTAGTGTCGGACAAACTAGCTGAAACAATGCTTTTAATGACAGCAGACCAAGTATATGAAACTACCTTTGCCCAGGTGCATATACTGCCAACTCCAGAATTATTTTGCGTGACTCCAAATTAGTTTAGAGTCTTCACTTAACTCATTATGTAGAAAACTTATTCCCAACTTATTCCCACAGAAACAACTGTTACATGTTGAGCATATCAGAGAGCACTTGCTAAACAAGCTGTTCAAAATTCATTTACAAAAAATACTACATAGAACACCAGATAGACCACTTGGTACCTTTGTTATCATATCTTACAGGCAAAAACATACCGTGTTCGGCTCGGCACAGTCTTCAACATCAACTACTATTGGTGAGGTGTCACGATCCCAATCCAGGTCGTGATGGCGCCCAACACACTACTAGGCAAGTCCGACCAATTAACAACCTTAACCCAATTCATTATACAGTTCATTATTAGCTAACACAATTAAATTACCAAACCAACATAATAGAAGTCTGAAATAAGAGTTAAATGTGCGGAATTTCAAATGACAACACTACTACATAGCCTAATAGATCCGGTGTCACAAGTCTGAGCCTCTAATACAGGGTTATCAATCTAATACATGGCACTCTAGGGGAATACGAAATAAAAACAAAGGATAGAAGAGAGAGATCAGGGTTGCGGAAGCCATGCAGCTACCTCGATGCTCCCAGATATGCGCTGGTCAACAGAGAATCCTCACTCAGCCTCAGATGCACCTGGATCTTCACGCAAGGTGCAGGAGTAATGTGAGTACTCCGAACCAGTGAGTAATAAGTACAAATAAAGGCTGAGAATAAGAAATCATGGATAAACACATTGTAATCTATAATACGGCAGTTTAAACCAAGTAGCATGAAATCAATAAAACACTAAAGTAGAAACATGCAAAATCTACAACAGATAAGCAAATAAATGACAGCTAAATAAAGGAATGCAGCACATAGTACGATACTATCTAGTACCCGCTGCGGCGTGCAGCCCGATCCATTTATTTATCGTCGACGGCGCTCACTGGGGGTGTGCAGTCTCCGGGAGGGGCCCCTTACTGACCAAGCGCAATATCAAGCCATCTCGTGGCATCAGCTAGGCCCTCGGCCTGGTATCAATATCAATATAATACTGCTGCGGCGCGCAGCCCGATCCATACTCAGTCCAGAAATCACATAAGCCCCTCGGGCCATAATAAAATAGTAGTTCTCAGCCCAAAACATCATTAGAAATTTCATTTAAATTTCAAATCGGAGTAAAAGTGACCGAGTTTGTAAAACAGTATTAAACAATAGGACTGAGTTCAAGTAATATGTCAAAATAGTGAGAAAACAGTGATAGCAATCCTCGAAGGGTTCAAATAATTGGCATGAAGCCCAAATATGGCAATTAGTCAAATAAAATGATGATACCAAATAAGCTTCAATCAATTACGTGGTAAAAACATCAGTCGGGACGGACCAAATCCCAATCCCCAATAGTAAACGACCCCGGGCTCATCATCAAGCGTGTGTCTCACCTCAATATAGCACTACGATGTGCAAATCCGGGGTTTCAAACCCTCAGGACATCATTTACATTCATTACTCACCTCAAACCAGCCAAAATTCTAGCTCGCTATGCACTTGCCTCTCAAATCGGCTTCCTCGCACATCGAATTTGACCAAAACCACAATGAATACGTCACAATAGGCTAAGGGAACAAAACCCAAGCGAAAACAATCGAAAAATATCAAAAATCCCGAAATTAGCAAAATCCGAGCCCCGGGCCAACTTCTAGAAAATCAAAAATTTTCACGTCAACGGGTTCCTTATCTCGCCACGAGTCTATGCATATAAAGAACACCAAAATCGGAGTCCAAATGACCCCTCAAATCCCAATTTAAAATCTCAAAATCCCAAGCCCTAGTTCTTCCATCTTTAGCTAAATTTTCATGAATTTCTAGGTTGATTCCACAGTAAAATCACGTTTTTGGTTCATAAAACTTACCTCCAATCGATCCTCTTCGAATCCCTCTTCAGTTTCTCCCAAAGATCTCTCAAAGTGTTCAACAATGGAGGAAAAATGACTTAACCTCGCGGAATAAAATGTTTAAAACTTTCTGCCCAGCTACAGGGCTTTCTTCTATGCGATCGCGAAGACCAAAAATCTTCTGCAATGACTGCTGCATTTTCTGCAATTCCTCCAAGTCTCAAAACCTCCCGATGGCCATCCGAAATCACCCCGAGGCCCCCGGGACCTCAACCAAAAACACCAACGCGTCCTAAAACATCATTCGAACTTGCTCCAACCATCAAAACACCTCAAACAACACCAAAACCATCAAATTACATCGAATTCAAGCCTAAGTTCTTCTAAAACTTCCGAAACACGAATTTGATCAAAAACCCAACCAAATCATCTCCGAATGACCTGAAATTTTACACACACATCCCAAATCACACAACGAAGCTACAGCAGCTCTTGGAATTCTATTCCGACCCTCGGATCAAAATCTCACCTATCAACCGGAATTCGCCAAAATACTAACTTAGCCAATTCAAGCCTAATTCTACACCGGGCCTCCAAAACCACTTACGGTCACACTCCTAAGTCACAAATCATCCCTCGAAGCTAAGGGAATCATCGAAAATCACATCCGAGCCCTCTAACGCATAAGTCAACATCCGGTTGACTTTTTCAAACTAAGCCTTCCTTAAAGAGACTAAGTGCCTGCCTCATTTCTTACCAAATTCACTCCAGACTCAACCCACTCAACTCAACCACATAAGACACGGATAACGAAGCATAAAGAAGTAGGAATGGGGGAAACGGGGCGGTAACTCATGAGACGACGGGTCGGGTCGTCACATCCTCGCCAACTTAAACAAACGCTCATCCTCGAGCGAGTCAAGAAACATACCTGAAGCCTCAAATAGGTGAGGACACCTGCTCCGCATCTCCCGCTCGGTCTCCTAGGTAGCCTCCTCCACGGGCTGACCTCTCCACTGCACCTTCACTGAAGCTATATCCTTCGACCTTAACTTTCGAACCTGACGACCCAAAATAGCTACTGGCTCCACATCAAAGGTCAAATCATCATCCAATTAAACCGTGCTGATGTCCAAAACATGAGACGGGTCTCCAACATACTTTCGGAGCATAGAAACATGAAATACCGGGTGCACACTCGACAATCTAGGTGGCAAAGAAAGCATATAGGCCACCTCCCCAATCCTCCGAAGCACCTCAAAAGGTCCAATGAACTGCGGACTCAACTTCCCTTTCTTTCCAAATCTCATAACACTCTTCATGGGCGAAACCTTCACCAATACCTTCTTACCAACCATGTAGGATACATCTCGAACCTTCCGGTCGGCATAACTTTTCTGACGCGACTGCGCTGTACGAAGTCTCTCCTGAATCACCCTCACCTTCTCTAAGGCATCCTGAACCAAATCTGTCCCCAATAGCCTAGCCTCGCCGGGCTCGAACCAACCAACTGGAGATCTACATCGCCTCCCATACAAGGCCTCATACGGTTCCATCTGAATGCTGGACTGATAGCTATTGTTGTAGGCAAACTCTGCAAGTGGCAAAAACTCATCCCATGAAACTCCAAATCAATGACACAAGCACGCAACATGTCCTCCAATATCTAAATGGTACGCTCGGACTGTCCGTCCGTCTGAGGATGAAACGTTGCGCTCAACTCCACCTGAGTACCCAACTCTCTCTGCACGGCTCTCCAAAACTGCAAAGTAAACTGAGAACCTCTATCTGAGATGATAGAAACCAGAACACCATGCAACCGAACAATCTCCCGAATATAAATCCTTGCTAGCCGCTCTAAAGAATAGGTAGTACACACAGGAATGAAGTGCGCGGACTTGGTCAGCCGATCAACAATCACCTAAATAGCATCAAATTTCTTCAAGGTCCGAGGAAGTCCAACAACAAAGTCCATAGTAATCCTCTCCCACTTCCACTCGGGAATATCTATCTGCTGAAGCAAGCCACCAGGTCTCTGATGCTCATATTTCACCTGTTGACAATTGAGACACCGAGCCCCGAATCCCACAATATCTTTCTTCATTCTCCTCTGCCAGTAGTGCTGCCTCAAATCTTGATACATCTTCGCGGCACCGGGATGAATAGAAAACCGCGAGCTATGGGCCTCCTCCAGAATCAACTCTCTAAGCCCATCCTCATTGGGCACACAGATCCGGCCCTGCATCCTTAACACACCATCATCACCAATGGTCACATCTCTGGCATCGCCATGCTGAACTCTGTCCTTAAGGACAAGCAAATGCGGATCATCATACTGGCGCTCTCTGATGCGATCATATAAGGAAGATCGAGAAACCACGCAAGCTAACACCCGGCTGGGCTCCGAAATATCTAATCTCACAAGCCGATTGGAATGTACGCCAAGCTCCCCATACTCACTGCCTTTCGGCTCAAAGCATCAGCCACTACATTGGCCTTTCCCGGATGATACAAAATGGTAATATCATAATCCTTTAACAACTCTAGCCATCTCCGCTGCCTCAAATTAAGGTCCTTTTGCTTGAACAAATGCTAAAGACTGCGATGATTAGTGAATACCTCACAAGATACGCCATACAAGTAGTGCCTCCAAATCTTCAAAGCATGAACTATAGCAGCCAACTCCAAATCATGAACAGTGGAGTTCTTCTCATGGGGCTTCAACTGACGAGAAGCAGATGCAATCACTCTATCCTCCTGCATCAATACACAACCAATCCCAACTCTCGAAGCATCATAATATACGGTATATGAACCTGAAGCTGATGGCAAAACCAATATTGGAGCTGTGGTCAAAGCTGTCTTGAGCTTCTGAAAGCTCTCCTCACACTCGTCCGACCATACAAATGCAGCACCCTTTTGAGCCAACCTGGCCAAGGGTGATGCAATGGATGAAAATCCCTGAACAAATCGGCGATAATAGCCTGCCAACCCAAGAAAGCTACGAATCTCTGTGGCTGAGGACGGTCTAGGCCAACTCTGAACCGCCTCTATCTTCTTTGGATCAACTTGAATACCCTCACTGGACACCACGTGTCCCAAGAAAGCCACTGAACTGAGCCAAAACTCACACTTGGAGAACTTTGCATAAAGCTTCTCTTCCCTCAATCTCTGCAATGCAACTCGTAAATGTTCCGCGTGCTCTTCCTGACTACGTGTGTACACCAGAATGTCATCAATGAAAACAATAACGAACGAATCCAGATAAGGCAGAAATACACTTTTCATCAAATGCATGAACGCTGCCGGGGAATTGGTCAGCCCGAAAGACATGACAAGAAACTCATAGTGACCATATCTAGTCCTGAAAGCAGTCTTAAGAATATCCGAATCCCTGCTCTTCAACTGGTGATAACCCGAACGGAGATCAATCTTGGAAAACACCCTCTCTCCCTAAAGCTGGTCGAACAAATTATCAATGCGAGGCAGGGGATACTTGTTCTTAATTGTTACCTTGTTCAATTGCCTATAATCGATGCAAATTCTCATTGTTCCATCCTTCTTCTTCACAAACAGAACTGGCTCACCCCACGGTGACACACTAGGCCGAATGAATCCCTTATCTAGGAGTTCCTGAAGTTACTCTTTCAATTCTTTCAACTTCGGTGGTGCCATACGATATGGCGGAATAGAGATGGGCTGAGTGCCCGGCACCAGGTGGAACAACACTAAGATAAAACGTGTGCTCGTGGACCCGGGCAGTTCGGCCAACATAATAAGATCAGAGGTAGTACGACAACTGGGGCTGCTCGATCGAGTCACTCCCATCTCTGGAGTCCTCCACGGCTTTAACATGATCGGCGAGGTAATGAAAGGAGAGATCACCCTCTCGATCAACACGTCTGGTGCAGTTCAAAACAATAAATTCCAAGTCATCGATGGCAACATAAGGTACAATGAATTGCTCGTCAGGCCTTGGATACACAACATGAGAGCAGTACCGTCAACCCTACACCAGATGATAAAATTTCCCACAAAGGACGGTGTAACGACCATATATGAAGAACAGCGGGCGGCGAAAGAAATGTTCGCGGTTTGTCACGAGGTGCAGATTCCCACAAACCTGATTTCGGACGAGCCTAGGAATGGGCAGGCCCCCGAGGACGACGAAGAAGATTCTCCACCCCTCGAATTTTTGTCGCCCCCGAAGAATCGGACGCAACTAAGTCAACATTCGAAGAACTGGAGCAGACCATTTTGATCGAACACCTCCCAGACCGCAAGGTATATCTGGGAACGGGGCTAACCCCGAACTCAGAAAGGGTTCATTCAATTTCTTATTAACAATATTGACTGTTTCGCTTGGTCCCACTTAGATATGACATGAATTTCGCCAGAAGCAAGATTGATGCAATTAGTGAAAAGCGAGATTTTTAAAAGAATCACAATCTAAGCATATTCATAAATGAAAGAGCGGTGTCCTAGGTTTGTTTATAATATGGATCACATCAATGCAATACCCAGTATGACACTCCTAAAAGAGGGGCTACGCGTGGTATTGATGCATCGGTCATCATATCCATATCTACCTTTTTCCGCCCCGTGAAGGTAAGTAAGGCGAGGGTTGGTCTCAACCCTTATTGCACGCTGTAACCCATCCCTTCTTGTCAGTTCCGGCGGAATTTAGGACTCCTATCCTACAAGAAGGAGGTTCTAGGCAGACCCTCATGTTTAAAGGAAAAATACTAAGGCGACATACAATAACAAGTAGGACTTCAATTAAGGGGAGCATGGAAGATAAACGAAAGGCTCAAATACTCCTCCACAGGTAATGCACATAGACAACATGACTCATACACAATTAGGTCCACATTCAGATCCAAACAGGGTTTTAAAAGTGATAACATTGAATCAGATTTACCACATGACTCAGAAAAGAAGTCCGAATCAGGTTTGCCTACTGATTTTGGGCCTGTTAATTGTTGTGCAATACACAAAGAGACAGTTTCCAGTTTTATAAGAGATTGGATACCTAAGGCTTGCCTAAGCATTTACCAGAACCATTTAGAAGTTCAGAAGTCAGTTTTGCCTAGAAGCATGTTGTTCTAGGTGTTATAAAATGCAAGGATTGTTACCTGTTTATCTTAAACCGGATAATCTAATGTGAAGCTATTTTTTTACCTCTTTTATAATCATCAGTTTACACTAAGTGTGAATGCAAGTACGAATGAGATCCTAAAACATGGTATCTAAGATGCATGTATAAAGCTCATGATGGTTTGTATGCAGCATTTCCTAAAGCAGAATTTCTAAATGCAGAAAAGGATTGCAGAATTTCCTAAAGCAGGATTTCTAGATGCAGAAAAGGTTATAACATTATAGAGCATGTTGTCAAGTATGCAAGAGTATCAATCTTTGTCTTAATAACCCTTTATCCTAAAGCAGGATTTCTAGATGTACATGGCAGCGCATAACATAATAGTAAAGTGCTAATCATTAGCAGATTTCAACACATGATGTTGTGAGGGTGCACATGCGGAAACAATAAACATGGGATCTTAAGAGCATGATTTCTGCATGTATGAACCCTAAGCATGGTTTCTATTGCGCAATTAGGAACATAAACCTAATAACATGTTTTCTACCCTTAAGAACTATATCATGCATATTTACCCCCTCCCTTTTCACTAGCCGACCCCAGTACTTGTTTACAACAAGTTATTACAAACCAACATTGAAATGAATTACATAAGTATCAATGAAAAATAAAAAGTTACACTATAGGAGGCCTAATCGGGACTTCCTCCCTGAGATATGTAATAAATAACTTCAAGTGCCAAGATTTGTTCCATAGTATTTCTCATATCCGGGTGTGTCAGAGTTCCCTAAGGATCTCAAGGGATCCCGGGCAGTGCTCACACCCAGATTTCATAGCCAAGATAAAGTAAGTGTAGTGTGGAAAGGCAAACTTTTATGTGTCCAAGTTCAGAGGGATCTCCACTGTCCCAAGGCAAGGCTCACACAAAATGGGCAGAACCTAGTAGTCTAAGAGTATATGTGAGAGTGCTTGACATAGATTTAAAAGAGTTGAGTTAGAAACATTTTTGAAAGGGGAAGGGGATAGGAGCAACAACAACTTGAAACAAGCCAGCACACATAGAACAAGTTAAAAGAATAGTACAGTTTCAGAAGTTACAAGCAGGGAAGTAGGGGTTAGGGACATAGAGGGCTCAAATCAGAAACACCTAAACACGGGTGAGAGGAGGTGCATATATAGACTAGCAAGTACAAAAAAACAAGTAGGGACTGATTGGTCTCCAAAACACAAACAATTACTTCAAAGAGTTAACAAGAGAATCATGCTTGAAATTAGAATAGTAACAAGACATAGGGACAGGGTATGGGAGTAGTCATGCAGGGGTCTATTACACATAATTAGTCATGACTTGGTGTTAACCAAGTACCTTAGGAGACATACTAGTTGAGGGACATAAACAGGCACTCAAGTAGACATGCTGATTACATTTGAACAAGAGAGGGCAAAACTTAAGCATGCTGAGTAAAGCAGTAGACAAGAAGTGCAATTAAACAACATGAGTCATTAAGTCAGTGCAGAAAGAGACAGGGATTGACAAACAATGGAGCACATAGAGTTGAGTTTCAGAATTGAACTAGGAACATACTAGTTAAGGAAGCAAAGTGCAGAAAAAGTAAAGCAAGTAGAGTTCCATAGTCTAGCCTTGGCTTTCAGCCGATTAGACAAACAATAGCACAAGTAGTAGAAAAAGAAGAGAGAGTTTTGAGTGTGTATGTGTGTGTTCTGAACTTATTGTTCATGTCTAAGACTGTAGAAGAGAGTCATTTATATAGTGGTTTGAAAACTAGTTCAAATAAGGCAAGAATCAATTCTTCAGTAATTATGGAACTCAGCATAAAAAAATTGGTTCAAGTCTCCCTTTGATTAACGGAGTCAGTGTGAATGGTATAAAGCCAGGTGACAAGTAAGGAAAGAAATCATACACGGCTGGAGTATAACAAGTAAGGAAAGATTCCAAAAAATAGTACCAGTATAGAACAGGTAATTAAGGCTAGGTTCAGAAGGTTTTCAAACTAAGGAGACAATCAGTAGCAATGCAGACAAGGCAAGGAGAATTAATTAATGTAAGCAACTAATCAAATCAAGTGGAAAGGTAGGGGTCGAGATTCAGTAGCATAGAGTAGGACCAAATTCATAAAGCCCTGATTAAGGACACATCTTAGTAGAAAAATAAGTATCATAGCAAAATTGGGTAAGGAAATCAATCAGCTTAACAAACGGGCAAAGGTTTTTTTAAGGTTTTTTGAAAGAAAATTTTCAATCACCATAGATTAAGGAAACCAGACTTGATCAAAAGGGAGTCATGACTCTATACTTTAAACATATAAATAGAGAAAGTCCATAGATGTAGCAAAAAAAAAATATTTGAAGCATAGTCACAGAAAGAAGCAAAAGATGAACAAATAAAGTGAACATAATCATGCAAAAGCGACATAAGTAGGCTAAGGATTCAGGAAAACATATTCGAAGTAGGGTAATCTCAGGACTCAAGTAAACAGGCTAACATACAGAAATGGAGTAAAGAAAGCATGCTAACAGTCAGAGAGGCAAAGTAAGAAAAATTACAGAAACAATGTAAAGAGAATCTTAAAAGAAATGGCTTTTAACAGAGTCAAGTTAAAAGCAGTAAGAGCACAAAATCGATCAAAACAAACAAGGGAAAGGGTTTAATCATAACGAAATCAGTTAGAACATGCGTAAAAGAACTCCGAGAAACCCTAGTTTTAGAAAAGAATGACTAAAATCGAAATAATCAGTTAAAAACAGGAGATTTTATAGGAAAAAGCTTGATAATACTTGAATCATCTCAGATCTAGAATGATCTGAGAAGAATCGAACAACAGTGACTTTAGGGTTTCGAAAAATAGTAAAGATGAAGAAAAATCGGTTAAAACTCATGGATACACCTAGATCTAAGACAAATCTAAAGAAAAGTGAAAAATCTCAAGAGCTAAGGTTTCAGAAAACCTTGAGAAGATGAGAAAACTTTAGAACGTTACCGGTTATAGCGGGAAAAGTCATGGATTCTACTCGAACAGCCATAGATGGCCAAAAAATGGCATGAAAGACCATGAATAGACTCTTGGAGAGTTTTGAACAAGGTTTGGACTAGATCTCTTCGAGATCCTTCCATGAAATCACAAAAACAAGCAACCAGGAGACGTAGGAGACAAGTATATGTCTCAAACAACCCTGGGAACCCATGAATCGAGTGAGGATCGAAGGGATTAGGTAGGTTTTAGGTGGCGGCGGCTAGGGTTAGGTTTAGTTCTCAGAGAGAATCGGAGGGGAAGGGATTCAATGGCAGCTCAAATGAAAAATGGGGTAGGGTTTTGGGGGGTCGTTGGGTTAAAAAAGGTAAGAACAAGGTGGACCATTGATCTGGGAGATGAGGTTCCGGGTTCGGGCATGGGTTAAAAGGCGTGGGTCGAGTTTTGATTATAGAATTGGGCTGGAAATTGGCGCCCTGATTTGACTATAATTGAAAGCCCCTTTTGGCTATAATTTAAATAGCCACTTTTTCACTTTTTAATTTATAAAAATAGTAAATAGTTTCTGGAAAAAAATAATTTAAGGTTCTAAAATGATTTAGAATATATAATTAGTTATCTAAAAATACAGGATCCAATTTTATGCGTATAAAATATAATTAAATCTTAAAAAGGCTAATATTATAATTATGTGCAATTTAACTTTAAAAATACTAAATGTAATTATAAAAATATATAAAAATTACCTTAGCCATATTTTGGTATAAATATAGAAATCCAATAGATGAATTATCAAAACAATAGTTTTGGAAATAATTATTGGGGAATTTATGGATAAAAAGAAAAAAATATCAATTTGACACCCTTAAAATTATGGGAAAAATAAATAAAACCTTGGGCATGCTTATATATGCATGTATATGCTATTTTGAAGGTATTTTGCATATTTAAAATATATAGGGAAAAATTGGGTATCAACAGCTACCCATCTTTGCCCAGGAAGGATGAAAGAGTTTTCGGGTAAAGAAACGATGGCCAATTTTAACCGAGCAAAACGATTTGGGATGATTTAGGCCGCACCCTGGCTTCTGAGCTGCCTACATATCCCTGGTTCAGCATGAATCAGGCCATGTGTAGTTCAGGATCCATCGGCGGCGTGTACCGATGAAGTTATTTCAAGAACAGACGCAACATCTAGGGCTGGGTGAGTGAACAATTTATGGGAATGGTTAGGTTTGATATGGCTGAAGGAACTGGAGCGGGATCGCCCCTGCTGGGATAGCTGTTGTTCGTCGGTTTACCTGCAAATAAGCAATACAAGCATATATTGTGCGTAAATTTAAACATGATGTGAATTCCCATTGGACGATGAATGTTGTCTCTGGACGATGAGGCTGATGTTCTTAGACCATGATGTTCTGGGCCATGGGTTGTATAATAAGGGATTCGCAGGCTATGAAATGATGTTCTCGGGATATGAGGATGGTGCCTCCGAACCATGATGCCTTTGAATAATGATATGCAAAATATTGAAAGAGATCCTCATGCCATGACATTGTGTTCTCGGGATATGAAGATGGTGCCTCCGAACGATGACGCCTTTGGATGAGTTGGCGATATTTCAGCCCATGAAGGATGCAGTATGAGGCGATCTTTCAGCCTATGAAGGATGTGGTATGTGGTGATATTTCAGCCATGCATATGTAGTATGTGGCGATCTTTCAGCCATATAGATGTAGTATGTGCCGATCTTTCAGCCATGCAGATGTAGTATGGAGACAGGGTTTAACCTCAGAAGGCAGGATAGTAGCCTTATGCCATGCAAATATAGATGGAGGTAGAGCTTAACCTCGGAAGGCAGAATGGTAGCCTTATGCAATGCGAATGCAGATGGAGGTAGAGCTTAACCTCGTAAGGCAGAATAGTAGCCTTAATGCAGATGCAGATGGAGACAGCGTTTAGGCTTGGAAGGAAGAATGGTGGCCTTATGTAAATTGGAAGGCAGAATGGTAGCCTTATGCAATGCAGATGCAGATGGAGATATCGTTTAGTCTCGGAAGGCAGAATGGTAGCCTTATGCAGATTGGAAGGTAGAATAGTAGCATTATGCAATGCAGATGTAGATGGAGACAGTGTTTAGTCTCGGAAGGCAGAATGGTAGCCTTATGCAGATTGGAAGGCAGAATAGTAGCCTTATGCAATGCAGATGCAGATGGAGACAGCGTTTAGTCTTGGAAGGAAGAATGGTTGCCTTATGCAGATTGGAAGGCAGAATAGTAGCCTTATGCATGAAATAAAATAGCAAATGACTGTAGAGTTTCTTAGCTGATACCAGATTGCGGCGTCGGGATTACTTGGAGCATTGTGACATACAGAACATTATGGGTGCACGCTGATAGCAAATGTTGGCAAGTGCAACGGTTCGGAGAGTCATATTCTTGAACAATTTTTATTCCATGGGCGTACAGTATGTTCAATGATTTCGTAATCCTAGTGCCTGCATCCAATGAAAAATCGTAAGTTTTGTAAGGGGGAAGGTTAGTTCGTATCCCCGCTGGCTTTGCTTGATGCATTCAGCTTCGATCTGGTGATACCGTCTGTATCATTGGGGTAGTGTTGCAAAACAAAGCAGTTTCAATAATAATCATGCATGATTTTGTAAGAATACGGCATAAATTAAAAATAGCTTTTAGATGAATCGACGACTGTGACGTAGTTCAGGACATTGCAACCTCTTCTGCTACGGAATTTTTAGGGTCCTCCTCAAAATTCTACCCCGGTTTGATGGGTTGACGCTTCTGACTGTTGCTCATGCGGCGATCGGGCTGAAATTACTTCGGAATTTTGAGGGTCCTCCTTAAAATTCTGCCCCAGTTTCCAATTGCGGGGGGAAATGAAATTTTATTGAATTGTGACCGAACCCATAGGGCTGCATACGTATCCCCTCTTAAATGGGAATCAGGTCAGGCGTAGTTCAATTTACATCATATAAGGAAACTATAAAGATTACACATAGTAACGCTTGACTGTGTCTGAATTGATCGGCTTTGGCCAGACTTATCCGTCCTTTTCTGCAAGTATGAGGGCTCCTCCTGTCAAAACCCGGTGAACCATGTATGGACCCTGCCAGTTAGGAGAGAACTTCCCTTTGGCTTCATCTTGATGCGGAAAATTTTTCTTTAACACCAGCTGCCCCCGTGTGAACTGTCTTGGCCTACCTCTTTTGTTGAAGGCTTTGGACATTCTGTTCTAGTAAAGTTGGCCATGGCAGACTGCATTCATTCTCTTTCCATCTATAAGGGCTAGTTGCTCATCACAACTTTTTACCCATTCTGCGTCGTCGAGCTCAGCTTTTTGTATGATCCTTACGGAAGGAATTTCCACCTCAGCGGGAATGACAGCCTTTGTACCGTAAACCAGCACATAGGGGGTTTCCCCAGTTGATGTGCGGACTGTGGTACGGTACCCCAGTAGAGCAAATGATAACTTCTCGTGCCACTGTTTATGCTTCTCTATCATTCTCCTCAATATCTTCTTGATATTCTTGTTGGCGGCTTCTATAGCTCCATTCATCAGAGGCCTGTAAGCTATGGAATTCATGTGTTTGATCTTGAAAGTTTCGCACATAGCTTTAATCAAGTCGCTGTTGAGATTGAAGCCATTATAAGTAATGATTGACACTAGAATACCGAATCGACAAACAATGCGGTCGCGGACAAAGTCTACCACGACATTCGTAGTCATTGTTTTGTAAGATGTTGCTTCGACCCATTTGATGAAATACTCGATGGCTACTAGGATAAACCTGTGTCCGTTGGAATCAGCTGTCTCAATTGGCCCAATAACGTCCATTCCTCAAGCGGCGAATGGCCACGGTGAACTTGTTGTGTTAAGCTCGCTTGGAAGTACTTTTATCATGTCTGCATGTATCTGACAGCGGTGGCATTTTCGGACATACTGGATGCAGTCTGTTTCTATGGTCATCCAAAAGTAACCAACCCGGAGTATCTTCTTTGCTAAGACAAAAAAGTTCATATGTGGACCGCAGGTCCCAGCATGAATTTCTTCTAGTAGCCTGGATGCTTCCTTTGCGTCGACACATCTCAATAATCCTAAATCGGGAGTCGTATACAGGATTCCTCCGCCATGAAGGAAGTTGTAGGACAATCTCCGAATTGTGCGTTTTTGAGTAGGATTAGCAAGCTCCGGGTACTCTCCTTTTGCCAAATATTCCTTGATATCATGAAACCAAGGTTTTCCGTCGGCTTCCTCTTCAACATGGGCACAGTAAGCTGGCTGATTATGGATTTTTACTGGAATGGGATCAATGAAATTCTTGTCGGGATGATGTATCATAGATGATAAGATAGCCAATGCATCGGCAAACTCATTCTGGATTCAGGGAACATGCTGGAATTCCGTATTTATGAACCTTTTTCTCAACTCCTGTACATGATGCAGATACGGGAGTATCTTGGTGTTCTTGGTTGCCCATTCTTCTCGTACCTGATGTATGAGTAAGTCTGAATCTCCGATCACTAGCAGCTCTTGAACGTTCATGTTAATGGCCATTTTGAGTCCTAAGATGCAAGCTTCATACTCGGCCAAATTGTTGGTGCAGGGGAACCTGAGCTTGGCAGACATTGGATAATGCTGACTGGTTTCTGATATTAAGACTGCTCATGTGCCAACTCCTTTGAAGTTTGGTGCTCCATCGAAGAACATTCTCCAACCGTCATAGGGTTCTGCAATGTCTTCTCCTATGAATGATACCTCTTCATCAGGAAAATACGTTTTTAGAGGTTCGTATCCTCCATCCACGGGGTTTTCGGCAAGGTGGTCTTCCAGTGCCTGTCCCTTGACCGCTTTTTGAGTCACTTAAACAATGTCAAATTCACTCAACAGGATTTGCCATTTGGCTAGCTTGCTAGTGGGCATGGGCTTCCGAAAGATGTACTTCAAGGGATCCATTCTCGATATGAGATATGTAGTATAGGCACAAAAGTAATGTCTTAGCTTATGAGCTACCCAAGTCAAAGCACAACAGGTGCATTCCAATAGAGAATACCGGGCCTCGTACGGGGTAAACTTCTTACTGAGATAATAAATGGCTTGTTCCTTTCTCCCTGTTTCATCATGCTGCCCCATAATGCAGCCGGAAGCTCCATCTAACACCGCAAGGTAGAGTAATAAGGGTCTACCTGGCTCGGGCGGGACTAAGACCGGTGGTGTTGACAGGTACTCCTTGATTTTGTCGAAGGCCTTTTGGCAGTCATCATTCCATTTGGTAGCGGCGTCCTTCTTTAACATCTTAAAGATCGGCTCACAGATAACGGTAGACTGTGTTATGAATCGGCTGATGTAGTTAAGCCTTCCCAAGAAACTCATCACATCCTTCTCGTTCTTGAATGGCTTTGACTTTTGATGGATCCAGTTCTATTCCTTGGCGGCTCACAATAAACCTAAGAAATTTCCCAGCAGGAACCACAAATGCACACTTTGCGGGGTTTAGTTTCAGGTCGTATCTCCGCAGTCTATTGAAGAACTTCCTCAGATCTTCTATGTGGTATGTGGCCTTCTTGGATTTGATAATAACATCATCCACGTATAACTCTATCTCCTTGTGTATCATATCATGAAAGATGGTAGTCATAGCCCTCATGTAGGTGGCCCCTGCATTCTTCAGGCCGAATGGCATCATTTTGTAAGAATACACTCCCCACGGCGTAATGAAAGCTGTTTGCTCAGCATCCTCCTCATCCATCCAGATCTGATGATAACCAGCGAAGCAATCTACGAATGACTGCAGCTCATGCTTGGCGCAATTGTCAACCAGGATATGTATATTTGGCAAAGGGAAGTCGTCTTTTGGACTGGCCCGGTTGAGATCCCGGTGGTCGACACAGACTCAGACCTTCCCGTCCTTCTTTTGCACTGGCACAATGTTGGCTAACCATGTCGGGTACTCAACCACCCTGAGAACCATAGCTTTGATCTGGTTGGTGACATCTTCCTTGATTTTCATACTCATATCAGGCTTGAACTTTCTGAGCTTTTGTTTTACCGATGGACACATTGGATCGGTTGGCAGTTTGTGGGCCACAATAGACGTACTCAGACCAGTCATGTCATCATACGACCAGGTGAATATATCCTCATACTCTTTTAGAAATTCTGTGTATTCTTTCTTTTTTGATGGCGATAGGTGAATGTTGATTCATGGTTCTTTGACGTTTTCGGCATCTCCCAGGTTGAATATTTCGGTCTCGTCCAGGTTGTACATAGGTCTATTCTTAAAATTCTCAACTTCTTTGACAAACTCGTCAGGTATGTCATCTTCCTCTGAATCAATGTCCGTTTGTTGCATTGTCTCATTGCATGTCATAGTCATTGGTTCATCAAAATAAGCGTAGACATGTGAGTTTTGACCCTCCCCAAGATTTTTCATATTTTAGCACGTAAATATTTAATTTAGGCTTACTATAGCTGTTTCAACTAATTTTTACTCTTGTACTTTATTTTATTACAATAAAATAAAAATTACAAAAAAAATAGATTCATTAATGCGTTGTAGTCATTTTTTTTAATTTTGAAAAATACCAAAAAATAGTTTTATTTTAACGGTCAGTCTTATTTTAACAGTTATCTTACTTAAGTTGGACTAATTAATAAATGAGATCGTATTTTAATCTCGTTCGCGGGGAAAGAATAAAACTTGAGCTCGACCAACCCATTTTTAGGCCTAATTTTTAGACCTAGTCCATAATTACCAAGCCCATAACTCCTAGGTCCATACCCCTAACCTAATCCCTACCCTATAAAATAGTACCTAATCCCTAAATATAGACCTACGCCAAAAGACATATACAGCATATAGATCCGCCGCAGAGCACAACAATTTTCGGACTTCCCCCCTGTTCTCTTTCTTCTTCAAGAGCCATTTTCATGGCTGACTCTTAAGGAATAAAAACAACCCCATCAGCAGCTACCTTTAACCGCAAAAAATCCCAGCATCCAAAGGCACACACACAAAAGGCAGCGGCAGAACCATATCACGACCCCTCCCTATCTTTCTCTCCAAAAATAAAACCAACAGCGACAAACCATTCAAAAAAAAAAAAGAGATCCGACTTAAAAAGGGTGAAAAATTAGAAAAGAAAATAAAAGGAGTGTCTCCTTCTTCCTTTGCAAGCAAATCGCAGCAGCCCTATACCATTTTTCTTCCCAATTTCGCCAGAAAAAATAGCCGCTAATAGCTGATCTCGCAAGGTCAGCATGAGGTGTTAGAGCTTCTGAGTCGAGTTGAGGTCCGGGCCGAGTCCGCCGAGTTCGATTGAATCGATCATGGTTTAGTTCACTTACGGATTGCGGAGCTGTAAAACAGTTAAAGTTTCGGATTCAAAGTTTGAGGTTCATCTCTTGCTTTTATCTAATTAATTTTAAATTAGTGTTTTGTGCAATTTTGGTGCTTTGGTGCAAATTTTAACGACGTGCTATTGCCTAGAATATTGCTAGTGTAGATTATGAACTAGTTTGATTTTTCTGTTAAATTTACTAATTAAATTTGATAAAACATGTTTTGGAAGTAAAAGCAGATTGATTTTGAATTAATAAAGGGTGGTGCATTACCTGGTGAGAAGTTTAATAATATTAAGTTCTTAAGTTTCAAAATGTAGGTTTTTCTGTTGAATCAGAAGCATTAGCAATTTAGTCTTTTTTGTATTGAATTTATCTTGTTCGGATCTTTTCACTTTTTATCTGATCATGTCTTTGGAATTGTTATTTCAATTATTGGGTCCATCTGTTTTGCTCATTATGTGCGGTTGTTTCACGAGTTAAGTCGATATCTCATTTAAATAATTTGGCCGTAAAGTGTTGAGTTGAAACAAACCTTTGGTTTAATAAATGGTATACTTCATCCACAAAGTTATCTCCATAATTCATAGCCTCTCAATAATCTCAAGTTAGTTTAAGAAAATAAATTATGAACATCCGTAGTTTATTTAGTTAAGTGCAAGGCGTGCCATGCCAAATAAAACCCCTAAGCCCATGGCCCTCATGTAATTAATACTAACTCTTTAGAAATCAAGGTGTTCCATTAGTTAAATTTTCCATGGCCCTCGCAAACCTTGTTGTTAACTTGAAAGTGCGTAGTTGCTTTTGGCGCGCTATTTAAATTAATATCCTAAACTCAGGCGTGCATTTCATGTGACCCAACTCCAATTCTCAACAGCGTTAGATAAAATGTGTCATGGACCGGTGCATTTCATGTGACGTGGTTCAAGACGTGTTTTAGATAACGTTGAATCTTCCTAAAATTAACTAAAAGCGGCTAATAATTTAAAGGATACCATAGGATAAAACATGTATTAAATTAGATAATAGTCCAATTATAATAATTTAAGCGACCGTGCTAGAACCACGGAAATCGGGAATGCCTAACAGCTTCTCCCGGGTTAACAGAATTCCTTATTCAGAATTTCTGGTTCGCAGACCTCAAAAGGAAAGTCGAATTTCCTCGATTTGGGATTTTAAGCTAAACTGGTGACTTGGGACACCCCAATAAATATCCCAAGTGGCAACTCTGAAACAAAATAATCCCATTTCGAATAATGTCACTTAAATTGGAAAAACTCCCTTATACCCCCTTGGGTGTGCAGAAAAGGAGGTGTGACAGCTCTGGTGACTCTGCTGGGGATAAGAACCCAGAACTTTTGGTTCAGGGTTCAAGAATTCGAGCTTAGAATAACTGTTATATTTGACTTTATTTATTGTCCGATTTTTACATGTTTGAGCCTAATGTGCTAATCACCGCTTTTTACCGCTTTGATATTATTTGAAATGTATATAAATTGTTACGAAACCCTTTCTCCCTGTGTTTTCTAAATCATCTGGAAAGTGTGCCCTTCGTGTGACTTCTTTTCTGTTAGAGTCATATACAATTTTAGAACGAGGTTCAGACAAGTTGCAAAGCCGGTGAACGCTTCTCGTATTCCCGGTACGCTCGCCCCCAAATCCCCCCCCCCCCACTCCCCCCGGCTCGAGTTGTCCGCTCGGGTAAGCCAGGTCTAGAACAATATACCCAGGTCTTTTTAAACATAGAATAACATAGCATCATGCCGGATCCCTAGTAGGAACGTTTTGTTTGCATCACGTGCATTTGACTTTGGGGGCTCAACACAGGGTTTGAGTCCGTCTAGGACAGATGTACCCAAATTAAAAGACCATCTTGATGCATCTTACGTGCTACTTGCATATCTTTGTTTTTGCTTGCATGTTGACTGGCTTCTAGAATAGGAAAAGAAAACGAAAAAAAAGAGAAAATCAAAAGAAAAAAAAATCAAGAGCGAGAGGTAGATAATCCGAAACTCTGTCGAATTTTTTTTTTAAAAAAAAGAGAAAGAAAATAAGTGATTGTTTTCAAAATGTCATGTTTCCCCTGTTCCGTTAAAACTGACCGAACTACACGGGTCTGATTCTCACCGGATCTGAGATACATAGGCAAACCTCATCGGTTCCGGCCCCCATTTTCAAAAATCAAAAATATTTTCTTTACTTCCTTCTTTAGAAAAGTCTTTCTTTGAGACCGCAATTTTTAAAAAAAGAAAAATCCACAAATATTTTCCATTACTTGCTTCTTTAGAAAGTCTTTCTTTTAGGCCCCAATTTTGAGAAAATACAAAAATATTTTCTTTTAATTTCTTCTCAAAATCCACAAATATTTTCATTCTTCTTTCAAAAATTGAAAAGAAAATTCAAGATTCAAAAATATTTTCTTTTTCTTTAGAAGCATTTCTTTCATAAATTCAAAATAAAATTCCAAAAATCCAAAAACATTTCGTTTCTTCTTTAGAAGATTTTCTTTCAAAATTTCCAAAAAAAAAATATCGAAATCAAAAAAATATTTTCTTTCTTCTTTATAAGTCTTTATTCCAGAAATAAAATAAATTCAAAATCAAAAAAATAGGGTTTAGTTTAATTCCTTTATTCCTAATCTTCCCGAACTACGCAAGGTCTGATTCATGTTCCCACATGATACGTAGGCAGCCCACATCAGGTTCGATCAACCATTAAAAAAATGAGAAAATGAAAAAATGAAAAAATGGTGATAATAATAAGGACTGACTGAGTCCATTCTAACGTGTCTCTTGTTTTGAATTGTGAAGAAAGTTTAAGGTGGTTGGTTTGTGGTAGGCTGGCAACACAAGCTCCAAGAAAAAAATGTCATTGACAACTGACATCGAAGTTGTTACAAATGATCAAGAGACTCAGAAGCAGAGGGTTCAACAAGAGTCTACTGTGTTTGAGGAAAATAGAATACTGAAAGCATGGGCCAATGGCCAAGGACAGCCTTGTCATGAGTCACAATTTGCTACCCAGCAAGACCAGTACCACTCTCCTGAGTACCACTTGTACTTGTTTGATCTTCCTGCAAACATTGAGAAGCCTGCCCGAAAGATGGCACAGGAAGAAATGACCTAAAGAGTGAAAAGCTTAGAACCACAGTTGAAAAACATGCAAGGGTTGGCTGGTCAGAAGAGCATTGCCTTCAAGGATTTATGTATGTTCCCCGATGTCCACCTGCCACCTGGTTTCAAGACTCCCAAATTTGAAAAGTATGATGGACATGGAGACCCCATAGCCCACCTGAAAAGGTATTGCAATCAGCTAAGAGGTGCCGGAAGAAATAAAGAATTGCTAATAGCTTATTTTGGGGAAAGCCTTACGGGAGCAGCCTCCGAATGGTTTATGGATCAAAATACCTCTCACCGGCATGTCTGGGATGACATGGCTCGGGCCGTTGTCAAACAATTCCAATACAACATTGACATTGCCCCAGATTTCAATTCCCTTTCAAACCTGAAGAAGAAACCAAGTGAAATTTTCAGGGAATATTCCATTAAATGGAGAGAGCAAGCGGCTAGAGTTAAGCCACCCATGGATGACCACGAGTTAATCACTGTCTTCCTTCAAGCTCAAGAGCCCAATTATTTTCAAAACATGATGGCCGCAATTGGCAAATCCTTCTCGGAAGCAATCAAAATGAGAAAAATGGTAGAGAATGGCCTTAAGACAGGCATAATTATAAGTCAAGCTGCTCTAAAAGTTGCAACTCAGGCTGTCCAAATTGAATCTGGTGACACGAATGAGATGGATGAAGAAATCATGATGACATTAGGGTCGAGAAGAGGTCATAGGTGAACGTCTCGAAGGTATGACCAGCCTAGTCTGTTTTCCAATAACTCCCCTAAGCATTACTATCCACCTCAGAACTCACAATACTCTGTTGCTCCACCTCAGTACATTGTTCAGCCGCCAAAACACCCCAGAAGGCGAGCACGAGCATCACAAAATCTCCACCAGCCTCCACAAAATTTTCAAGTCCTATAACCTACATCCAAGCCAGGGGTATAGAGGGGAATAAATGTTGAAAGATAATTTCACACCAATAGGAGAGTCCTATGCATGCTTATTTGAGAAGTTAAAGCATTATGACATGATTGCACCCATTCCTCCAAATCATGTGGACTCACGTGCAAGAAGCTTTGACCCTTCTAAAAGGTGAGAATACCATTCCAATGCCCAGGGGCACAATATTGAAAGTTGTCGGGATTCGAAAAGAGAAATAGAAAGGATGATCCAGGAAAAATTGATTGTGATCCAGGACAGTGACACCCAGAATATCACGCAGAATCCTTTACCTGCACATGATGATGCACACTTTGTGGGGATGATGCCTGGTGACATAGAGTATGAGAATCCTCTCGGGAACTTGCCGACTGAAATTGGAGAAGGCTATGGTGATTCTGATGAGCAAATTTGTGGCTAAATATCAAGCTTAGCAATTGGAAAGTTATTCCCTCCTCACTAGGAAGGAATCTTGGTAGCTTGTTTTGATGTTTTTTCTATTATCTGGGTTATTTCAGGGTTGTGATCCAGATTTTATTTGTTTTATTGAGTCAAACCCTTCTATCCCTCCATTCTATCTGTGTGAGTCTTGTCCGTTTGTTCTATTGCTATTTTTATTATTCGGGTTATTTTAGGGTTGTAACTCGGATTTTAGGTTGTTTGTCTTGTTGTCAAACCCTTTCATCCTTTACTCAATAAAATACAGTTTGTCCATTGTGTCTTTCTGTTCCTAGTTCTTTTCTCGCTAGTTCAAATAACATGACATGCATGCGGAAATTTTGGCAGATCGTAGAAACTGATTTAATCTGGAATTGGATAACTGAAAAAAAATACTTTTGAGGATAAATAAAGAGTTGAAATACTTTGGAATTAAGGTCAAGTAATATCCACCTTCTATTCATTGTGAAGATCGGGCTTGAGGATATATAATCAGTTGAAGTATGTTGGAAAGTTTGACATTAGGGGATGGAAAATGTCTTGAGACCACGACACACCGAGAAGATAGACATGTTCGTCAATGCTGTGATCGCGAAAAGATACTATGTTTGGCGTTCTCGAGGTTGGGAGGCTCTTTTTCTGCTACCCAAACACTTTATACCCTTTGTCACCCCTTTGAGCCTGTGTTATTTTCTTTGACTACCCTCTTTTAGAATCATGTTTAGATTCAAGAGTAAAAAAAAGGAAAAAAAGGAAAAAGAAAAAGAAAAAAAAAGTCCATGTCCCAAGAGTACAAACTGGGGCAATTCTTAGAAAGTTCAAGTGAAAAAAATGAAGAAGAAAAGAACTGGCAAAGGTCCATGCCCCCCAGAAAATAGAAGCTGGGGTAACTTGTTTTGAATAAAAAAAGCGAAAAAGAAAAAAGAGAAAAAAAAAACAGAGAGAAAGATGAAAAAAGGTTAGGTCAGATGTTTGAACTACGTTCGACCTGATTCTTTAAAAAAAAAGGATACGTAGGCAGCCTCACGGTTCGGTCCAACCAAATAAGAAAAAAAAATCCCAAAATCCCCAATAGCTGAAACTGGGGCAAAGATTTTACTTCATTTTTTGAAAGAGTCGATTCCAAGAGTTGTAAGCCTACAACCCCCTCATTTTGAGTCTACTTTGAGCCTTATTTCGTCCCTTCTTTCCAACCCTATCCAAAAACCTTCCAAATAAAGACCTCCCGATATGCCTTCAAGAATGCCAAGAGAAGCATGCAATGAGCAACGGTTGTCACACGACATAGAACATTGTCAAGTTGGTCACAAATGTAAAAAGAAGGGGGAAGAAAAAGAAAAAGAAAAAGAAAAATGAGAGAGTCTTACTAGTGAAAACCCTCACGGGCACAGTAAGGCGACGGTATGTAGAGATGAATAAATGAGAGAGGCTTGTTGGTGAAAATCTCTCGAGGCACCACTAGTCGAAAGTGAGACATGAAGTTGATGCAAAGAACTGGCAAGAACAAGCTCGACTTCAAAGGTCATAAGAATGGCAAAAGGGAAGATTGGATTAGTTTAATAGATCAGGCCGTTGAATCCAAAATGCATGTCATGACCATTAAGGCTAGTTATTGAAAAAAAAAAAGGAAAAAAAAACTCTTCCTTCTGTCCTTCCGACAGGGGCATTTCTTGTTAATACTTGTTTCTTTGCATCATTGTGTCCTTCACTCCGAGTCAGTCCTCGTCAAAACGAGCAAGAAAAACTTCAAAATCTGCTACCAGCTTTTCAATTGCACAAATTAAATGTAGCCAGCATACTCAGGTGTTACTTTCAACATGCCTTGAGGATTCATGCAAAGGCTCCCCCCAAAAAGACTCTTGTCAGCCTACTGGCACAAGCAAAGATAACTTGTGATTCTTTCTGACAAGCAAATTGCTCAAAAAGCAGGAAGTCATTCAAGATATCGGAGAAGGTAACCTAAGAAAAGATCTCCAGTTGGGATAAGGCTGGTTGAGCCACAAATACAAATGGTACTGGGTGTGAAACAATTAGGGTCGATGCAGAGCAAAAGTTTCTTAAAACCGACTCAAGCTGATTGAGCAGAAGCCAGCCTGCCCAAGACTCAAGGCCACAAGCTGACCAACATATTCAAAACTGACAAATTTTTCTTTATATGAAACAGGAACAAAGCAGTGCAAGGAAAGTGGTAAAAAAAAAAAGAAAAAAATAACAACAAAAAGAGAAGAAAAAGAAAAGAAGACAAGAGCCGACAAAGGGAAGTTTCTCAAATATTTGCCTTTATTTATCTTGCTATTGTGCTTAAAATATTGCCGTTGATCTTCATATTTTTTCCTCCTAGGATAAAAAGTCCTAGTCTGATGGATTTTCCTCCCAATAAAAATCTTAGTCTGATGAATCTTCCTCCTAAGATAGAAAACCTAGTCTGATGAACTTTCTCCTAGGATAAAAATCATAGTCTGATGAATCTTTCTCCTAAGATAGAAAACCTAATCTGATGAATTTTCTCCTAGGATAGAAATCTTAGTCAGATGAATTTTTCTCCTAAGATAAGAAAACCTAGTACGAAGAATTTTCTCCTAGGATAAACGTCTTAGTATGATGAATTTTTCTCCTAAGATAACAAAAAAAAGGACCTAGTCTGATGAATTTTCTCCTAGGATAGAAATCTTAGTCTGATGAATCTTTCTCCTAAGATAACAAAAAAGAAAAGAGACGTAGTCTGATGAACTTTCTCCTAGGATCAAAATCTTAGTCTGATGAATTTTTCTCCTAAGATAGAAAATCTAGTCTGATGAACTTTCTCGTAGGATAGAAATCTTAATCTGATGAATCTTTCTCCTAAGATAACAAAAAGGGACCTGGTCTGATGAACTTTCTCCTAGGATCAAAATCTTAGTCTGATGAATTTTTCTCCTAAGATAGAAGACCTAGTCTGATGAACTTTCTCCTAGGATAGAAATCTTAGTCTGATGAATCTTTCTCCTAAGATATAAGACCTAGTCTGATGAACTTCCTCCTAGGATAAACGTCTTAGTCTGATGAATCTTTCTCTTAAAATAGAAAAACCTAGTCTGATGAATCTTTCTCCTAGGATAAACATCTTAGTCTGATGAATTTTTCTCGTAAGATAGAAAACCTAGTCTGATGAATCTTTCTCCTAGGATAAAGATCTTAGTATGATGAATCTTTCTCCTAAGATAACAAAAAAAAGGGACCTAGTTTGATAAATTTTCTCCTAGGATCAAAATCTTAGTCTGATGAATTTTTCACCTAAGATAGAAAACTTAGTTTGATGAAACTTTCTCCTAGGATAAACATTTTAGTCTGATGAATTTTTCTACTAAGATAGAAGCCCTAGTCTGATGAATCTTTCTCCTAGGATAGAAATCTTAGTCTGATGAATCTTTCTCTATGATAACAAAAAAAGGGACCTAGTCTGATAAAGTTTCTCCTAAGATAGAAAACCTAGTCTGATGATTTTTCTCCTAAGATAGAAGCCCTAGTCTGATGAACTTTCTCCTAGGATAGAAATCTTAGTCTGATGAATTTTTCTCCTAAGATAGAAAACCTAGTTTGATGAATTTTCTCCTACGATAATAATTTCTTAAAAAAATGATGTCTCGATCAAAAAAAGGCGTTGGGGCAATTTGTTTAAAAGAATGATTTTCTCAACAAAAAAAAAACATGATGATTTTTGTAAAAAAAAAAAAAGAAAAAAAATCCTTCTTGGTTCATTTTAGCATAGGTAGACAAGTCAGTAGTCTCACTTTCCAATATAGGGTCTCCATTCCCTAGTTGATTTAATATTAGACATAGGGTCTCCACTCCATAGTTGTTTTTCCAACACAGGGTCTCCACTCCCTAATCTCTTTTTCCCAAGGATACACAATCCTGACATTTATTGCTTTTAATAAAGAAATAGTTTAGATTTTGTTACAATAACTCACGAAATTTTCCTAGTGAAAATTGGGGTAGAAAAATTTCGTTCGTTTGTTTGCTTTGGTGCCTGAACAGGTTTCACCGTGAGGCACAAGGTTTGAGATGACCAAAAGAAGAAGTCTCAACCCAAATAAAAGAAAAGAAGTTGAACTCAAGGTGCAGAAGCGGAGAAAAGATGTGGATTGCTCAAGACATAATTGAAGTCACAAGCTTTGCATGTCCCGTCTTGATCTGAAAAAGCTGAAGAAGATTGAACCAACACCTCCAGCTAACAAGCATCAAGATTCAAATCAAAGTCCGCATGAAAAACCAACCAAGACTTAAGATCAAGCTTCAGAAGGCTCATAGATAGGAACCTTGTAACTCGTAGTTGATAGGCTTAGCTAGTCTTCTTCATTTTTGATTTTGATGTAATAACGGGACCGCGGACTGGAACCTCGACGGCACCTCGCTCGACTATCAACCTCGGTACTCCATCACCTCATTCACTTCTGAACTACACGTGGCCTGATTCCTTTATAGCCAAGGATATGTAGGCAACTCAGATACCAGTGCTCGGTCACATTCTCCCTCCTCTTAGTTTTAGTCTCACTAAATAAGGGTCGGGTCAAAAACATGTCTAGTCATTATTTGTCTGAAAACTATTCGTGTTTCCAATCAAAGAGAGGCAGCTGTAGACATGTGATTTTTGACCCTCCCAAAGATTTTTCATATTTTAGCACATAAATATTTAATTTAGGCTTAATATAGCTATTTCAACTAATTTTTACTCTTTTACTTTATTTTATTACAAGAAAATAAAAATTAAAAAAAAATAGTTTCATTAATATGTTGTAGTCATTTTTTTTAATATTGAAAAATACCAAAAAATAGTTTTGTTTTAATGGTCAGTCTTATTTTAATAGTTATTTTACTTAAGTTGGACTAATTAATAAATGAGATCGTATTTTAATCTCGTTCGCGGGGAAAGAATAAAACTTGGGCTCGAGCAACCCATTTTTTGGCCTAATTTTTAGACCTAGTCCATAATTACCAAGCCCATAATTCCTAGGCCTATATCCCTAACCTAATCCCTACCCCTATATAATAGTACATAATCCCTAAATATAGACCTACGCCAAAAGACCTATACAACATATAGATCCGCCGCAGAGCACAACAATTTTCGGACTTCCCCCTTGTTCTCTTTTTTCTTCAAGAGCCATTTTCATGGCTGACTCTTAAGGAACAAAAAAACCCCATCAACAGCTACCTTTAACCCCGAAAAATTCCAGCATCCAAAGACACACACACATACACAAGGCAGCGGCAGAACCAAATTACGACCACTCCCCATCTTTCTCTCCAAAAATAAAACCAGCAGCGACAAACCATTCAAAACAAAAGAGATCGGACTTAAAAAGGGTGAGAAATTAGAAAAGAAAATAAAAGGAGCGTCTCCTTCTTCCTTTGCAAGCAAATCGCAACAGCCCTCTACCATTTTTCTTCCGAATTTCGCAAGAAAAAATAGCCGCTAATAGCTGATCTCGCAAGGTCAGCAAGAGGTGCTAGAGTTTCTGAGTCGAGTTGAGGTCCGGGCCGAGTCCGCCGAGTTCGATTGTATCGTTCATGGTTTAGTTCACTTTCGGATTGCGGAGCTATAAAACAGTTAAAGTTTCGGATTCTAAGTTTGAGGTTCGTCACTTGCTTTAATCTAATTAATTTTGAATTAGTGTTTTGTGCAATTTTGGTGCTTTGGTGCAAATTTTAACGACGTGCTATTGCTTAGAATATTGCTAGTGTAGATTTATGAACTAGTTTGATTTTGCTATTGAATTTACTAATTAAATTTGGTAAAACAAGTTTTGGAAGTAAAAGCAGATTGATTTTGAATTAATAAAGGGTGGTGCATTACTTGGTGAGAAGTTTAATAATATTAAGTTCTTAAGTTGCAAAATGTTTGTTTTTCTATTGAATCGGAAGCATTAGCAATTTAGTCTTTTTTGTATAGAATTCATCTTGTTCAGATCTTTTAACTTTTTATCTGATCATGTCTTTAGAATTGTTATTTCAATTATTGGTTCCATCTGTTTTGCTCATTATGTGCGGTTGTTTCACGAGTTAAGTCGATATCTCATTTAAATAATCTGGCCGTAAAGTCTTGAGTTGAAACAAACCTTTGGTTTAATAAATGGTATACTTCATCCACAAAGTTATCTCCATAATTCATAGCCTCTCAATAATCTCAAATTAGTTTAAGAAAATAAATTATGAACATCCGTAGTTTACTTTAGTTTAGTGCAACCCTTTGAAATAGATTGAGGCGTGCCATGCCAAATAAATCCCCTAAGCTCATGGCCCTCATGTAATTAACACTAACTCTTTAGAAATCGAGGTGTGCCATTAGTTGAAATTTTCATGGCCCTCGCAAACCTTGTTATTAACTTGAAAGTGCGTAGCTGCTTTAGGCGCTCTATATAAATTAATTTCCTAAACTCGGGTGTGCATTTCATGTGACCCAACTCCAATTCTCAACAACGTTAGATAAAATGTATCGTGGACCGCGGGTGCATTTCATGTGACGTGGTTCAAGATGTGTTTTAGATAACATTGAATCTTCCTAAAATTAACTAAAAGCGGCTAATAATTTAAAGGATACCATAGGCTAAAACATGTATTAAAATCAGATAATAGGCCAATTATAAGAGTTTAAGCGACCGTGCTAGAACCACAGAACCCGGGAATTCCTAACACCTTCTCCCGGGTTAACAGAATTCCTTATTCAGAATTTTTGGTTCGCGGACTTCAAAAGGAAAGTCGAATTTCCTCGATTTGGAATTTTATGCTAAACCGGTGACTTGTGACACTACAATAAATATCCCAAGTGGCGACTCTGAAACAAAATAATCCCATTTCGAATAATGTCATATAAATTGGAAAAACTCTCTTATACCCCCTCGGGTGTGTAAAAAAGGAGGTGCGACAATAAGTAATAGTGATGTTGTATTGGTAAAGTATGGAGGAAAACGATAGCAATAAATATTAATTTATAAGAAAAATCAAACATGCTTTTGATAGATTGAATAATTATTTTGAACATTGAAGATCTTGTTGGGGAGATTGAAAAATGCGAAAAGAAAATCATTTAGTAAATAAAACAGTGAATAGTGCTTGTTTAAGCCTTGGTACCCCAAGGCTCGTCGGGCTCTAGTTGTCCTGATGGTCCAATTCTGGAGATATGCCTCTCTGCTCACAGCCTGTATGGAAGGGCCTTCCTCCCCCTCCTCCTCGTGAATAACACAACAGTCCCTGTCACTGTCCTCTAGAAACAAGTTCTTCATTGCTGCGAGTGCCTCTTCTTCATCTGACCCATAAATAATGTCGACTTTTGGAAAGTCTGCTCCAAATGCGGTATTGGCTGCTCTAATGGGTATTAAGGAGCGCGCCATGGTGGCGACCATCTATTGAATTCTTCCCAGGTGTATTCATATCCCAAACCGAAGGTAGTGCCATGTTTCTTGAGTTTTATGGGTTTAGAGGTCCCTTGGAGTTTCTTGCCGAGGCCTTTGCCTGGTTCATACCCACTCCAACTCAGTATACTCTCGATTTTGTTATCCCACCATTTGCCTTTGTCGACAGCATTGACCCGCTCGATGTGGTGGTAAGTTTCTCCACCCAGCTTCCTTCTTCCCCCGATCGCCGAAATGGTCTGGCGACTGTATATAGGGTTTCTACCGTCGCCGTGAATGATCACTTCCTGGTGATTCCATTCGAACTTTACTGCCTGATGCAGCATTGATGCTGCGGCCCCAGCAGCATGAATCCATGGTCATCCTAGCAGCAAGTTGTAAGACGCTGGCACATCTATCACCTGGAAATCGACCTCGAACCGGGTTGTTCCCATCTGCAGGCATAGACTAATCTCACCGATGGTGGACCTCTGAGAACCATCAAAAGCTTTCACATTGACTGCTCCATCCTTTATCTCCTGCAACCCTTTGCCCAATTTCTTGAGTGTTACCAGCGGACAAACATTAAGACTGGAACCTACATCGATCAGGATCCTGGTGATGAAATAATCTTCGCATTGCATGGTGATGTGCAGTGCTTTGTTGTGACCTAGCCCTTCAGGTGGCAGCTCGTCCTCATAAAAGGTGATCTTATGGCTTTCCAGCACTTGTCCTACCATATTAGCCATTTCTCCGCCAGTGATGTTACTTGGTACGTATGCTTCACTCAGCACCTTTAACAGAGCATTCTTATGTGTCTTGGAATTTTACAGCGAAGAGAGGATGGATATTTGTGATGGCGTCTTGTTTAACTGGTCGACGACCGAATATTCCTTGGCCTGTATTTTCCTCCAAAGGTAGTCCGGGCCTGTCTCAATGAGGGGTGGCCGATTGGAGGCCTGCTTGCTTGATTCAGCTAGATGTTCAGGGGTATAGACTCTACCATAATAAAGAGGATTTTTCTATTTTACAAAAAAAAATTTAGAATCTTTAACAATATTCGAACTTCTGACAATATCATTATTGCATAGCAAATCCTTGCACATTTCAAGAATATGCATTGCAAAGCAAGCTGACCCAAGCTTTTAACATGCTTGAGTGTCCTTTCATTCATAATTTTTCCCAATTTCAAATTATTTACCGCAAAAATGGTAATAACAATTAAATTTGATTATGGGATTCTAAAAATACATGATCTATTTTTATACTAGTTGTTAAGCAGTTGATGTTATGTATAAGACTTAAAAGCGAGATAAGAGCTCAAAACCTAAAGATTAACCAAACCGAAACACTATCAATCGGGGCCTCGAGATTACTTATTCGGGGCTCCGAGGTGGAGTCTGAGGCTCGACTGCGAGCTATCGGGGATGATCGATGGGCGACTAACAGTTAGAATAAAATCAATGACGGCTCTTTATGGCCAATAATAAGCAGTAAATGATGAACAATAAAGAGAACACAATGAATGTAAGCAATAAATGGAGTAATGAACTCAGGAGAATATATTAAAGAGCAGAGAGAATGTTCTTGTGTATTTAGTATGGAGCAACATATGTTTACAAATGACAAGGGTTCCCCTTTATATATGAGGGGAACATAGTACAAAAGCATTAATTACAATGATATGGGGCAGGTATAGCCACCTAATGCCCAGATACGGGTCAGGGCTAGACCTCTAGGCTTTGTCAGCCTCAGTTGTGCGCCTAGAGAACTTCCCCCTTTTTTATCATAGCTGTCGACTTGCACCGTCTCGAGGTCGAGCATCGATGGCCTTTCGGGGTGAATCTCGACCTTAGTCCCGAGCCATTAGCGAGCTTTGCTTACGAGGCGTTATAATTGCCGAAAATTGGTCCCTCCGATTTTACCACATACAGATAGTCCCCACGTTTCTTAGAGTAGAACGATAAGAAACGACCTTGATAACCAGCTTTCCGAATTTCCCGTGATGATGTCATACTGATGATGTAAGCCTCCGTAATAATCGAGACGTCCCATCGTTTCATCTTCCCAGAATCGTTCATAGCATTACGGTTCCTTCTTGTTCAAACTAATAATGTCGCTGCCGGTTCAGCTCCCAATGATGCATTAAATGCGCCTGCCGATACGTCTTTCAAAGACAATAATGGCGTCGTCGGTTACGCTGCCGACCTTCGTATAAATGGGAGCCTCCTGGAACCAACTTTTTATTCAAGTGTCTCCCAATATCTATCCATCCTTCTCTTCTCATTGTCCGCATCCATTGTTATCCAGTATGTTTGAGGCCCACTGCCTTAAGGTTACATGGTGGTGTTCCCATCAGCCACACCATAGCCCCTTTCCTGGGTTTTCACCTACCGAGCGAGGTTACATCGACTCGTTGTTGCTGTTGTTGTTGTTACTGTTGCTGCTGTTGTCGTTGGCTCGAGGTGACGAGATAGGGGGGCCGACTTCTTCCGACTTAGGAGGATGTTAGGACTCTACACCGCTGCTCGGGAGGGCGTTTGGACTATACACCGCTGCTCACCTCCCTACTCCGGCCTGGTGTGGCACTTCATTCCCTTTGCTTTCCAAGGGATGAAATGGCACAACCGGCCGCTTAACTTGCATGGCACAATGTCCCAAGAAGCGGACTTAAGGTAGCCGTGCAAGTAAGGCCGGCGCTCGCCAAGTCTCCTATCGGGCCGTGATATTCTTGGCCTGGTAGAAGCCTTTGCTCTTTGGCGGGCTATGGCATTTTTTCATCCTTTTCTTCTTCTCCCACTTTCCTCTTCTTCATCTTCTCCCTTGAAGATGTCGTTTTGGAAGGTCGAGACGAGGTCGTCGAGGAGGCGGTGCTCAAACATACTGTCGTCGAGGATAGATTAGACTCTTGGCTTCGTAGTGTGTATTTTCTTTTGTTTTTTTGTCTCTGAGTAAGGACCCTTCATGGGCTTTTTTAATCATATGTAAGGACCACTCGTGGGCTTTTGTAATCAACTGTTTATGAAGACAAAGATGTTCCTTCAATTTGTTTCTGATGTATGCTATATTTCCCCTTAACTACGCTCGCGGAGAATCTGAGTGTATGACACCACTGATCGGACAAATATCGAGCCCGGGGGCGAGCGTTTCTTCTGTCTTTTGATTGGTTAACACGGCTCCCCGCAGAACCATTTGCCGTTCCTTAGACCGAGCCCGGATTGGACCGATAAACTCAGGTCGTCGGGACCCTGACTTCGAGTTGAATTATAGTGGGACTTCGATTCCTTAGACCGAGACCTAGCCTTCCGGCGGTAATCTTCGAGGGGGGATTTTGCTAGGAGGTCCGAGAATAGAGATTGCCTTGAGGCTTTCGAGAGCAGTCCCCGAGTGGGGTTTTGCTCGAACCCGGGCCATATGGGAACTTTTTTTAAACTCAGTGTAGATATCCTTAAGGTGTTATAGATAGATCCCGGATGAGGGTTTACCCGGATTTAGATCGTATTAGAGCTTATTTTCTTCTTGAGAGAAGCCCTCGAGATCGGGTACCATCTTGGGACTTGTAATGACATTGATGGCTTTCTGGAGCCAATCTCCTTTTTGTGGAGGTCCTCGAGGTCGGGTACCACCTCAGGACTTGCAATGAAGCCAATGGCTTCTTGGAGCCTAGCTTCTTTTTTATGGAGGCCCTCGAGGTCGGGTACCACCTCGGGACATGGAATGATGCCAATGGCTTCTTGGAGCCTAACTTCTTTTTGATGGAGATCTTCGAGGTCGGGTACCACCTCGGGACTTGGAATGATGCCAATGGCTTCTTTGAGCCTAACTTCTTTTTTGATGGAGGTCCTCGAGGTTTGGTACCACCTCGGGACTTAGTTGACACGGGGTTTTTGACCCTGAAGCGTCGTGTGGCGACGCCGAATGTAGGATATGGTTAAGAAATGACCGAAGCGATTTCGCCGGCGTATCTTTCCAAAGCGATAAAAGATTTAGCCAACATTTTTAATCGTCCTTTGAGGCAGGCGAGTGGTCGCCGCTTTTTCCATATATAGGGTTGTCTGCGCCCTTTTGGAGATTCTGCTATTCTGAGTAGTTATCTTCTTTCACAGAGTTTTCCTTTCTTGCGTCAATTTTCCTTTAAATCAAAGCTTTTGCCCAAGTCTTCATTTCCCCTTCCTTCGTTTTACTATTTCCATGGATGCTATGTCTGAATCTGTGCGGCAAGGAGAAATGAGATCCGCCTCTGGGCGCTTTGCTTTGGGAGGGTATCTTCCGCCAGAACAGACTCCCAACGTTCGAGGTTGTCGGGATTATGCCTCGACATTCATTTCTTTAATAGGAGAGGAGCACCTTGAGTCGGTGAGGAAGGACTGCGGATGGGGGGGAAAGGTAGCATTGCGGGTACCTCCCCCGGAGGAGAGCATCATGGACCATGCCGAGGGATTTTTGAACGTGTACACGTACCCCTTCACGCTCGGCCCCCCGATAGGGTTGTGCTTGATTTCTGTCGGAAATACCGGGTCACCTTGGCGCAAATTCATCGTCATTTTGGCGAATAGTATTGATGATGAGGTTCTTTACGGAGAAGGCGGGGCTTGAATTCACGCTCAGTCATCTTATCAGGTTGTACCGACCTTTTCACCATTGGGGTTTGCTAACCTTACGATGCCGGTCAACCACGCCTTTCAATGTTGATGACAAAGAAGACAGAGATCGGGAGTGGATGAGTCGATTTGTCCGAGTACGGGCTGTTGATATTATCCCTCTGGAGTTAATGCCATTCCCTGAGGAATGGAATTATACACGTAAGTGGTACACTCGTGCCTTTGTAGATTTTTAATTAAGACGAATGAGTGTTCCGTAAATGTGCCTTCTTTTCCTTTTCTGCAGCGATTTCGTGGACGCCGCGCGAGGTCCCCGATCTGCCAAATTGGGCTCAGGAGTTGGCGGCCCACTCGACCCGTGATGAGCGTAAGTGGCAAGCTTTGTCTAGAGGCCGATGGGAGGCAAAACATTATGGTATGTGCTGCGCGATTTGTTCCCTTCCCTTTTTTCAGTTGGAAAAGCACTTTCTCTTTCTCCGTAACCCTGTTATTGTAGGCATCGAGGAGCCTTCTGAGGCAAGGTCGTGCCTCTTTGGAGAGGGAGAAGGGTTGCTAGCTTCTGGGCCAAAGAATGATAATAATAAGCAGGAGGTACCTTTGCAGGGCGATGGTGCTCAAAGCAAGGCGAACCTGGACCGGGGGCCCGGAGTGGAAGTATTGACTGAGCCTGCCACGCCCCATGATTTCTGGCTTTGGAAAGGCGGTTTCTCCTCCGCTGTCGTCCTCTTTTTCCGTCGGAAGTACTTCGAGGGATACTCGAAACCCGGGATCGTATGCGCCGAGCGACCGTGCCCGGACCGGGGTCGACTCTTTAGGAACTGAGGGAGCCAAGCTAACAGATGTGTGCTCGGCCTTCGATCAACCCCAGCCCCTTCACGCTCTGCTGCGTTTTGGCACAGGCCTTCCGAGTTCTGTGCCTTCCCTTCCTTATTGAGTTTTCCTTTGCAGGCTTTTGACAAGCTTAAGTCCGAGATGCTTTGCCGTGAGGCCAGGTTGCGGAAAGCTCTGGATGAGGAGAAATCCCTTAGGCTCCTTTGCGATGAATGGGAAGTCGAGCTGGCACACTTGCGGTATGAGGCGAGTCGGAGCTTGAATTATGAGAGCTATTTGAAGGAGCAGGTAGTTTTTGTTCCGAGTGAGTGTGTGTTCATTCTTCGAGCTCCTGAGGCTAATGTTTCGTTTATTTCAGTTGCAGATAAAGACGGAGGACCTGGAGCGCCTTCAGATCGTAGTTGGTCGAGCCAAGCGCGAGTATGCTGAGCTAAAGGCTCAGGCGGACGCTCAGGCTTCGGCGGAAAAGGGTGCTCTGGGCAAAGTATCTGCCTTTGAGGTTCAACTTTGCTTAGCTCGTGATAATGACTTGGTTCGAATAGACATGATTACGAAGCTCGAGTCTGAGCTTTTGAAGATAAAGGCCGAGGTTGTGGATGCCCGCTATGAAGCTTTAATGAGCCGAACTAAGCCCGACCAAAAAGTGGCGGTCTATTTGAAGGACGTTGCCGATGCTCAAGCTGAGCTGAGAAGGATTCTCGTCCGTGAGGGCAAGATCAAGGAATATGCTTGGTGTAAGTCTCGAAGGGAAAACCTCGAGGAGATCTAAGCTAGGGGCTTCGACCTCTCGGGAGAGGTGAAGCGGGCGAGGGCGAGGGCGGACGAACGAGTCGCTAGGTCACTCCTATCCAACACCGAGGATAGTGAGGATGAGGCTGATGGGCCGTAGTCCCCAAGGGGAACGTAGATTTCCTTTTTTGATTCTACACATAGAATTTTTAATGTATCTTGTAAGTGGAGCTTCTTTATTTTCGTATATATGTACGAAATAAAACCTTGTGGTTTTATTTCTTCTGTATCTCTTCTTGTCTTGAATTTAGCCGGATGAACTGGTCTTTGAGTTAGAAGGAATCCTTAGATTCATAGTATGGCCTTGAGGCTCAATGGGCTGGCCCGTAGGCTCTTACGCGCTTTGGCTGATGCGAGCCTTTAGTATAAGCCGGCGTTTTAGCTCTTACGCTTTTGCTTCTGGGCATATTTTGATCAACTATTTTAGGCTTAGTCTCCAAGTCGGATATCGACTCGAGCTCTTCTAACCCTCAAGTTATTGAATTTTAGGCTGGCGACAGTGGCTCTTACGCTTTTGGTCGATGCGACCTTTTAGTGTAAGCTGGCGACAATGGCTCTTACGTTTTTTCTCTTAGGAACATTTAATTAACTATTTTGGGTTCAGTCTCCGAATCGGGTTTCAACTCGAGCTCATTCGACCCTCAAGTTTTTGAATTTAAAGCTGGCCCTTAGGCTCTTACGCGTTGGGTCGGTACGACCTTTTATGTGGGCTGGCGACAATGGCTTTTACGCCTTGGGTCGATGAGACCTTTTATGTGGGCTGACAACAATGGCTCTTACGCCTTGCGTCGATGCGACCTTTTATGTAGGCTTTATTTTTCCCTCGATAAGGATTTTTTGAAAGTGTTTGCCTGACTCTTCGACGGTTTAATAAAAAACCTCGATTGCGAGTCATTATATGGCGATGATCGAGCACCTGGGGAGGTTTAGCTCGGAGGGTGAGTATCTCGAAGCCGGTGTTTGGGAGCTGATATGGTCGAAGCTCTTTTGCCTTTGTCGAGGGTAGCCTGTTTAACCAGTTCTTTTCGAAGTAGATTCGAAGTAATTGAAGGCCTGTGATTTTGTAGGGACGGTCGGGCGTCCCCGAGTTGATTTAGTTTTACTGGCGTAGCCTTGTGACCGTAGTCATTTGTGTTTGGCCGGAGCAATTTAGTCCCGAGTGAAGTAGTTTTGGCGTCTATATCAAGGGTATGGCTTTTAGGGGTCTTACAAGTTCGATATATAGCCTTAACTTTGAGATCAGGTTTATGCCTTTAGTAAGGACTTACAAGTTTTACATGCCTTTGAGGTCTTACAGTTTTGGATACTTGGTACAAGTACGGTTCATGCCTTGCTTGGGATCTTACAGATATTGCCGCTGGGTACAAGCGTGGTTCATGCCTTGCTTGAGGTCTTACAGATATTGTCGTTTGGTACAAGCATGGTTCATGCCTTGCTTGAGGTCTTACAGATATTGTTGTTGCCTTTTACAGTTCTTACAAGACCGAGGCTGCCCATTTGGGGTCTTACGGCCTCGGATTTCTAATAAGTCGATGGAGGTGGCGATTGACGGCACTCCCCGAGTTGTCGAGGATTTCTCGGCTCGAGAGCCATTGCGATGGAGATGGCGATTGACGGTAGTCCCCGAGTTGTCGAGGATTTCTTGGCTCGGGAGACATTGCGATGGATATGGCGATTGATGGTAGTCCCCGAGTTGTTGAGGATTTCTCGGCTCGGGAGCCATTACTCGCAAACTTGGTATTGCCTCATTGAGGGCTTATGATTCTGAAGTTTGCGACCCGGGAGTCATGTGGACTCGAATTTTCGACGTCTGTCCCCGAGCGTTAGGGACGTTTTTTCCAGAGGAGACCTTTTTGCGAAAATATCGAGTTCTTTTGAAGCGTGAAATGCTTTGATGGAAAGTAATCTTCGATTGCTTGAGCGTACATGTCTTTGCTGTTGAGGGCTCGGTTATTCTATGCGGGCACGGTTCGTTCAACCGTTTGGCCCAGTACATTGTATTTCCTATCGAGACCCTGTTCAGCATATCTTAGCTTCTCCGAGGAGGTGATCTTCCGGGGGGATGCCCCTCATTATTCGAGGTTGATTGCAAAAGAAGCCTTGAATACTTTGTTGAGTCTTCCTTAGGTAGCATATGGATGTTGCCTCGTTAAAAAACTTGCCGGTCAAACCCTTTTTGGGATAAAAACCCGGTCAAAGGAAAAGAGTGCAACGCATGCTTTTGAAACCTAAGGCCTTCGAATTGGAGAGTTCTTTGGATGTTTCGATCAAATACCTGCAGTCAGGTTAGCGTAGAGTAAAATTGAAAGAAAAGGGAGACGGTCATACCTTAGTGTAGAATGTGTCGGCAATGTTTCGAGCCCTGATACGTATCAGTTTCTTGTGATGAGGATGCCGTACGGTCTTCTGGTTTGTTTAATCAGGTTTAATCAAAGACGTTGTTTGCTATTTATTTTACTGTTTGATAGTCCTTTGGCTCCTTCGAAGGTGGATGCACTGGTGTCGGCGTTACATCGTGTATTGCGAACATTTTTCTTGCCTCATGCGATCCCCGTAGAAGAATTTAATCCCCTCTTTTGTCAGGAATTTCATCATTTGATGGAGGGTGGACGGTACCGCTCTCATGCAGTGTATCCATGGACTTACGAGCAAGGCGTTATACCTCATGTCTCCTTCGATGTGGAATTTGGCATTTTGGGTTATGCCGGCCACGTTGACTGGGAGGGTGATTTCCCCTTTTGTTGTTTTGCTCGCCATGTTGAATCCATTGAGGACTCGTGAGGCGGGCATGATTTGGTCGAGCAACCCGAGCTGCTCTACCACTCTCGACCGGATAATGTTGGCAAAGCTACCTGGATCCACGAGTACACATTTACTTTGTAATGTATTTACAAGGAAAGAGATTACAAATGCGTCATTGTGAGGTTGAGACAAGGTATCGATGTCCTCATTGCTGAATGTGAGGGCATCCTCGGGTATGTAGCCCCGAGTTCGCTTTTCTCTGGTGATGGATGTTTTTGTTCTTCTCATCATGGGCTCCTGTGGGGCATCGCCCAAGATCATGTGGATGACATGTTGTGGCTCATTCGTTTCGTTCTTCTTGGCCGCCTCTCTTTCCCAGAACTGATTTTTGGCCCGGTCGCTTAGGAATTCTCGGAGGTGGCCTTTATTGAGTAGTCTGGCTACTTCTACTCGGAGCTGGTGGCAATCCTCGGTCATGTGGCCGTGCGTGTTGTGAAATTCACACACTAAGTTGTGATTCCTTTGTGAAGGATCTAATTGTACAGGCCTGGGCCACCTAGCGTCTCTGATCTTACAGATGGCGAACACGATGTCTGATATATCGACGTTGAAGTTGTATTCCGACAGGCGAGGTGCCTTCGTTGGCCCTACGTGCCTGTCAAATCTGGCTCTGTTGATGAGTCCCCGAAGATTCTGTCCTCGGTCTATCCTTCGATCGTTGCGGGGTATGTTGTGCCTCAGGGCATTTTTCCTATCTTCGATGTATGGCTGGTACCTTTATTTGTTTGGTTTTGGCTCATTTGCTAGAAGCCTGCTTGGGTATACCGAGCCCGAGGGGACCCCCAATTGGTCGTCCTCGACCCTGATTTTCGACTGGTATCGGTTGTGAACGTCCGACCAGGTCATGGCGGGATATTCAACCAGATTTACTTTCAACTGCTTCGAAGCCACCGAGCTTCGCTCATTCAGACCTTGAGTGAAAGCCTGCACTGCCCAGTCGTCAGAGACTGGTGGTAGTTCCATTCGCTCCATTTGAAAGCGAGATACGAACTCTCACAGCATCTCTTTATCCCTCGCTTATTCTTGAAGACGTCGGATTTCCTTGTTGCTACCTTGATGGCACCAGCATTGCCCCTTTAGAGAGTGTTTCCCCGACTTTTTCAGCAGGGCAGACTCGATCTCGTCGTCCCTTAGGTCGTTGCCCTTTACTGCACAAGTGTAGGCAGTGACGTGCTCATAGGGGTACGACGTTCCGTTATACTTTGGAAGGTCAGGCATTCTTAACTTCTTTGGAATGGGTTTTGGAGCCGCTTCCTCTGGGAATGGCTTTTGCACGAACTTCCTTGAATCCACACCTTTCAGGATCAGGGATTCTCCCGGAATCTGGTCGACTCTGGAATTGTAGGTCCTGAACTTTTTGTCGTTGGCCTCTATCTTCTTCTCTCCCGATTCAGTCCTCCTCGTGAGGTCCTCGAGCATCTTTACGATGGTGGGGTCGGCTGTCGACCTGTTGTTGCTTGATCTCTCTGGTACCTGCTCAGTTGGGGGAGCCGTCCCCAGTGCTACAGTGCTAGGAGTTTTCTAGTGACTTTGCAGCTGAGCAATAGCCAGCTGTTGTGCCTGCAACATTTCAAAAATAACATGAAGGCTAACCTCCCGTTCTTCCTGAGCTGGGGTTTTCTGGGCTTCTTTTTGGTCACCTCGGTCTATGCTCCTGTTGGTGTGGGAGCTTATTTTGACATGTTGAGCATCGCGTGAAACTGCGTCCACGGGAATTGGTTTTGATGCGTTCTCAGGGTTTCGTGGTGGTATACCAACACCTGGGACATCAACACTATTTTCTCCATGGTCTTCGAGGTTGATGTTTTCACGTCCGTTTACTGAGTTAGACATTTTGACATGAAATCAAAGATCTGGGCAAGAAAAAGTGTGAAAGATAACTTGCGTTGTGTAGTAAAACTAGCAAGAAAGTAATCACTATTATTTTTAGTCCCGCGTTGGGAGCTAAACTGTTTACTGCGAAAATGGTAATAACATATAAATTTGATTATGGAATTCTAAATATACGTGATCTATTTTTATGCTAGTTGTTAAGCAGTTGAAGCTATGTGTAAGACTTAAAAGCGAGATAAGAGCTCAAAACTCAGAGATTAAACAAACCGAATCACTGTCAATCGGGGCCTCGAGATTACTTATTCGAGGCTTCGAGGTCGAGGTTGAGGCTCGACTGGGAGCTATCGGGGATGATCGATGGGCGACTAACAGTTAGAATAAAACCAATGACGGCTCTATATGGCCAATTATAAGCAGTAAATGATGAACAATAAAGAGAAACAATGAATGTAAGCAATAAATGGAGTAATGAACTCAGGAAAATATATTAAAGAGCAGAGAGAATGTTCTTGTGTATTTAGTATGGAGCAACAGATGTTTACAAATGACAAGGGTTCCCCTTTATATATGAGGGGAACATAGTACAAAAGCATTAATTACAAAGATATGGGGCAGGTATAGCCACCCAATGCCCAGATACGGGTCAGGGCTAGACCTCTAGGCTTTGTCAGCCTCAGTTGTGCGCCTAGGGAACTTCCCCCTTTTTTATCATAGCTGTCGACTTGCGCCGTCTCGAGGTCGAGCACCGATGGCCCTTCGGGGTGAATCTCGATCGTAGTCCCGAGCCTTTAGCGAGCTTTGCTTACGAGGCGTTATAATGGCTGAAAATCGGACCCTCAGATTTCACCGCATACACACAATAAAAAAATTTCTTTTTTTTTGGAAAAGTTATACTTTTTTCGCAATCAGGGTTTAGTAACGAAAATTTCAAATTCACTTGAAGTTATTTTTTAAATATTTTCACTTCAAATCTCTCACAAATTTTTTAAAAACTCCAACTTATTGTAACGACTCGACCGGTTGTTTTGAACACTAGCACATCATGCGGCAGTTTGAGGCCATGAGTAGCTTCACTTCAAGTATTATGTTGCACGTGTGGTCAGAATTGAATTTCGGGAATTTTGGAGTTAATTCGGAAAGAAAATTCTCATTTTGGAAGCTTTAAGTTGGAAAATTGACTAAGTTGTGATTTTTGAGTAAACAACCTTGGAATCGGGATTTGAAGGTTCCAACAGTTTCGTTGGACTTAGGCGTATGTCCGGATCGGGTTTTGGATGACCCGGGAGCATTTCGGCACCTATTGTGGAAGTTGGCATTTTGAAAGAATTTCATAAATTTGGGTTGAAGTGCACTTCAATGTTATCAATGTTCGATTGGGATTCCGAGTCTGGGAATAGCTCTGTATGGTGATTCCGGTATTGGGAGCGCATCCGGAAGTGGATTCAGAGGTCCGTAGGTCATTTTGGAGTCACTTGGGGAAAGTTATAAATTCGAAGGTTTTTGAGAAGTTTAACCGGAAGTTGACTTTTTGATATCGGAATCGGATTCCGATTTCGGAAGTTGGAATAGGTCTGGACGTGATTTGATAGGTTTTGGCATCGAATGTAGATGTTTGATGTTCTAAAGTTCATTAAGCTTGAATGGGGATGCGATTCATGATTTTGACGTTGTTTGATGCGATTTGAGGCCTTGAGCAAGTTCGTATCATGTTTTGGGACATGTTGGTGTAATTGATTAAGGTCCAGAGGGCCTCGAGTGGATTCCGGATGGTTAAAGGGTTGACGTTTGGACTTAAGAATTTCTAAAGCATAAGGCTTCTAGTGAAACCGCACCTGCGTGAATTTGTCTGCAGGTGCAAGGCTGTGCATTGTGTTGGTCGCAGAAACAAAAATGGTTGGTGCTGGGGGACTCGCAGAAGCGAACTTGGAAAGTGCACCTGCGAGTGCGTAGGAGTGAGGAAACTCCCACATATGTGTAAAAATGCGCAGATGCGTGAGAGCAGGTCGCACCTGCGATGCTCGCAAAAGCGAAAAGTCTACCACAAGTGTGAATGACGGGCTGGGCAGTGGCCGGTCTTGGAGCAATTTTGGAGCTCCATCTTCAGCATCAATTTCAAGGTAAATGATTCTCACCTATTGCAAGTTAAATACTTGGATTTTATCTAGATTTCTACATGGAAAATCATGAGAAATTAATGGAAATTTGGGGTTTTGAAGAAAAACCTAGCAATTTGATATTTTTTTGATTTTGACAACGAAATTGGACATGGAATTTGGAATAAGTTATACATTTGAGTTCGTGGCGCTATGGGTAAAGCTTATCCTCGAAAAATTTCGGAATCTGGGCACGTGGGCTCGAGGGTTGATTTATCAACTTTTCGAGCGGAGTTGGAAAATTGTTTAATTGAATTGTTTTGAGTATTAAAGTACATTTTTATGGGTTTGCACATTTATTGACTAGTTTGGAGCATTGGGCATCGATTTGAGTTGTTTGAAAAGCTTGGGAGCCGGCAATGGAACTTCCGAGCAAGGTAAGTCTCCTTTCTAACCTTGTAAGATGGAAATAACCCTATAGGTGAAATAATTCAATATGTGCTTTTATTTGTGGGGACTACGTATGCACGAGGTGACGAGAGTCCATGCGTAGCTACTATTATGCTTAAGTCTGGGTAGTCTAGGATCCAAAAACATGCTATACTTGCAATATTTGTAACCTTATTGTCAATTTAAATTGCTTAAATTATATCGAACTTGGTAAATCAATTTCTAAAAGGACAAACTTCATTTTCTTGACCGTTAAAAGAGGATTGCCATTTTCTTGGATAATTGCTCCTTGATGAATTCTTGATTGACGGTATGATTGTGTTTTCCTTTTGTGGAGCGGGCCGAACGCCTCGGAAGATTAAATAGATGCATCTATGGTTCGTGCCGTTTGACCGTCGGCAGTGTACAATTTATATATTATGTTGTATCGGGCCATATGACCTTGGCATGATTGCGCATGACTTAATTGATTGTTTTTGAATTATTGATAATTGATGTGGCCTCATTGGCCGGAGATATAAATTGTTAAAAGATGAAAAGAAAATTGGAAATCTTCTATTAATAAAAGAATTGTTTACCTGCTTCATGTTATTGAGTTTACAGTCATCTTATAAAATCCACGATTAATCACATTATCGGTATATTGTTGTTTGCCATAGTTAGATCCAGAGTCGACCTCTCGTCACTACTTCTTCGAGATTAGACTGGATACTTACTGGGTACGCGTTGTTTTCGAACTCATACAATACTTGCTGTACAAGTACATGTATGGCTAGTGGCCTAGTGGGCGCAGCGGCATGGTTGACATGGGTACTTAGGTGGGCTATATTCCATAATACAACCCGAAGCCAGCAGAGTCTCCTTCAGAGTATTTACATCTTCTTTCCAGTCCAAATTTGTATTTCGGACAGTTGCTGCATTTTATTTTATTTCCTAGTAAACGCTCATGCACTTGTGACACCGGTTTCTGGGATGATTATGGGATATTCAATATTGAAATTGGAAAACATTATTATTTATTCTTTAGAGTTCATCTTTTACTAATTATTTTGAACGAAATTTATGATTTCAAAAATATTAAAATGAGAATTTAATTAACTATTTAGTGTTGGCTTGCCTGACAATGGTGTCCGGCGCCATCACGACCTTTAACGGATTTTGGGTCGTGACAACATGGTATCAGAGCACTAGGTTCTTAGGTCGCACGAGACATGAGCAAGTCTAGTAGAGTCTTGTGGATCGCTACGGAGACGTCTGTACTTATCTTCGAGAGGCTAGTGGGCTGTTAGGAGTAAGGGTGTTAAACGGGCCGGGTTGACACGATTTCGGACCGGCCCAGACCGGTTAAACTTGGAACCAGCCCGGACCGGTTAGAGGGGGCTGGGCTGGGCTGGTTAGCGGGGGTTAGGGGGGTTGGTCCCTTTACATTTTTGAAAACGGGTAACCGGCCCGGTTGAACCCGGAATAGTGAACACTAACTCTTACCGGGTTAACCGGCCCGGACCATCCCTGTTCAAACGGCTAGTTTTTTTTGTTTTTTTTTAATTTTCAAAATTTGTGGGCCCCACTGACCGTTGGCAACGGTCAGACCTTCATTGGGTCCGTTGGCCAACGGAAATATTGCATAAATAGCCTTTTTTTCAAAATTTTTAACCCTTTTTCAACTTACAAAACTAACCTTCTCTAAAACTACAAATACCCCCCCCCTCTTCTTCATTTCTTCACTCAATACTCATTTCTCAATCTCAATTTCTCTCATTCTCTAATTTGCAAGACTTTAAGTCTTCAATTCATCATTTCATCTTCTAATTTTATTTGGCTCTCTTTCTTGAATTTAATTTATCGTGTTTTATCATTCGGAATTTGAAGTTTGAACAATTGAAGTTCAAAATTGAAATACTTGCTTGACGTTTGTTCGTGGTAACATCGGAATTGCGTAATCAAGTGCTCAATTTATTGTCGAATTCGGTGCACTCCCTCCAACTCTTTCTCTTATTGACTATTTTAATTGCATATTTAATTTTAGATTATACTTTAATTTTTACAATATGTTGAATGCTGCTAAAAGAGCGTGTCAAAAAGTTACTAGTAGGGAAAATAAAAAAAGAGGTAGTGCTTCAGCATCTGGTAGTAATAGTAATACCCCATTTACACATATTTCCGAAACATCGCCTAATGATAATATAGATTATGAACAATTACAAGATGTTTTTGGAATAGAAGATAATGAATTAGGAATGGAAGATGAGATACCAGCTACACCTACTAGTGCTGGAGCTGGTAGTGTTGAATTGCTACAAGGGGTGGTGGTCGTGGCACTAGTAGTAGACCACCTGTGACTCCGACTACTAATCGTAGAAAAAGAAGTAAGGTTTGGAATTTTTTTGAAATAATTCAAGGTACTGACAGAGTTAGATGCAAACTTTGTAAAGATAATTTTAAACATTTGACTGGAGGAAATTTAGCGGGGACTGGGACGCTTAGTAGACATGTGCGAATTGCACATCCCATAGAATGGGGTTCTGATGGTGATGAAAATCAAACAACTATTAACCCTACTACTGGAGGACTTTTGAAATATGATAAAATGAAGGACCGTGAGGAGTTAGCAAAAATAATTGTTTTAGGCTGTCTACCTTTTTCTTTTGCTTCTTCATCATATCTTATTATGTATATTCAAAGAATTTACAATCCTTTATTTAAAGGTATCCCTAGAAGTACATGTAGAGCTGATATCTTTAGATTTCATGGACAATATCAAACATACATACGTTATTTGTTTAGCCACCTTCCTTGTAGAGTTTCTCTAACTTCTGATATTGGCCATGCTGTTAATGGAAATGATTATTTGACAATTACATGTCATTGGATAGATGATACTACTTGTATTGAAAAAACGTATTATCGCTTTTAGATATGATGAAGATCAGAGTCATACTGTTGCGTTTATAAATAGTACCATTTGTGAAGTTGTTGAATTTTATAATCTCAAGCAAAAAGTATTGTGTATGTCTTTGGATAATGCTTCTAGAAATAAAGCCGCAATTTTAATTTTAATTGTTAAAAGTGGCCTTGATTTATTTTCAACTGAGATTACTCATGTTAGAAGAGCAGTGTCACGACCCATTTTCCATAATAGGTCATGATGGCGCCCGACACCTTTGTCAGGCCAGCCAATGCGGAAGTACAATTACATTCTCATTTTCATTTTCACCCAAAAACTGAGTGTAACATATTTTTCAAAGTTAAAGTTAAGGCCATGAGTAGTAAATAAAGTATCAAATAGATATACAACCCAAAATAATTGTCTACTATCGTGTGTGCCAGAACCTGGTGTCACAAGATACGGGTGTCTAGTAGAATATACACAGAATAACATAATGTCCTACTGTCTGAATCAGGATAGACAAAAACAAAAGTACAGGGAAAGACTTCTTCGGCTGCGAATCGGCATGAAAGAGAAGTAGCTCACCGTAGAAGTCCCAAGGATGCTCACTGATGCGCACCGAAATAGTATCCAGATCCACCTGCCTCAGATCCTGTACATTTAAGTACAGAAGCATAGCATGCGTACATAAACAACATGTACCCAGTAAGTATCCCGTATAATCTCGAAGAAATAGAGACGAGAGGTCGACTTGATACTTACTAAGGTCAAGTAATAACGAAAATAATTAATAATAAGCAGGTATAACTCAAGTCGTAAAATTTCCAAGTATGAAATAGAAATCTTTCCTTTAACCTTCCATAAAGAATGTTCATTCATATATAGATATTCAACCCAGTCTAAAGTTGGAACCACGGGTGGAGGACTAGATAACTCATGCGCAAATAACCACCAAGGAACGTACGGCCCGATCCAACAGAAAAGTAAATGTGCACTGCCGAGGGTCGAACGGCTCGAACCATAGATATATCTATTACCCCGCCTGCGAATCATACATGCGACGCGGTAAAATTTAAATAAACAACCACCGTGCTCGCGAATCATGCATGCGACGTAGGTACACGTAAAATACATGCTCAAGTAGCAGACTAAGAACTTATCGGGGTGCAATTATTCAAGTAAAGGCCAATCCTTTTCTAACAATTTAAGAATATGATGTTTAACTCCTCTTAGAAATTTATTCACCAATTCACCTTAATTTAAGAATTCAAAAGTCCATAGGATTACAGATATTCCAAGTATAGATGCTTTTGGGTCCTAGACTATAGCATAATAGTTGCTACGCACGGACTCTTGTCACCTCGTGCGGGCGTAGCCCCCCACAGATAGGAGCACATAACCAATTAACTCACCTATGGGGACAATTCCCTCTTACAAGGTTAGAAAGGAGACTCACCTCGCTCCGAAGCACCCTTCCAATATCGAGAACAAGCCCAACACCCTCAACGCGAAGCCGAACGAGCACAAACTAATTAAACAACGTAAGAACTAGTCAATAAAGACTTACAAGGTTGAATTCTAGCTATTTAAGCAATTTCCTAACTATTAACACAAGTTTTCCTAAATTCTGAGCTTGGGCCCACGTGCCCGGATTCCGAGATTTTTCGAAGGAAGTTGTTTTCTATCACCTAAGGATCACAAATATATGATTTCTACTTCATTTCATGGCAAATTACATGATTAAATCTTAGTTTTTTTTTATTAAACCCTAGGTCTAGCTCTAACCCCTTGATTTTACCTAATTTTCAGTGTTAAATCCACCTAATGTTTATGTATTTGAAGTAAAAGTAAGTGGGGATTACTTACCTTGAAATGTTATGTTGAAACCTCCTCTTTGGAATCACCAAAATCGCCTAAGTGTTGAGAGAAAGTGGGTGGGGATTACTTACCTTGAAACGTGGCCAACTCTGAACTGCCTCAATCTTCTTAGGATCTGCTTTAATACCCTCTCCGGGCACAATATGTCCCAGGAATGCCACTGACTCGAGCCAAAACTCACACTTGGAGAACTTAGCATACAGCTGCTGCTCTCGCAAGGTCTGAAGCACTACTCTCAAATGCTGCTCGTGCTCCCCCAGGCTACGCGAGTATATCAAGATGTCGTCAATGAAGACGATGATAAAAGAATCAATATAAGGCCTGAATACAATGTTCATCAGATCCATAAATGCCGTCGGGGCATTAGTCAAACAAAATGACATCACCAGAAACTCATAGTGGCCATATCTAGTCCTGAATGCAGTCTTCGGAACATCTAAATCCCGAATCTTCAGCTGACCTCAAGTCAATCTTAGAGAACACCCTAGCACCCTGCAGCTGGTCAAAAAAATCATCAATACGGGGCAATGGATACTTTTTCTTGATGGTGACTTTGTTCAACTGGCGGTAATCAATGCACATCCGCATAGTCCCATCTTTCTTCTTCACAAACAGCACTGGTGCGCCCCAAGGCGATATGCTGGGCCTAACAAACCCCTTTGCTAACAACTCCTCCAACTGCTCCTTCAACTCCTTCAGCTCCCTAGGAGCCATACGGTACGGTGGGATGGATATAGGCTGAGTGCCTGGAGCCAAATCAATATAGAAATCAATATCATGATCCGGAGGCATGCCAGGAAGATCAGAAGGAAAAACATCGGCAAACTCTCGGACTACTGGCACTGAATCAATCGCCGGAGACTCTGCAGCGGTGTCTTGGACATAAGCCAAATAAGCCAAACACCCCTTCTCAACCATGCATTGAGCCTTCAGGAAAGAAATCACCCTGCTAGGCGTATCAACTGTGGAACCCTTCCACTCTAATCTCGGAAATCCTGGCATCACTAGTGAAATAGTCTTGGCATGACAATCAAGGATGGCGTGATACGGAGATAGCCAATCCATGACCAGGATAACCTCAAAATCGATCATATCGAGCAGCAGAAGATCCGCTCTAGTCTCGTAACCGCAGAAAGTAACCATACAAGACCGGTAGATCCGATCTACAACCATAGAATCACCCAAGGGAGTGGACACATGAACAGGAACACCCAAAGGCTCAGGAGAAATAACTAGGAAACAAGCAAACAGAGACGATACATATGAATAAGTGGACCCTGGATCAAATAATACCGATGCATTCCTACCGCTGACTGAAATAATACCTGTGATGACAGCATCTGAGGCCAATGCATCTGGCCTGGGTGGAAGAGCATAGAATCTAGCCAGAGCACCGGCTGTCTTGCCCCCACCTCTCTGAGTAGTAGCTGGCTGACCTCTCCCCGTCTGGCCTCCACCCCTGGGACGGTATCTACCAGTCTGCCCTCCACCTCTAGATGGCTGGGCAGCTGGTGCTGGATCCATGGAATGCTGACCCTGCTGCACCGCCTTGCCCCGAAGTCTGGGACAAGTCCTCTTAATATGACCCGGATCTCCACACTCGTAACATCCTCTCGGCACCGGAACCTAATACCCTAAAGTCTGAGCTTGCTGACGCGGATACCAACCAGAAGACCCCTGAATGGACGGTGGGCGATACGAACTCTCTGGCGTGGCACTGGAGTGAGCACTGGAAGAACCCTAATAACTGGAATGCCCGGCGGAAGGACCCTGAATGGCTGGTGGGCTGTAAGAACTCTCCGGCATCGCGCTAAAATAAGGCCTAGCTGGGGCACCTCGGGGAGGGGGTGGTGGTGCTAAAACTGGGGCCTACTGGGGTGACCCCTCCCAAAGTGACCTCTACCCCTAGCTGGGGCGCCTCGAATCTGGCCGTCTTATCCTGCTGCATCTGCTCTCTACCCCTCAGTCGGTAACCCTCAATCCTGAGAGAAATCTCAAGTACCAGCTGATACCCAGTATCCATCTCTACCTCTCGGGCCATACCCGATCGGATAGTGGGGTGTAACCCCGCATCGAACCTCCATACTCTCTCTGCCTCTGTGGGAAGTATCATAAATGCATGGCGGGACAACTCAGAGAACCTCGCCTCATAATCTATCACCGACATCTGACCCTGCTCTAGATGCTCGAACTGATGATGCAGCTCTTCCCTCTCAGAGGGTGGAATGTACCGGTCAAGGAAGAACTAAATGAACTGACCCCAGGTGAGGGGAGGAGCGCCTGCTGGCATGCTAAGGGAATAAGACTGCCACCATCTACGGGCCCTGCCCTCCAACTGAAAAGTAGTGAAGTCGACTCCATGCGACTCCAATATCCTCATATTGTTCAGTCTATCCCTGCACTTGTCAATGAAATCCTGGATATCCTCATGACTCTTACCCCCAAAGACTGGAGGGTGCAACCTGGTCCATCTGTCCAATAACTTCTATGGGTCGCCGCCCACAGCTGGCCTGGGCTGGGGTGCTACTGCAGCAACTGGCTGAACCCCCTCTGCGGGTAGTGCACCCGGAGTATGATAAACTACGGCTGTATGACCTGGAGCCTATGCGGTAGGGGTCTGTGCTCCCCCTCCTGCCTGTGAGGTAGCTGGATCTGCTGGAAATAAACCAGCCTGAGTCATAGTATCCATGAACCGAAGCATGCGGCCCATGACCTCTTGAAATCCCGGTGCTGTCATGAAATCAGCCGGGGTAGGCTCAGCTGCGGGCACCTCGCCCTGCTCCCCAATGATCGGATCCCTCGCAGGATCTGCTGGTGGTGCAACTGGAATAGCTCTAGGACGCCCTCGCCCCCTACAACGGGTCGGTGCCCTCCCCCGGGCTCTACCTCGGCCTCTAGCAATGGGGGGAGTAGCTCCTCCCGGGTCCGAAACGTCGGCGGTATGAGTCCTCACCATCTGTGAGAGAATAGAATAGGGAAATTTAGTACTCTAAGCACCGCACGACATGAAGTGAATAAAGAGTAGTCTTTCCTAATACCCTATAGCCTCTCGAAGATAAATACAGATGTCTCCATACCGATCAACAAGACTCTATCAGGTTTGCCCATAACTTGTGAGACCTAAGTGAACCTAGTGCTCTGATACCATGTTGTCACGACCCATTTTCCATAATAGGTCATGATGGCGCCCGACACCTTTGTCAGGCCAGCCAACGCGGAAGTACAATTAAGTTCTCATTTTCATTTTTACCCAAAAACTGAGTGTAACATATTTTTCAAAGTTAATGTTAAGGCCATGAGTGGTAAATAAAGTATCAAATAGATATACAACCCAAAACAATTGTCTACTATCGTGTGTGCCAGAACCTGGTGTCACAAGCTACGGGCGTCTAGTAGTATATACACAGAATAACATTATGTCCTACTGTCTGAATCAGGATAGACAGAAACAAAAGTACAGGGAAAGACTTCTTCGGCTGCGAATCGGCATGAAAGAGAAGCAGCTCACCGTAGAAGTCCCAAGGATGCTCACTGATGCGCACCAGAATAATATCCAGATCCACCTGCCTCAGATCCTGTACATTTAAGTACAGAAGCATAGCATGAGTACATAAACAACATGTACCCAGTAAGTACCCCGTCTAATCTCGAAAAAGTAGAGACGAGAGGTCGACTTGATACTTACTAAGGTCATGTAATAACGAAAATAATTAATAATAAGCAGGTATAACTCAAGTCGTAAAATTTCCAAGTATGAAATAGAAATCTTTCCTTTAACCTTCCATAAAGAATGTTCATTCATATATAAATAGTCAACACAGTCTAAAGTTGGAACCACGGGTGGAGGACTAGATAATTCATGCGCAAATAACCACCGAGGAACATACGGCCCGATCCAACAGAAAAGTAAATGTGCACTGCCGAGGGTCGAACGGCTCGAACCATAGATATATCTATTACCCCGCTCGCAAATCATACATGCGACGCGGTAAAATTTAAATAAACAACCACCCTTCTCGCGAATCATGCATGCGACGCAGGTACACGTAAAATACATGCTCAAGTAGCAGACTAAGAACTTATCGGGGTGCAATTATTCAAGTAAAGGCCAATCCTCTTCTAACAATTTAAGAATATGAAGTTTAATTCCTCTTAGAAATTTATTCACCAATTCACCTTAATTTAAGAATTCAAAAGTCCATAGGATTACAGATATTCCAAGTATAGCATGCTTTTGGGTCCTAGACTACCCGGACAATATCATAATAGTTGCTACGCACGGTCTCTCGTCACCTCGTGCGGGCGAAGCCCCCTACAGATAGGAGCACATAACCAATTAACTCACCTAAGGGGACAATTCCCTCTTACAAGGTTAGAAAGGAGACTCACCTCGCTCCGAAGCACCCTTCCAATATCGAGAACAAGCCCAACAACCTCAACGCGAAGCCGAACGAGCACAAACTAATTAAACAACGTAAGAACTAGTCAATAAAGACTTACAAGGTTGAATTCTAGCTATTTAAGCAATTTCCTAACCATTAACACAAGTTTTCCTAAATTCCGACCCCGGGCCCACGTGCCCGGATTCCGAGATTTTTCGAAGAAGTTGTTCTCTATCACCTAAGGATCACAAATATATGATTTCTAGTTCATTTCATGGCAAATTACATGATTAAATCTTAGTTTTTTTATTAAACCCTAGGTCTAGCTCTAACTCCTTGATTTTACCTAATTTTTAGTGTTAAATCCACCTAATGTTTATGTATTTGAACTAAAAGTGAGTGGGGATTACTTACCTCGAAATGTTATGTTGAAACCTCCTCTTTGGAATCACCAAAATCGCCTAAGTGTTGAGAGAAGTGTGAATGAAATGAGCTTGAGCTCGAATTAAATGAGCCCTTCTGTCCCCAGTTATTTTCGCATCTGCGGAAGTATTTCCGCTTCTGCGAAGTCCGCTTCAGCGGAAATAGGCTGCTTCTGCGGCTTTGGAGATTGGGGCTGGACCGCTTCTGCAGTCGGGGGCCGCATAAGCGGAACCGCTTCTGCGGTCCCTGGGCCGCTTCTGCGGTTTCCTCTCGCCTTCCTCTATTTCGCTTCTGCGATCAATTGACCGCATCTGCGATCCTGCTTCTGCGGTCCAAGAACCGCAGATGCGGTTATGACAGAAGCAGCAAACTTCAGTCATTTTCCAAATTCTAACTTCACTCGAGCCTCGCTCGTTTGACGCTCGGGGCTCCCGTGTCCCGTCTGAACATACCGACAAGTCTGAAATCACGAGGCGGACCTACTCGCACCCTCGAAACACTCAAAGCAATGCTAAATCGAGGAATCAAACCCAAAACCAAATGAATCAAATCATTTAACTTCAAGTTCTTAATTCTCCTCCAATGGGTCAAAACGCCCTTAAACTACTCGGATTGACACCAAATTTTACGGGTAAGTCTTAACTGATATTTCAGACTTGTACCAAGTTTCGGAATCGAAATCCGAACCCGATACCTAGGAAGACAATGATTCTTAGCTTATTTAAATCTTTGAAACTTTAACTTAACAATTTCACATAAAAATTTGTTACTCAGGCTAGGGACCTCGGAATTTGACTCCGAGCATAAGCCCAGGTCCCATATTTTCCCACGGACCCTCAGAAATTGTCAAATCACGATTCTGGGTCCGTTTCCCCAAAATGTTGACCGAAGTCAAACTTGGCCTTTTTAGAGAAACTTAAAGAGGCAATTGGACATATTCTTGCTCAAAACTCTTCTAACTTCCGAACCACCCGTCCTCGCAAGTCATAAATTAGTTAAAGCAAGTGCGGGAAGTTCTATTTAAGGGAACGAGGTTCAAAAATGCAAAAGGAAACGACCAGTCCGGTCGTTACAAGCAGTTGGTGTTATTCAAGAAAATAATAGACAATCTAGAATAAAGGAATTTAAGAATATGTGTGTCCAGTATAACCTTAAACCCAGATTCATGCCAAACGAAATTGTTACTAGATGGAATTATACATATATATTTTTAAAATGTTGCTACAAATATAGATTTCCAATAACTGAACTTGCTAATGCGCATTGTACTAATCCAAACCGTATGTTAATAACTAGTACTTGAGAGGTCATTAATGATGTTGTTAAAATTATACATAAATTTTATACAGCCACTGTTGAGTTTTCTGGAGCATATTACCCTACTGTTACTATGCTTTAGTACATATAGCTGAAATTTATTTTCTACTCTTTGAATTTAAGAAACAAGAACAATATAAGGATGTTGTGGAAAAAATGCAAGTAAAATTTTCTTTCCAATTCCTCCGATTTACTTAATTGGTGCTATTTTAAATCCTTCTATTAAGACGTCTGATTGTCACCAATTAATGAAAGCTTATATACTTATATGGAGATTGGACCAACTGAAACCCCAGATTTATATGTTTCTATGAACAAACTAAATGATTATTTACAACAATTATATAATTATTATGAAAATGTAATTGATGATGCTGCTCGTACTATAGGCAATGTTAATCCCACTATGCATTGTAGCACTTCTGCTACTGTGGATGATGAAGAAGGCCTTGATAGTTTTAATATTTTTTCTACATTTTCTAACACTCAAACCAGTAGCAGGAACATTGATGAACTTCAATTCTACTTGCAGAAGCAAAAAAAGCCTCGTACAAAGGAATTTTCACCGTTGGTATGGTGGCATGAGAATGAAAAGCAATTTCCTGTTCTTTTCGCTATGGCTCGGGACGTGCTGAATGTGCCAATTTCTACTGTTGCATCGGAGAGTGCATTTAGCCAAGCAAGACAACAACTTGGAGACACCCGTCACTCATTGGGAAGCAATGCTTTGGAAGTTTTAGTATGTTTCAGAGATTGGATTAGATCGGAACGAAGAAATCAAGGACGTGAAGATGTTGATAGCCCAGAAGACGAGGAACTTGGAGATATATTAACACATGGTAACTCATCCGAATTTAACACTCCAGAAGAAGGTCACTCAGTTTATATTGATTATGAAGAACTTACTAAGGCAATGCAAAACCTTTGAATTTACTCTTTTTTGGTTTATTTACTTGTTGTTAAATGTAAACCTTTCAATTTGTATGTTTGAATTTTAAAATAGATGTAGCACTTGCAATTTATAAGTGCAATTTTTTTCCATCTTCCTTGTATTCTTTATGTTAATACTTTGTATTAATATAACTTACAATAGTTATACAAAATACAAAAAAAATTAAAAAATACACTAAACCCGGCCCGGCCCGGTCCCCTCAACCCGTAACCCTTATGGTTCAATTTTTACCCGGATGAACCCGAACCCGTTAAACCCGTTAAGCCCCAACCTGTAACCGGCCCGGACCGCAACCCGTACGGGTCCAAAAAATCCCAACCCAGCCAGGCCCGGCCCACCCGTTTAACACCCTTAGTTAGGAGCACTTCCCTTCTTGATTCCTCTTCAGGCGATTTGATTCCCTTGAGGCTTATGCCTTCATTTCCATCCTATTCAATCTTACGCGGCATGAATCACTTGCTGTAAATCGGTAATTGAGGAATTGTAATGGTACAACATATGTGGTGCAGGATGTTCCTCCCTGCGTAATTGATTGGGCTATTGTCGTTGCCTCGCAGAAAGCCGTTCTGTTGTATCAGCTCAGTATCAGTACTACCTACGGTTTTGAGATTTGGCATTTGATTGGTATTGACGATTCGTGCGTTGCTATCGTACAATGTTTGTGTAGTGGTAGGATACTTGTCTATGCGTCGAGGTGGTGAATGACTTGGGAGGAGGTTTACTAAGTGCATGATTCAGAGATTCAGTATTTTATCTCCAGAGGAGGAAAGACAATCGGTCTGCGAATGCTCAAATTTGGGTTGGTAGAGTAACGAGACATGGTATTTTCGAGCGTGGCAGAATTTTCATTAGTAATGTGGTGTCGTTGCCCTTGATCGAATGAGTTAAGTTCGCCGATGTTATGGTCATCCTCAAGTCTCCCTCGGGGCAGGGAAGTGCAAAATAGTGCCGGAGAAGCGGCTATCAGAGATCGCGGTGTGCGGTGGTTCAGGATTGAATCGGTGTTCCTTGTGTTGATGGCTCAAGAAAGATGATCTTCGTAGGCGTTTAAGGCTAGTAGCAATCCATTGGTTCGTATGTTATAGAGAGGGATTGTCACGACCCAAACCGATGGGCTGCGACGGGCACCCGGTACATTACTCAACCGAGTACCAACGTAACGTATCTTTCATATCATTCTATCATAGGTAAATGAACCGAAGTAAAGCATGAGGGAACACAAACTTATACATATGAACTACGGGCCTATAAGACCAAAATAACCACTCGTGTACTGAACATGGGCCGACAAGGCTATACAATCTTTTACGTACAAGACATCTGTCTACAAGCCTCTAAGAATACATAAATTTTATAAAGGCCGGGACAGAGTCCCGCCATACCAAACATTACACGTCTAAATCATGCTAACCAATCAGGCAACTCCGAAGCAAATGGAGCGCACCAACATCTTCCGCTGAGCTGATAGCCTACTTGGAGGGCTCCCGACCTGTCTATCTGGATCTGCGGGCATGAAACGCAGCGTCCCCAGGCACTAGAGACGTCAGTACGAATAATGTACCGAGTATTTAAGGCACATAAATAAGTACATAACAGACATGGAAGAAATATAGAGTAAATGACTCAACCTATAAGTTTGGATAACTCTGTAAATCATGAAATCCCTATAGTGTCACGCATATGCGCATGAATGTCATGTCGTGCATAGGTAAATGTGTTCATAACATCATCAAGCCTCTGAGGGCATCCCATCATATCATCTCGGCCACTGTGGGCAAATCATTAACGTATACCGGCTGATCAGGTGGTGGTGCGTATATAACGCCGTAACCTTTTCCCATATCCCATATAAATATAATATACATATATACCCGTATATAACGCCATCTGGTCATGGGTCAATGTACATGTATAAATGCATGAAATGCATAAGAAGTACGTTAATAAGATTTTCTCGGAATGCCATATATATCCATATGCCTTTCGGATATACTTTATCAAATACGTATTTTTCTGAGACCCATGAACAGAAGATATAATAATAATCCACATGGGGAATCAAGAATATTGACATCCCTTGTATTTCTATGAATAAAGTCATTTATGAAAGTTGCATATTTTGCTTGTTTCATTTATATTATTTGGATCATGCCAAAAGAAAGAAGGGATAACCTTAACATACCTGGAGTAGGGAAAAATCCGTATGATATTCTTGGGAAAGATTGTACCGTGGTCTCTTAAAATCACAAAATTCCGTTACGATTACACAATGTAACTTCGCGTGAATTCCTTTGCTGAAGCAATCATGTTTTCTATCTCATATACTTGTGAATTTGAGACTTTTATGGCTTAGCCAAGATTCCTTCCAATGGTGCCATAACTTTTTCCTATTTTATGAGTTATATTTGTTATGAAAAAGTATTTAAAGGATGACAAGGAAATTTGAGAATGTGAAATCAAAGTGATTGGGAAAGAATAAGAATAGTGGTCTTTGGTTTGTACGGAAATCTTGATGTCTCTCATTAAATATTTGTGAGTCTTGGTTCTTAATGCTAATTCCGACAAGCTTCTGTAATTTCCATCTCAAATTATATACATATAATGAGCTCTTATCTTAAGGACTTGTGGGCCCCACTTTTGGGGTGACTTGGCCAACAAAATCCCTTAAATTTGTCACCTAATTACATGAATTCAAGAGTCATCATGTTGAAATTTGGGGCTGCCACGTTACCTCCTTTGGACTTTATGCAAAAGACCTTAATCACCCACTAAATTCTTAATCAATTAGTTAATCTTCCATTAACCAATAATTAATTAATTACCCACATAATTAAGAATTATCTTAAATTATTTAAAATACTACTCACTTTTAACACACCTTATTATCATGGCCATGTGGTACCTTGTGTTGATACCCAAATTTTCCCTACCTATTTTTTATACTCAAAATAGCGTGTATAAGCATGCCCAAAAGTTTGGTATTTTTCCTTTAATTTTAAAGATTTTTAAATCAATTTATCGTCTATTTTTATACTACAAAATTCAATAATTATTCCCAAACTAGCATTTTTGGTGAATAATTTATTTCATTCTCATATTTACACTAAGATATAATTAGGGTAATTTTTGCGTATTTTTTATATATTTGTTTGGTATTTTTAAGCTAAATTGCATATAATTGCAATTATAACCTATTTTACAATTAACAGCATTTTATAATCATAAAATCACTTTTTTTATTTTTACATTAATATTTATATGTTACTAATTAGTCCAGTACCTTTAATTTATTTTCAAATCATTTTTTACTATTTTATAAAAATAATAAAAAGTGAAAATTGGCTATTTAACAAACAGCCCCATTTGCATTTCAATTATAGCCCCAATTTAACCCCACCCCATCAGATTGTAATTAAACCCAAATGGCCCAATACCCCATCTGAACCAACCAAGCCCAATCCCTGATTGACCCGGTCCACTCCCGTTTTAATCTGAGCCGTTCATCAAATGAGATCAATGGCCCAGATTTAATTGCCTTAATTAAACCCTCACCTACCCCCTTTCCCCCGTCTCATTTTCGAGACTCCTGATCTCTCTCTATCTCTCAATCTCTCTCTATCTATCTGGTACTCTCTAGAAGCCCTTTGGCTTCTCCCCTCCGACGGGGTCTGTTCACCTTCTCCGACCAGTTCTCTCACCAGAACCTATGGCTCATCACTACTTCTTGGTCATCTACCCGCCTCTTAACCACTCAGTGATATCCTAGGCTCCTCAGATGAACCTGGAGCGGTTCACTCACCCCCCTATGTGGTCTCTTGCCATTTTCCGGCCAATCCCCGGCCGTTTGAGTAAGTTTGCAGTATCTCCGGCTAAATCCATGTCGTTCATGAGGTTTGCCCTCTTTTCTGGGTTCCACGAAACCCTAGTTCTCTATATTCTGGGTTTTCTTTTAAGATCCGTTCTCTATTTACGATTCTATGAAGTTTCTTTGTATTTTTCTCCGAAAAAATTCTGTTTTTAACAATTTCAAGAACTAGGGTTTCCCGACCAAGTTCTCGAAACAGTTCTTTGATTTTAAAACGCCTCTACTGTGTTTAATCGATTATTTATGCTTTCTTGTTGCCTTGATTGTTATGCTGAAACCCCAATTTTAGGTTAACCCTTATTATGTGTATCCTAATTGTATGCATTCATGTGTTCTCCGTGACTCCTGTTTAATTCCTACTATGGCCTCTTCCTGTTGATTTCTATGAACATCTCTTCCTATTAACCACGTGACTGCTATTTAAATGCTCAATAATTCCGACTCTTGCCCTACTGGCTGTTTATTTGATAATTTGTACTGATCCTCTTGTGTAAAAATCTCGTTCTTGTGATACTTTCCTTAAAAATATGATCTCGTGTATTCCTTATGCAATTCTGTACCAATTTTGAATTATTTCTATATTTATGTGATGCTTTGCTTAATTACTTTGGATTCCCTAGGATTACGATTTGATCTGGGATCCCTTTGGTTGATTCTCGAACTGATACCCTATTTTTACACGGTTATTTCAACTTTTCCTTAATTACCCGCTATGTATTTGGCCTTGATTATGCACTATGTGATACCTTGCCTTAATTAGCCTTGCTGGAGTGATTTCTTTCCTTATTCTACCTTGACTCACCGTTTGAACTATACTCCTTAATTAAAGGAGTCCAGTTGTGTTAATTGACACTAATTGATTGCTATTTCTATGTTTGTGCACTCTTTGCCTATGTACTACTTGTTTTCAAAACTATATAAAGACCTGTCTTCCCTCTTCACACACACTGAGATTCACACGAAAAAAGACACTGACACAAATTGCCTCTAAAATCACGGATCACACAAACACACTCAAGACTGAGTAGTCTCTACTGCTCTTGTGCTTTTGCATACCACTGCTGCTCTCATCCTGCATATTACTGTCCAGTAGTTGTTTCCTTGTCCTGCATACTGCTGCTGCTATGTTATTTCCAGCACTTTGCTATCCCCTAGTCTCTAACTGGTATGTTTTGCTATTTAGCTTTGTAGCATCTACACAACATGCTCCAGTTTTTGCTTACTTACTTACTGTTCCTTATGTGTTTCATCCTTTGGTTCCACTGCTTATCATGTAACTAGCTTAAGTCTGAATGTGTGTCTCGTTTTCCATATGGTTCCTTGTGATCATGTCATTACTATACCCATATCCCTCCCTTTCTTTAAGTCTGATATGTCTCCAATTCCTTCTGAGACTTTAGTCCTTATGTGCTCATGATTTGCTGATCCTCCCCTAACCTGTTGTTGTCACTATGCTCTCATTATGTGCTCAAACCTGCCTCTCCTGCTACTTGAGTGTTATGCAATCCTAACCCTATTAATCTGTGCTATTATTATGACAACTATGTGACAATTATGTGATAAGTATAGCTCCATTTAAGTGCTAATGTCAAAGTTATCTGTCCCCAATCCCTTACCCCTGTTTGTGTTTGCTCTTTCATGAGTTCTTTACCTGCTGGCTGTCGTTGTATTGCTTCTCTCTGTGATAAAAAATATTTTACCAAAATCTTTCATCATTTTCTGAAATCATCTTTTNGAGGGATTATCGCTCCGGGGCTTTGTGTCATTTGATTTTTGGAAGCTCGTGGGACCAGTTTTCTGCCTTTAGCAGAGTTTGCCTACAACAACAGCTACCAGTCCAGCATTCAGATGGCTCCATATGAGGCGTTGTATGGTAGGCGATGTCGGTCTCCAGTCGGATGGTTCGAGCCGGGAGAGGCTCGGTTATTGGGTACAGACTTAGTTCAGGAGGCCTTAGATAAGGCCAAGATTATTCAGGAGAGGCTTCGTTCAGCTCAGTCTAGGCAGAAGACTTATGCAGACCGTAAGGTCCGAGATGTAGCTTTCATGATCGGAGAGCGAGTATTGCTCCGGGTGTCGCCTATGAAGGGCGTGATGAGATTCGGAAAGAAGGGCAAGCTTAGCCCTAGGCACATTGGTCCGTTTGAGATTCTTGATCGAGTAGGAGAGGTGGCTTATAGGCTTGCATTGCCACCTAGCTTATCAGCCGTGCATCCAGTTTTTCATGTGCCTATGCTTCGGAGGTATCAAGGCGATCCTACCCATGTATTAGACTTCAGCACGGTCCAGTTGGACAAGGATCTGTCATATGAGGAGGAGCCGGTAGCTATTCTAGGCCAGCAGGTTCGACAGCTAAGGTCGAAGAGTTTTCCTTCTGTTCGTGATCAGTGGAGAGCTCAGCCCCCTGAGGCCTCGACCTGGGAGTCCGAGTCTGATATGCGGAGCCGTTATCCGCATCTATTTCCCGACTCAGGTACTTCTTTCTTTTGTCCGTTCGAGGACGAACGGTTGTTTTAGAGGTGGAGGATGTGACGACCCAAAGGGTCATCACCTGTTTCCTCATCCGTTCCGTGCTTCCGAGGCCTTGATAACCTCATTTTTTTACTTGCCTCGATTTGCGTGCGCAGTCCGGGCGCATAGCCGGAAAGCTTTTATGTTGAAATATGTGAATTCTGTGAACAATTTGAAGAATTTTGACATTAATATGATTACAGTTGACTTTGTCAACATTTTTGGTAAATGGACCCGGACCCAAGATTGGACGGTCCCGGAAGGTCCGTAGAAAAATATGGGACTCGGACATGTGCCCGGAGTCGAATTCCGAGGTCTAGAGCCCGAGAAATGAATTTTTCTGTGAAATTGTTTTTCTGAAATTCTTAAGGAAAATGGAAATGAAAATTGATTAAGAGACTATGGTATCGGGCTCGTATTTTGGTTCCGACGCCCGGTACAAGTCTTAAATATGTGTTAAGCGCTTTCTGTAAAGTTTGGTCGAAATCGGACGTCGTTTGACGTGTTTCGGACCTAAATATCTAAAGTTGGAAGTTTTTGAAGTTATAATGAAAAATGATGAATTTGGGGCTTGATTCATTGATTTTGATGTTGTTTTGGCGATTTGATCGCTCGAGTAAGTTCGTAAGATGTTATTGAGTTAGTGTGTGTGATTGGTTAGGAGCCCCGAGGGCTCGGGAGTGCTTTCGGAGGTGTTTCGGGATGTTTTGACTTAGGAAAAACATAGCAGAAAATTCTGCAATTTTTGCTCAGTGATTTCCTCTTACGCGATCGCAATCTTCAGCCCGCGATCGCGTTCCTTTGGCTCTTTACTCTTTTGCGTTCACGTACTTGATCACGCGATCGCACTGCCTTAGCATTTCCTTCAATGCGTTCGCACTAGTAGGTTTGCGTTCGCATAGACCAAGTTTTGGACCCCCCCCCCCCCAGTATTCCCCTACGCGATCGCATTACAACCCACGCGATCGCGTTGACCATTCTGTGTAACCCTTCGCGATCGCATCCCTATATCCGCGATCGCGTAGGGCAAACCCACCCAGTTATTTTAAAGCCTAAAAACAGAACCAGTGACGGGAAAAACATAACACTTCACGAACTCTTCCTTCTCCAAAGTCCTAGGGCGAATTTTAGAGCAGTTCTTCATCAAAGCTTCTTGGGTAAGCATTGTTTAACTTGTTTTCTTCAATTTCCTTCATTAATTACTGAAATCCTAGCCCTAAATCATGAAATCAAGGTAGAAATTATGGATTTTGGGTAGAGTTAAGAGTTTTGAGAATTTTGGGTGATTCAACCTCAATTTGGGGTCGAATCTTAAAACAAATTTTGTATTTGGACTCGTGGGGCTATAAGTAATCGGGTTTTGGTCCGAGCCTCGAGTTTGGACCATGTGGGCCCGGTGTCTAATTTTGGTATTTTTGGAAGAATGCTAGAAAATTCATATCTAGGCTATGGGATGTTGCCCTTGAGTCTTTATTGATATTATTGAATTAATCATGCCTAGATATCACTGTTTCGGAGTCGGATTTTAGAGGAAAGGCGGTCTTTGAAGGTTGATTGCTATTCTTGGGACCGAGGTAAGTGTTTGGTTTAACCCTAGCTTGAGGGAATAGGAGTTGAGTCTTGTTGCTAATTGCTATGTGATCGAGTACGATGTATAGGCATGGTGACGAGTATCTATACATTGGTGTCTAGCATGACCGTGAGTCCTTATAATGTGATTATCATGAACTGATTGTGAATTCCATGTTTATTGGAGTATTTCTATGTGTTGTGAATAACATGTGAATGGTGATATGATAATTTGATTCCTAGGAGCATTGGCTCGAATTGTGATATGAATATTGAAAGTATATGAAGTGACTTGTTTCATTGAGGAGCGTCGGCTCCAGTTGTAGAACGAATTGTGACAGTACAAGTGATAATTGAACCTCTAGAGCATTTACTCGAGTTGGGAAAAGAAGAGATCATTATGTTGCCCTCTTGACGGGCCATTGTTGGGTTGTGATTCCTCTGCATTGTGTTCTTGACGGATACTAGGGTTGCTTAGGTTAATGTTTTCCTTGTGTCGTGGGATGACTATAGTTATAGCTGAGGTGGTTAAGTAACATAATAGGCTAGTTATCAATGGGGTGGTTAGGTGAGGTAATCGCTTAGATATAGCTGAGATGGTTAAGTGTGGTCATAGGTTGGTTATAGCTGTGGTGGTTAGATGTTGGAACTAAGGTGGTTATAGTAATCCCCTTGCCGGAATATTTGAGATGATGTTTTGTTCCCTTACTGGGAAGTCGTTATATTGTTGTTTGTGACGGAATATGAGACAAGAAATTTCTTGGAGCTTGGGCTCCAGTGATATCGTGAGATAAGAAAAGTAAGAAAGAGAATGCGTTGTGGATTATTCCCTTGCCGGGACGTTTGGTTGAACTTGTTGGATTCTTTCCCTTGCCGGAATGTTCGTCAAATATTTGCTTATTTTTATGCCCCTTAATTGTGACTGTTGTTTGGGGAGTCGGATTATTAAATGATATTGAGGATCGGGTTGCGCGCCGCAACAATGATATTGAGGATCGGGTTGCGCGCCGCAACAATTGATATTGAGGATCGGGTTGCGCGCCGNATCCCTTACCCCTGTTTGTGTTTGCTCTTTCATGAGTTCTTTACCTGCTGGCTGTCGTTGTATTGCTTCTCTCTGTGATAAAAAATATTTTACCAAAATCTTTCATCATTTTCTGAAATCATCTTTTCAAGGCTGTTGTCTCAATTACTCTTTTCAAACTTGAAATTCTCTTTAAAACTCTTCTTCCCGCACTTCACACTATTCTTAGACTCTAGGCTCTGCCCCCTTCGAGTGAGCACCGCCTTGGGGACCTTTGAGTACCCACTAAACTCTAGCACTCAAGGCTGGCCTTCTACACTGCACACACTCATTCTTGGCTAGGGTGCCTGGGTGTGAGCACTGTCCAGGATCTTCTGAGATCCTTAGAGACTATGCCACACTTGGGTTGTAAAGCCATGGCATATGGCAAGTGGCTCTGGTACTTTGGTCCTACTTCTATAGTATAACTTCTTTATTTTCCTTTTATTCAGTTGCATAATTAAGCAATTTTGGTCTGTAATAATTATTTGTAAAATACTTTAGGGCTGGATAGTGAAAAGGGTGGGGATGATGCATGCTTAGCATAATTTTGGGTAGAAAACATGCTTTAGGATTTACTTCACCTCTGTGCGCAATAGAGATCCTGCATAGTACATGTTTGCATTAGATATCATGTCTCCTTAGGTCTATTCATGTATGCATATCATCACATCCGTGTTGATTTAAGGATCCATTTTAGATATTAATGATGTTAACTACATGCTTCATCAGAAATAGCACTAAATAACTTCTCCTTTTGAAACAATATTGTCTCCGCATGCATAACTCACATGTAGATATCCTGTTCTTAGGTGTACTGTCGGATCTATTTTCAGCATGTCTACCCTTTCTAATCTGGGCTAAGTACTCAATAAAATGCCTAGGCAAGCCTTAGGCCTAACGTTTGCTAAAATCAATCAAAAACACAACTCGATTAGTTATGCACCGCTCGTTCAAAACCAAAAAAAATGGATTTTCAAACTAATCAGTCATATTTCTGGAATTCATTAAGACTTGCTGTTTGCCACTATTTTTCACATCTAGAATTCATGTTGAGGTGTGACGACCCAAAGAGTCATCACCTATTTTCTCTTTCATTCCGTGCTTCCGAGGCCTTGAAAACCTCATTTTTACTTGCCTCGATTTTGCGTGCGCAATCCGGACGCGTTGCCAGAAAGCTTATATGTTAAATTCTGTGAAAAAATTTAAAAATGTGGCTTTAAAATGATTAAAGTTGACTTTGGTCAACATTTTTGGTAAAAGGACCTGGACTCGTGATTTGACGGTCCCGGAGGGTTCGTAGGAAAATATGGGACTCGGACATGTGCCCGGAGTCGAATTCCGAGGTCTAGAGCCCGAGAAATGAATTTTTCTGTGAAATTATTTTTCTAAAATTTTTATGGAAAATGGAAATGAAAATTGATTAAAAGACTGTGGTATCGGGCTCGTATTTTGGTTCCGACGCCCGGTACAAGTCTTATATATGATTTAAGCGCTTTCTGTGAAATTTGGTTGAAATCGGACGTCATTTGACGTGTTTCGGACCTAAATATCTAAAAATGAAAGTTTATGAAGTTTGATGAAAAAGTGATGATTTTGAGGTTTAATTCATTGATTTTGATGATATTTTTGGCGATTTGATCGCATGGTTGAGTTCGTAGGATGTTCTTGAGTTAGTGTGTGTGATTGGTTAGGAGCCCCGAGGGCTCGGGAGTGCTTTCGGAGGTGTTCGGGATGGTTTTGAACTTAGGAAGGCATCAGATCTGTCTGCAATTGTTACATAGAAGAATCCTTCTTCGCGTTCGCAATACCCCCTTCGCGTTCGCATAGCTTTGAGGCCACCCTTCTTCGCGTTCGCGTTCAGGCCATCGTGATCGCGATGGTTTGCTTTTTCCTTCTCCGCGTTCGCGTGATGGTCGACGCGTTCGCGTAGGCCAATTCTTTGGACCCCCCAGTACTTCCTCTTCGCGTTCGCAGTCCTTCCCTCGCGAACGCGTAGCTTACCAGCTTCCCCATATTCGCGAACGCGACGCTCCTGTCGCGAACGCGTAGCACGAAAATGCCCAGTGATTTTTTTAAGTTTCAAAACAGTAGCTACGGGATTTAGTCCACATTTCTCACGAGCTCTCTTCTCTCCCAAGCTTGAGGAAGCCATTGAAGCACCCATTCTTCAAGACCACTTGGGTAAGTAATTTCCTACTTATTTCCTTCATTATTCTTCATTAATTAGTAGGTTTCTAAGCTTAAATCACATAGATTAGGGTGGAAATTGAGGGAAAAGGGTAGAGTTAGGGTTTTTTGATTTTCATCGATTTAGACCTCGTTTTGGGGTCGAATTTGAAAACAAATTGTATATCCGGGCTCGTGGGGGAATGGGTAACATGAAATTGGTTCGATCCTCGTGTTTTGACGAAGCAGGCCCGTGGTCGATTTTGGAATTTTTGAAAGAAAGGTTGGAAATCTATATTTAGGCATTGGGTTTGATTTGTTTAGCTATTATTGATATTATAAAGTCGTTATTTCATAGATTTGACTATGTTGGAGCCAAATTCGAGGGGTAAAGCTATACTAGAGGCTTGAGTTAAGTTTGGAGCATTCGAGGTATGTGTTTGATCTAACTTTGGCTTGAGGGAATAGGATTAGAGTATTATTTGCTAATTGCTAAATGTTGAGTACGGTGTATAGGCATGGTGACGAGTATCTATACACCGGTGTCTAGCATGACCGTGGGTCTTTATTTGTGCTTAATTGGGATTCTGTAGTGACTCTTCCTTGTTAAATTGATGGTTTCTACATGATATGAAGAGAATGAGAAGGAAATATGATGTGTAAACTCTTTGGAGCGTTGGCTCGATTTTCGACTTGATTAAAAAGTAAGAAATGAACGTAAAAGAAAGAGATGTGATTATTCCCTTACCGGGACGCGTAAGTTATTGTTGTTGCTCCCTTGCCGGGATTTAACTGCTTAGTCGTATTCTCCCTTGCCGGGAAACCACTTATATATAATATGAAATGGGATCGTGTGGCACGCCGACCACTTATATATTATGAAATGGGATCGTGTGGCACGCCGACCACTTATATA
>NC_031990.1:19793220-19895617 GCF_001879085.1 Nicotiana attenuata
CTTGCTGAAAACCCCATGGATGGAGGATACGAACCCCTGAAAACGTATTTTCCTGATGAAGAGGTATCATTTATGGAGAAGACATTGCCGAACCTTAGGATGGTTGAAGAATATTCTTCGATGGAGCAGCAAACTTCAAAAGAGTTAGCATAGGAGCAGTCCTAATATCAGAAACCGGTCAGCATTATCCAGTGTCTGCCAAACACAGGTTCCCCTGCACCAACAATATGGTCGAGTATGAAGCATGCATCTTAGGGCTCAAAATGGCCATTGACATGAACGTGCAAAAGCTGCTAGTGATTGGAGATTCAGATTTACTTATACATCAGGTACGAGAAGAATGGGCAACCAAGAACTCCAAGATACTCCCGTATCTGCATCACGTACAGGAATTGAGAAAGAGGTTCATAAAGACAGAATTCCAGCATGTTCCCAGAATCCATAATGAGTTCGCCGATGCATTGGCTACCCTATCATCTATGATACAGCATCCCGACAAGAATTTCATTGATCCCATTCCAATGAAGATCTATGATAAGCCAGCTTACTATGCCCATGTTGAAGAGGAAGCAGACAGAAAGCCTTGGTTTCATGATATCCAGGAATATTTGGCAAAAGGAGAGTACCCGGAGCTTGCTAATCCTATTCAGAAACGCACACTTCGGAGATTGTCCAACAACTTCTTTCACAGCAGGGGAATCCTGTATAGGAGGACTCCCGATTTGGGACTATTAAGATGTGTTGACGCAAAGGAAGCATCCAAGCAGCTAGAGGAAATTCATGCTGGGACTTGCGGTCCACATATGAACGGTTTTGTCTTAGCAAAGAAGATACTCTGGGCTGGTTACTTTTGGATGACTATGGAAACAGACTGCATCCAGTATGTCCAAAAATGCCATCGCTTTTAGATACATGTAGATATGATAAAGGTACCTCCGAGCGAGCTCAACACAACAAGCTCACCGTGGCCGTTTGCCGCCTGGGGGATGGAAGTTATCGGACCAATCGAGCCTACTGCTTCCAACGGACACAGGTTTATCCTGGTAGCCATAGACTATTTCACCAACTGGGTCGAAGCAGTATCTCACAGAGCAGTAACTAAGAAAGTCGTGGCAGATTTTGTCCGCGATCGCATTGTTTGTCGGTTTGGGATTCCAGAGTCAATCATTACTGATAACGGCGCCAACCTCAACAGCGACTTAATGAAAGCTATGTGTGAAACTTTCAAGATCAGACACAAGAATTCCACAGCCTACAGGCCTCAGATGAATGGAGTTGCAGAAGCTGCCAACAAGAATATCAAGAAGATATTGAGGAAAATGATGAAAAGCATAAATAGTGGCACGAGAAGTTATCGTTTTCTCTATTGGGATATCGCACCACAGTCCGCACATCAACCGGGGCAACCCCCTATATGCTGGTACAGAGGTTGTCATTCCCGCTGAAGTAGAAATTCTTCCTTAAGGATCATACAGGAAGCTGAGCTCGACGATGCAGAGTGGGTGAAGAGTCATTATGAGCAATTAGCTCTTATAGACGGAAAGAGAATGAATGCAGTTTGCCATGGTCAACTCTATCAGAACAGAATGTCCTGAGCCTTCAACAAAAGAGTCAAGCCAAGACAGTTCACACCGGGGCAGTTGGTGTTAAAGAAAATTTTTCCGCATCAAGACGAAGCCAAAGGGAAGTTCTCTCCCAACTGGCAGGGCCCATACATGGTTCATCGGGTTCTAACAGGGGGAGTCCTCATACTTGCAGAAATGGACGGAGAAGTTTGGCCAAATCCGATTAATTCAGATGCAGTCAAGCGTTACTATGTGTAATCTTTATGCTTTCCTCATATGATGTAAATTGAACTACGCCTGACCTGATTCCCGTTTAAGAGGGGATACGTAGGCGGCCCTATGGGTTATGTCACAATTCAATAAAATTTTCATTTCCCCCTGAAATTGGAAACTGGGCAGAATTTTGAGGAGGACCCTCAAAATTCCGAAGTAATTTCAGCTGATTGCCGCACGAGCAACAGTCAAAAGTGTCAACCCATCATACTGGGGCAGAATTTTGAGGAGGACCCTCAAAATTCCATAGCAAGAAAGGTTGCAATGTCCCGAACCGCGTCACAGTCGTCGGTTCATCTAAAAACTATTTTTTTATTATTATACATTTATGTCATACTTTTACAAAACCATGCATGAAACTGCTTCGTTTAGCAATGCTACCCCAATAATACAAACGGTATCACCAGATCAAAGCCGAACGAGTCAAGCAAAGCCAGCGGGGATGCGAACTAACCTTCCCCCTTTACAAAACTCACGATTTTTCTTTGGATGCAGGCACTAGGACTGCGAAATCATTAAACATATTGTACGCCCATGGAACAAACATTGTTCAAGAATACGATTCTCAGAACCGTTTCACTTGCCAACATTTGCTATCAGCAAGCACCCGTAATGCTCTGTATGCGACAATGCTCCCAGTAGTCACAACGCCGCAATCTGCTATCAGCTAAGAAAACTCTACTGTCGTTTGCTATTTTATTTCTTGCATAAGGCTACCATTCTGCCTTCCGAGGTTAAGCTCTACCTCCAACTGCAACTGCATTGCATAAGGCTACTATTCTGCCTTCCAATCTACATAAGGCTACCATTCTTCCTTCCGAGGTTAAGCTCTACCTCCAACTGCATCTGCATTGCATAAGGCTACTATTCTGCCTTCTAATCTGCATAAGGCTACCATTCTGCCTTCCGAGGTTAAGCTCTACCTCCATCTGCATTCGCATCTTTGCATAAGGCTACTATTCTGCCTTCCAATTTGCATAAGGCTACTATTCTGCCTTCCAATCTGCATAAGGCTACCATTCTGCCTTCTGAGACTAAACGTTGTCTCCATCTGCATCTGCATGGTTGTAAGTTCGCCACATACTACATCTGCATGGTTGTAAGATCGCCACATACTGCATCTGCATGGCTGAAATATCGCCTCATACCACACCTGCAAGGCTGAAAGATCGCCATGTACTGCATCTGCATGGCTGAAAGATCGCCACACACTGCATCTCACGGCTGAAAGATCGCCTCATACTACATCTCACGACTGAAAGATCGCCTCATACTACATCTCACGCCTGAAAGATCGCCACATACTACATTGCACGGCTGAAAGATCGCCTCATACTACATTGCACGGTTGAAAGATCGCCACATGCTACTGCATCCTTCTTGGGCTGAAATATCGCCAACTTATCCAAAGGCGTCATCATTCGGAGGCACCATCTTCATAGCCCGAGAACACCATGTCATGGCCTGAGGATCTCTTTCAAACTTTTGCATATCATTATTCAAAGGCTGCATGGTTCGGAGGCACCATCCTCATAGCCCGAGAACATCATTTTATGGCCTGCGAATCCTTTATGGTCTGAGGACGCCATTCCTAACCGTCCAAAGACAGCATTCATGGTCCAACGGGAATTTGTATCGTGTTTAAATTTGCGCACAATATATGCTTGCATTGCTTATTTGCAGGTAAACCGGCAAGCAACGGCCATCCCGGCAGGAGCAATTCCGCTCCAGTTCCCACAGCCATATCAAACTTAACCATTACCGTAAAACTATCACTCACCCGGCTCTAGATATTGCGTCCGTCCTTGAAAAGTCTCCATCGGCATAGTCCGCCGGCGGATCCTGAACTACATACGGCCTGATTCCTGTAAAACCAGGGATATGTAGGCAGCTCAGAAGCTAGGGTGCGGCCTAAATCTTCTTCAAACCATTTCGCTCGGTCAAAATTGGCCATCATTTCTTTACTCGGAAACTCTTTCATTCTTCTCGGGTAAAGAGGGGCAGCTGTTGATACCCAATTTTTCCCTATACATATTTAATATGAAAACACCTTCAAAATAGCATATGTATGCATATATGAGCATGTCCAAGGGTTTTATTATTTTTTCATATTTTTAAAGGTTTTTTTAATTGATTTATTTCCCCTTTTTTTATCCATAAAATCCCAATAATTATTCCCAAAATTATTATTTTTGATAATTCATCTATTGTATTTCTATATTTATGCCAAATATGGCTAAAGTAATTTTTACAATTTTTTTACAATTTTATTCAGTATTTTTAAAGCTTAATTGCACATAATTGCAATATTAGCCATTTTAAAGTTTAATTATGTTTTAGAAGCATAAAATTAAATCCTGTATTTTTTAAATTATTAATTATATGTTATAAATCACTTTAGTACTTTCAATTTATTTTTCAGAAGCCATTTACTATTTCTTATAAATTAAAAAAGGAAAACTGGCTATTTAAATAATAGCCCCTTTTGTATTTCAAATCTAGCCCAAATCAAACCCCCAATTCCCCGGCCCAATATCTAATTAAACCCAACCCTAACCCTTTTAAACTCTAGCCAAACCCGAATCCCCACCTACCTCATTTAATCTGGATCGTTGATCATTCAAATCAACGGCCACCATTCTACCTGCCTAAAATAAACCCAAACGACCACCTTAACCTAGTTCATTTCCACCAACCCGCCGCCCTTGAATCCCCTTCCTCTCCAATTCCATCTGCAACCTCACTCAAACCCTAACCGCCGCCACCCAAACCAACCCTAATCCCCTTCGATTCTCACTCAATCCATGGACTCCCATGGCTGTTTGAGACATGTACTGGTCTCCTATGTCTCCTGGTTGCCTGTTTTTGTGATTTCATGGAAAGATCTCAAAGAGATCTAGTCCAGTCTTTGCTCAACTTCTATCTATGGTCTTTTCCCGGCCATCCATGGCTTTTCCGGCTAGATCGGTAACTTTTCGAAGTCTTTCTCATTTTTTCTGGGTTCTCCGAAACCCTAACTTTAAAGGCTTTTCGATTTTTCTTTCAGATCTGTCTTAGATCTGTGTATTTTATGAACCTCTTAAGTGTTTTCCTTAAAGGTTTTCTGATTATTTTTCAAAGCGACTCTTCGTCTTCAATGATTAGGGTTTTCTTAACCTCTTTTAAAAGATCTCTTCTCCGATTTTTCAGTGTTGTTTTATGATATTACTATGTTTAAACGATTTGTTTATGTTTTCTTCTACCTGGTTCATCGTGTTAAAACCCCAAGTATCTTTGGTTTTATCTGGGGTTCTGAAACTGTCTTTTTGTATGTATGCCTGCTTCGATTGAGTTCTTCATGGTTAAACCCCTTTCCTTTTGTTTGTCTTGACTGAGTCTGAGTTCTTACCGTTTTTGTAAAACCCTAATTTCCTAAAACTTTTCTCACTTGTTACTGTGAGTTTTTAAAGACTTTCTTTACTTATTTCCGTGTGTTGGTCTGATCTCTTTTACCTGTTGCTATGTGTTAGACTGGTTTCTTCATTTTGGTTCTATGTGTGAGCCATGACTACTTGACCTTGTTGATTAACATGCTTTGAGTAGTCCTTAGCCTATTCATGTCACTTCTAATCATGATTCCTTCCTGATTGATCTTGATTTCCTCAAGTTACGATTGATTGCAAAGGTTTTCTTATAAACCCCTAATTTTACTCGTTTGATTAAGCTGATTGATTCTCATTCCTTTATTTGTTGTGATGTTTCACCCCCGCTGAATCCTTTCCCCAAATTAAATATATTATGTACTTAGACTCAATTGTATACTCTATATTCTTACTATCCCTTATATGGTCAGAAAACAATCTTCCTCAAGTTGATTTTCTTTCCTTAATTATCCCTGTTAGTATCCGTTAAGTAGTAATTCCTTGATTAAAGGGAAGTACTTGTATTAGTGGGATTCTCATTGTGATTATTTCCATATTTGTGTTAAAGCTTTACTTGTTACCTTATTTTCTACTCGTTTTCAAAGCTATAAGTACCCTATCCTCTCTTCTCTAAACACATGAACAACTGAGTTCAAAACACACACTTATACATTCAATCTCTATTTCTTTCTCTACTACTTGTGCTACCGCCTTGTCTAGTCGGCTGAAGGCCAAGGCTAGACTATGGAATTCTGATTGTTTTACTTTTCTTTTCCTGCACTTTGCTTCTTCAACTGGTATGTCCCTAGTTTAAATTCTGAAACTCAAACCTATGTGTTCCCTTGTTGTCAATCAATGTCTCTTTCTGCACTGCCTTAATGGCTCATGCTGTTGCACTTTTTGTTTACTGCTTTACTCAGCATGCTTAAAATTCTGCCCTCTTTTGTTCAAATGTAGTCCTCTATGTCCCCAACCCCTACTCCCCTGTTTGTAACTGCTGAAGCATGTACTCCTCCCTGAACTTGTTTTGTGGTTTTGCTGCTCCTATCCCCTGCTCCCTTTCAAAACTCTTCTGCTGTTCTACAAACTTATTTCAAACATGCTATTTTTAAAATTATTTCAAGCACTCTCACATGCACTCTTAGATCATTAGGTTCTGCCCCTCTTGTGTGAGCCTTGCTTTGGGACCCTTGAGCTCCCTTTGAACCTGGACACATAAGGGCTGGCCCTTCCACACTGCACCTACTCTTGGTTATGCAATCTGGGTGCGAGCACTGCCCGGGATCCCTTGAGGTCCTTAGGGAACTCTGACACACCTAGGTATGAGGGAAATCTGTGGAACAATATTAGCAGTTGAGGTGGTTTATTACATAACTCAGAGAGGAAGTCAAAATCAGGCTTCCTATAGTTGTAACTTCTTATTTTTCAGTTCTTATGTAATTCTATCGCACGGTCTGTAATAATTTGTAAACAAGTATTGGGGTCGCTAGTGAAAAGGGATGGAAAATATGCATACTATAGTTGTTAAAGGGTAGAAAGCATGTTATTAGGTTTATATTCCTAATTGTGCAATAGAAACCATGTTTAGGATTCATTATGCATTAGAAATCATGCTCTTAGGACCTATGTTTCTTGCTTCAGCACTTCATTCATTGATCCATGCTTTATGTCTATCACTTAGAAATCCTGCTCCTATGGCAATAACAACATTGGTACAAAAAGCTGTTATTTCAAAAAATCTTGCAACTATTATGTACACTTAGAAATCATGCCTTAGGGACTCTGCCATTTGCATGTGCATATTAGATATCATGTCTTATGATTCTATTTGCATTTTGTTTAGAATGCCTAGTTGATTACTGATTCATGAAAAGGTAGTAAAGTAATAATTTTCACATTGTGATGCTTCTGAATAAAATTGGTAACCATCTTTGCAACTAGAACAGCATGTTTTAGGTAAATAAAAATAATCTCCAAATTGTCTTAATGACTTGGAACAACTGTCGCGTCTCGCTTTGTGCCTAGGCAAGCCTTAGGTAATAACTGTAATAAAACTGGAACTGCTTTTTGTTTAATTATCAACTGTTAAAATCAGTAGGCAAAACCTGATTCGTACTTCTTTTCTGAGTCACGTGATAAATCTGGTTCTGATGTTATCGCTCAAACACCTTGCTTTAAGATTTTTAAATTTAAACCTTAACTGCGTATAAGTCATGCTGTCTATGTGCATTATCTGCGGAGGTATACATGAGCCTTCTACTTGCTTATATGTTTCCCCCTCTAAATGCAGTCTTATATGTTTTGTATGTCGCTCTAGTATTTTCGCCTTTGAACCTGAGGGTCTGCCTAGAACCTCCATCTTATAGGAATAGGAGTCCTAAATTCCTCCGGGACTGATAGGAAGGGACGGGTAACAGCATGCAATAAGAATCGAGACCAACCCTCGCTTTAATTACCTTCACGGGGCGGGAAAGGGTAGATATGGATATGATGACCGGTGCGCTAATACCACGTGTATCCCTTCTTTGAAGGAGTGTCATATCGGGTATTTCATTGATGTGATCCATATTACAAACAAACCTAGGACCCCTTTACATTCATAAGCATGCTTAGATTATAACTCTTTTCAAAACCTTGCTTTTATTAATCGTTTTTCAAACTCTTGTGTATTTTAACCTAAATCCCTTGCTATGTGAGCCTTACTTATCTACTTGCTAATTGCACAAATTCACAAAAAAACTGTCTGGCCAGGAACCACACTAGTGGATCCTGAGGGGTGCCTAACACCTTTCCCTTAGGATAATTTCAAGCCCTTACCTTATCTCTGGTTATCAAACGTAGTAGTAGATAAACCCTGTAGGTGCCCTAACACACCTTAAAAATCGTTAGGTGGCAACTCTTCAAAAAATGCAATACCCAATTCCCGAAAGGAAATGAGTCATTACACCTCCATGAATGTCGAAACCCGGACTCCTCTCCGCGGAGGGAAAAAGGGGGCGCGACAGCAAGCTTGGCACGATGAACGGCGAACAACTGCCAAATATTGGAACATATCACTCCTCAAACGATACTATTGCTAAGGTATGACTCTCCCCCTTTTTTGTTTATATTCGATACTAACTTATTACAAGTGTTCGATCAAAGAAATAGGGAAATTCTTCAACACAAGACCTCAAGTTTTAAAGCACGCGTTGCACTCTTTTTTCCTTAGATCGGTTTTTGTCCCAAATGGGTTTTTCAGGCGAGGTTTTTAACTAGGCAACAATTATCTATGCTACCTGGGGACAATTCAACAGTATCTGAGGCTTCTTTACAATCAACTTCGAATACTGGGGGCATCACCCTCGGATGTTATGTTTTCAAGGAAGATGCTTCGTGTCAACATGTTATGTTTTCAAGTAAGATGCTTCGTGTCAACATGGTTTCGATAGGAAAATTTTGTAAGGGGCCAAACGGTCAAATGAACCGTGCCCATGTAGATTGCCCGAGCCCTAATGACAAAACATGTACGCATAAATGATCTGTTGAAAGAAGTACTTTTTCCTTATCAGATGTTCCATGCTTTAGTGAGATTTCTACTTTATAATTTCATACTTACGATATATTACGGAAACCGGCTCAAGAGCCAATCGCAACTAAAGCTCAAGCAATTAACCCCGTACTCGGGGACTCCCTTCCGAAAGTCGACATGCTTGAATTATTAAACATCAAAATCTTAAGACCTTAAAAAGACAATCCTCGATTTTATAGGCCACGACCACCCCACTCGGGGACTTATACTTCGAACAAGTTTGAAGTATAATCGAGAAACAAGCCCAATGGGCAAATAACAAGTTAAAGGCTACGACCAAACTAACAGGGTTCGGAGATGTCTGAATTCCGTAATCAAATAGGCCTTAAAATATTTTCATATAACCTATTACAAAAGGGCTACCCTCGGCAAATTTACATGGGGTTTCGATAACATCAACCCTCGAAAACCTTAAAAGGTACCAAATTGTTCGAACTCTCGAACAAACTTATGCTAAGGCATAACAAATTTTGTTAGTAACGCTGAATCCTAATGGGTACAGATTTATCTCATGCTAAGGCATAACAAATTTTTATATGATTAAAGTTTTTAAGACGAAAAAGGGAAAAGGCACTCTTTTAAGGCAGTATCAGCCTAATTCAAGAGCCTAAGGACCGTTTTATTTCTGAGTTCACAAAGTCGTCCTCACTCAACTAAAACCTAAGGGACATTATATTATTGTGTTCGAGGATCTATGCTCCCTCAATCGAAACCTAAGGGTTTTTTCTACTCCGTGGTCGAGCAAGTACTCACTCGATTATAGAGACTATACCAATCTGATTTTGACAAAATTTTCGCAAGATAATGAAGTGAGTCAAATTTCTCACAAGCTCTAAAGTGTATAAGAATTATCATAAGGCAAAGGAAAATAGAGTTTTAAAAATTTACAAAACGAAAATCAGAGACAAATCGGATCTTTCATATATGCAAAAATATTTAGAAAGACCACTCAGGGTCTTACACAAAAAACTCCAAAAAAGAAGAAAAAATTCCAAGTGCCTAATCTTCCTCGAGAGCCTCATGTTCATCCCCTCCACTCTTGGATCCACTCGAGCTCCCGAAACCATCATCATCAGAGAGTAAAGCTTTGTCTTCGTCCTCTAGCACTTTCGTGTTCTCGATATCGGCAGTAAGGTCAAAACCACGAGCATGAATCTCTTCGAGAGTCTCTCTCCGAGACTAGAAATTGGCATGCTCGGCAACGCAGAATGATCGACCTTAGCTGCATCGAAAATTTCCTTTGCTAGAGAGTGAGCAACTTCAGCATCAGCTCGGTAGACGGCCACGACCGCCTCCACGTCGGCCTTTACTCTTTCTGCCTCAGATGTGGCCTTTGCAAGCTCAGCGGCCAAACCGAGTCTCGAGCTTCTCAACTTTCTTGGCTCGGTCCAAGCTCTCTTCCTTCATGCTTTTGGAGCTGACGCTCAGCCGAAGATAGCTGGGCTTGAGTAGTATCTTTCTCCGAGGCGAGGAGGTCCATGTTCTACTTCCACCCCAAAGTCTCTGCCTCTTTCATCTTAGCCTCCTTGTGAAGCTTCTCGATCTTTTCAGCCTTCTGTTGAACCTGCAGGATCAAAGTATTAGTCGCCATCCCCGAATCGACACACCAAACTTCTAAGAAAATTCTTCACCTTGTTCGATCAAGTCAGTCTGCTCTTTGTGAGCTTTGGCCAGTTCAGCTCGTAGGTCCTTGATCTCCTCTTCTTTTTGCCCACTAAATAGTTTGAGGGAATCTCTCTCTTCCGTGAGCCTTTTGAGATTGGCCTCACATCGGTTCAGCTCGGCTCGGGATTTGGAAAATGCTTCCCGATAAAGCATCACAGCCTATGAAGAAAGGAAGGAAATCAGGCAAAAGGAAATAATGCCAAACGTAAAACTCATAACGGGGGCTAAAGTATACCTGGTTCAAGAGTCACTGAGCCTCATAAAAAATGATCGATGAATCTAGATCAGAAACATTATCAACACCCGTGAAGCAGCCACAGAATAAGTCATCCCCATCGTGGGCCGTTCCCACGTCGGGGGTCTCCATAGCCTGGGCCTCTTGAAATTGCCCCTCAAAAAATGTGGGGAGGGGCGGTGAATCATCAATGTTGATTTCCCGAAGCAAGACATTGGGGCGCTCTCTCCTTTTCAGAGGGCCTCGGAACCGGACCCTTCAGGCACACCCGCCGATTTTTTGTCATGGCGGACAGGCACACTCGCCGATTGTTCGTCACAGCGGGAGACATCTTCAGCCTCCGATGACTCGGGGACTTTGCTCGAACCATCTTTCGATATCTCCTCGGTCCGAAGATGAGCCTCCTCGACCATCACCGGCTTAGCTGCCTTTAAATCTTCGACGCTCCCCCTTTTTCGAGCTACCAACTCATTGTCTGCATCTTCTTCTCCTCTTCTTCATCTCGTAGTTTCTGGGCTACGTTGGCAGGTAGAGCAGCATTGTCGTTCTTCGATTTACGAGCCTTGCTCTTTTTAGGCTTTTAGTATCGGAAGGCGAGACCCTTTTTCTCTTATCATCCTTAGCAGGTTTTGGGGCCTTCTCTTCCCCAGGTGGGGGTGTCCTCATGACAACATTGTCTCCGAAACTTGTATAGGAGGAAATCAAATAAAAATGAAAAAGAAATATTGCACAGAAGGGCATCAAACACGGATAGAGAAGCTTACCGTGATTTTTAGCCTCCCATCGGTCCTTTGCCAAATCGCGCCACGAGTGCTCACCGTACGAAGAGGTCGAGGCCAGTTTCCCGACCCAGCCTTAAAGTTTCGGGATTGCACCGGGCACCCAAGAAGCCACGGCATCATAGGAGAGGATGTCAATACGAAAAGGCAAAAGAGACAAAACTGTAAATAGAAACTATAAGTGGGTCTGTACATACGCTTCATGTTCGACTCTTCAAGGAATGGCATCTTCTCGGCCTGAATTATGTCGGAAGTCCTCACTCGGACAAATCGGCCCAACCATCCTCGGTCCTTATCCTCATCTGTGCTCGAGAACAGTACCTTGGTGGCCCGACGCTGAAGTCTTATTAGTCCACCTCAATAAAGACGGGGGTTGTATATTCTAATGAGATGGTCGAGGGTAAAAGGCATCCCATCGACTTTGCTCACAAAGAATCGAAGCAAAATAACAATGTGCCAGAAGAAAGGATGGATCTGGCCCAAGGTTATTTGGTATTGGCGCCAGAAATCGAGGATAAAGAGATCAACGACACCCAGCGTAAAAGGGTAAGTGTAAACACTCAAGATCCCTTTCACGTGGGTGGTGATGTCCTCTTAGGGGGTCGGAATCACCACGTCCTTGTTTTCCCAATGGCAATATTCTTTCACCTGCTCAAGATCGACCTCAGTTATCGAGCATATATATCTCTACATTGGCTCACATCGGCCATGTACCGACGAGGGTTTCTCGACTTTAACGTCGGAAGTAAGATGGCATAACCCAGGAACACACTCTTCGATGCGTGGCTCCACCGGCGTTTTATCGCCGGCCGGCCGCGATGAAGAGGCTTTTTCTTTTTGAGGAACGGTTTTCGATGTTTTCGCCATTTTTTATGAGTTCAATGAAAGAAGAAGATAAAACTTGTTGTTTGATGAGAAGGTTGGCAAACGGGATTTGAAGAATTGAAAAACTTGAAGGAAGAAGAAGTGCATTGAAGATTAGAAGAGATTTTGGAAGTAAAAGTTTGTGAAAATTATGAAGATGATCTATTTAAAATATTTGCTATGACGGTTCAAAGGCACTAGTGGCCGACCATCAACTGGCACTAATTATTGATCTTGGGAACCGGACAGACGCGACGCTTCGGTCATTTCTGTCGCTTACGTCATAAGAATGACGTCATAATTGGTCGAAGTATAAAATCGAAGACTCAGTTCGTTTCTTCTCATTACACTCCAAGAAACGAGGGGACTATCTGTATACGGTTAAAATCGGGCTTGCCTGATTTTGCTATTTAATCGAGACCAGGAGATCACGTCGAGGGTCAGCCTCGCAATGGATCGGGCTATAGCACGAAGACGAGGCGTCGAGTTCAAGAATTGAGATGTCTGTCGAGATCGAGGCCAGCAGCAATCGAGACTAAGTATGACCGGCTTCGAGTGAAGTGCAATAACGGAAAGGCGAGATATCCGTAACCGGTCGAAGATTACGGTGGAATTCCCGGAACAGATCGAATCAAGGGCGGTTTTTTGTACCAATCTTAGGATTCACTTCCGTAATTAGAATTGTACCATAATTAGATTCCTCTAGTATATAAAGGGGAGTCCCCTCATTTGTAAAACACCTTACATTTATACAGATAAAAGCAATATAATATTCTCTCTTTAACTCACGTTCTTTTGTTTATCGACTTGCTGCTCTTTAACTGCTCTTGCTCTACCAAGCTCGAGGGTTCGTTAGCTTGAGGGCATTGACCAAACATTGGTTTGCTTCGTATTATTTTCAATTTGCATCACTTATCTTTACGTTTATCAATTGATATTAAGTAAAATCATATATCCTTAAAACCACATTATAAGTTTTTACTCAATTTTTAGGGTAAACATCACTCATGATGTAGCAATATTACGTACGCCTAATATATGAAAAAGGAAGTAATGTAAAGACAGATGATAAATTCTTTAATTATATTTAGCAATGGCTGGGCAAAGACGCATCAGCTCTTGAAATGAATGAATAGAAACCAATAATACTATCCAAACTTGCCATATCTGATTATATATATGTATGACATAGCTGATACTAGCCAGTCTAAATAGAGAGAGAGAGAGAGAGCCCAGACTGGGGTCTCTTCTACACTGGCCTAGTGGCCAAACGCTAATTAAATATAACTAGTAATGTAGTTGCATGTCTCTTGCAACACTTTGGAATCAAAAATAACAAGAAGTACAAAATACAGGTAGCAGTTGAAATTAGTAAGCTTCTAATAATGGCAATTATTGTCACATAAGTAAACTTCTAATAATAGCAGCTTGAGCACTATCACTCTCAGTAGAATCCAAAAGCACCGATAATCGTTCACTTAGGTCTTCCACTTCTCTGTGTAAACTTCTTATGTAGTTACATGTCTCTTGCAACACTTTGGTAGCTGTAACCTGCTTCAAACCAAATGGTAAGAATTAATTACTCGCGTGTTCATATACTAACTAATTAAACCTTTTATTTAATTAACATAAGCTCAAATGCATGTAAATAAATGTGACTCTACCAAGAAATATAATGCAGTGACAAAGAGTCCTATAAATGTGACTCTCCCAAGAAATATTATGAAGTGACAAAGAGTCCTACACCACATGCTGCAACACAGTATTAAATGTGGGCTTGTGGGCACGAGAATATGACCCTCAAACTTATCCCTGAAAAGAAAACGAAGGCCACATAAAATATGAATGGCTTCATGAGAATGTTTTCATTTGTGCACACACATGTATATCGTAAGTAATTGAAGACAACAAACGACCCAAGTTGAGTATATAGCTAAAACAATATTCGGATTTAAAGTTATATACATGAATATACGATTTTTTTGCACGATCAGTGTAACTAGATTAGTTATTAGTTTGATCAAGTTAGCAATTAATAAGTACTATTGTGATTTATTGATATTATCTTATAAGTGACATAATTGTGTATTACACTAGCTAGCGCCACCTAAAGGCGTGAATTATATAAAAATAAAAAATACATAGAACTTAAGCTCATATATATATATATATATATATATATATATATATATATATATATATATATATATATATATATATATATATATATATATATATATATATATTCATGGTACCTTGTCAGAACGCCTATTGCGGATTTCAGGGATAAGCAGTTGTAACTTAGATACCAGATCGGCAATTTGATCATCACTTATTCTTGAAACTCCTGACTGTCTCGAACGTGATCTTCGGCTAGACATTGTCAGGGGAACTGAGAAGGAACTCACAATTCAGACAATATATATACCAGAATGGAAAGAGTTTGTAATTAAGCTGTCAGAGAGAAGTTATAATAGAATCTTGAGTGAATATTGTGTGAGTTCTGTTGAGTGGGAGTTTAAAAAGAGCAGAGGATAGTGACTGTTTCAGAGACAAGTTATGGACAAAGAGATATGGGAACCATGAAAGAGAGTAAGAGAAAAACACTAAGCAAGAAGTGTTGGAGGTGAAGATCAATAGACAAGTGCATGGGAGAAAGCTGTGGGTTATTCTTGTTTTTATAGTAAGTTTGAAATATATAGAGAGAAAATAGAAGGAATCGGTGAAAGATAATGAGGGGGCTTGGGTAGGCGGGATGGGTTGGTGGATTATTAGCAAATATGATTCATGATTTTTGAGTAGAGGCTGATTTAGGATTTAAATAATATTCAAGGAACTCAATCACTAAAATTTTTATTATTGAACTTTAGTTATGTCCTCCCCCACATATATATATATATATATATATATATATATATATATATATATATATATATATATATATATATATATATACGCACTTCATCAAAAATTATGAGGTCCGTTGAACCTATCAAATATATGTTCATCTACCTCCGTCCGTTGGTATAAAACTTATTGTAGCCATTGTTTTTTGTCATAATAAACTTAATTTTGGTATAAATTTGCGCGGAGAAATATATATAAAGCTATGTGCGTGTATACGTACATATATGTCGAATTGATTCACAAGGCGGTAGTGGAAGGGGAGGACTTAGTTTCGGACAATCCTAATTAGCTTTTACGATTGAGTTACAGTCTGTTTGGATCATTGTTCCCGGTCGTTTTATAATGTATTGTATTGTACTGTATCGTATTGTACGTATCGTTTTATGAATACAATGTTTGAATAGATTGTATTGTTTGTCATTGTTAAATAATATTTTGCTGTTTGGTTTGACTGTATCATACTGTACTGTAACTGATAAGTTTACTAAAATACCCTCAATTATTTAAATATTGAATTTATCAAAAATTATGCATAAAATAATTTTTAAAAAATAAAACAGAAGAAGGCAAAACACTTTAAGAAAGCAGAACAGAAGAAGGCAAAATAAAGGAGCACAACTAATTAGAATTGAGTCAAAAGAAAATTAGGAGAAAAAGTAAAATAGAAGGCAGCAAAACACCTTTAACGTTGGCGGCAGAAGTACTGGAAAAAAACAAAGTAGGTTGGAAGTTGGAGATTTGGAGTTAAAATAGAAAAAAAGGTAAAGGGTAAAATAGAATTGTGGAGTAATAAGTTAGGGCATAATTGGAAAGAAAAATAGGAAACGATTCCACCACACCAAATCGGTTGTTTCAAAAAAGGGGACTTTTCAGTGTTCCGGAACAATGGATTTAACAATACAATACAACCAATTTTAATGAAACAATCAAAACAAACATTGTTTTGGGATAACAATACAATATGATACAATGAGGAACAACCATCCAAACAAGCTGTTAGGTACAAATTTCTTTTTCTAAGATTCATCCTAATTTTCGGTTTACTCGATTTCAAATTCACATATTATATTGTCCATGCTTCAGTTGCCAAGTTTGACGTGGGGGTGTTAAATTCCCATATCAGTAGTTGATGGAGAACTTGATCTCTTAATTTATATGATTTTGAACAATTCTCACCTCATGAATTAAATTTTTTATTAAATTAGATCCAAGATTCATTTTATGATCAATACTTATATTGTCTCCCAAACAAGAGGTTAGTTTACGAAGTCAAGTAGGGGAAGAAGACTAATAGGAAATTTGCCCTTGTTTATCTGCCAACTTTGGGGCCTCTTGTGTCAGTAGCAGCACGCAAGCCCATGTTATCTTATTATCTCCCTTTCATTTTAATATAACAACAAAGACCACTCTAGTCTCTATACCTTCCCCCAACCCCCACCCCACCCCAACTAGGGTATATAAAATTAATGATATTAACATACTATGAGAAATATATAGTATCTATATTTGAATTCATTTACATTTTTTGTTTTATGATGACTTGATGATGAGTTGAAAAAGATGTGAATCATATCCATGACAATGAGGTTGGAGTAAAGTAGTGCAGCTATGTGTAGAACTAGGGGCGGATGTACTATTTAGGATACGCGCATGACTTAATAGCTTTGACCCAAATCTTGTATATATCTTAAAAAATTTCATTTAATATGTGCAAATTGTAAATTAAGAACCCAATAACTCTAAAAGACTAAAATCCAGGATCCGTAAACTTCAAATCTTGAATCCGCTTCTGGGGCTCCCTCCGTTGAATAATTTGCTTCCATTAACTCTTGGCACTTGCTCAGTAATGTCAGCTGATGATCATTAAGCCCTTCTTTCTTTGCCTAACTTCAGCAGGAAAAACCCAATCAATGGTTATGGCGTAGAAGAGGTAATTGGACAGACTCTCTTTTTCTGATGACGATGATTTTGATGATGATATAGGTGAATATGGATATTCGACAAGAAGAATAGAGGACAAATGAAATCAAGAAAAGAAAACAAAAGATAAAAGAGGATTATAACTTGTATTCTTTCAATGAACAAGAAACGGATTCCAAGTTAACCTCTCAATGAAAAATGAAGTCTAGCTAGGAGTAACATTCTCTAGACCTTTCCAACTTATCATATCTAAGTCATAAAAGGTTTTGTTTCATCCATCAATTAGTTAAACTAGAGATGTCTTCTAATTTGCATTGTTATAAGCTTAATTTTTTTGGAACTCAGAGGTTTTCCTCTTTCTCTTGAGATTGATTTGTAGGGTTCTTGACCTAATCCCCCTATTTCCTTGTATTATTGCTTCTAGCTGTTTAATAGTAGTAAATTTTAACCACCTTAAGGTGGGTAATAAAAAAGATTTAACATTTCACAGTAGATAGAAAATAGCAGATCTTCACCTTGTTTAACCTAGCAAGATCTCCCTCCGTTTCAATTTGTTTGAACCTATTTAACACGGCGCAAGTTTAAAAATAAAGAAAAGACTTTTAAAACTTATGGTCCAAAATAATTTATAAATATTTGTATGGTTATAAATCATCTTATTAACAGTAAAATGAAAAATTTAAAAATATATTTTTTTTTAAAATTTAGAAAGGGAATTTTTTTTTTTTTAAACTGATTAAAAAGAAATAAGTTCATTCTTTTTGAAGCAAAGGAATGCTAAAAAGTAGTAGCTCAAGATAGCATGGCAACGCTGACCAGTAACTATATATGAATAAATAAAATAAAGTTTACTAGTCTGAACAGTGGTATCTTGTAATCACTAAATTTAATAGACCCAATTATAAAAATCATAAGCTAGACAACAGAAAACAGATAGAAGAGATTCATAATTAAGGGTTTGTTTGTTGGTCGTTGATTCAGAATTTAAATTTTATGGGTTTAACCTTTAAAGTTATTAGTATTTAACTCATTATATTTTTTAAATATGGTTTTTGTTACTCCCAAACGCACACGCAAGTATGCGTGCTCGTAAAAGTAATAAAATAATAAGTCGAGTGTCGAATCCATAGAGAATTGTATCAACTACCCACTAAATTCACCAAGATTGTTATTCAGTCGAGTCAATTCGAGTTCAAGAGTGTGATTATACTAAACAATAATTCTAAGTAGTAACTAAATTATCAAGCAACAAAATGATTGTTGTGTATTCCGTAGAGACAAATATTCCAGGGTTGTATCGATTCACCAATCCTATTGTATTCTAGTTAACTCTCCTTTCATACAATTCACTCGTGGTTGTTGATTAATCGAACAATTGCTCTCGTAGCATTTTTCCAAAGTACTACTCGCCTATTCAAAATAGATTAACGCCTATATTCCTATGAAATCAATCTATTAATAACGCATTAAGATTACGATATTTGATTAAGCACGGTGACTAGGTATATTTCTATCCTAACCACAAATCCCTCCCTCCCCCCTCCCCTTAGAGTTAAGATCGTGCTCTCTTCAATTCCTCTCTAATTTAAACATGGCTTTTCCAAGCATAGCATAGATAGTAAATTGAACCTAGCTGCTGACCAGGCAATTAAGCAATTAATCACAGAATTGAAGAAAACACCATATATTGGTGAATTGTACTTAAGGTTAAATCAACGTTAAACAACAATGTTCATGGCTAAATCACAACCCCAGAACTATGGGTTATAACCACTGATGATAGTATCACATAAATTCATAAGTGTTGGATAATTGAAAATACTAAGAAAATATGAAGAAATCTGAGATATCTTTGCTCCCGAATGTTTCCCGTGTGTGTCTCTCTTCAAAGTGGCGTCCCCCCTAAAAAAATAGGCTTGTTCTTGCTTTTATACACGTTGAGTAGGTCTAGGCTTATATATATATATATATATATATATATATATATATATATATATATATATATATATATATATACTTTAAGCTAAATATCAACACTCCACACTTAGACTCTTGCTCATCCTCGAACAATGGGACTATCAACTATAACCCAAAGACGTACAAATCTCAACTAGAGAGGAACACTTCAATTTTTAACCATGCACTCTACCCTTGACTATTGTCGATACCGGCAATCAAGCATGAATATACAAAATTCACATTCTTCGCATTTTAAACATGCCCAAATATATCCATTTCAATTCAATCAATTTAATCAACTTATCTGTAACCACCCTACCTCAAAAGCCAACTCATTACCACTAAGCACTCTCAACTTGCGCACTCACCCAACAAGAGACGTTTACAACATTACCAATCCTTCATGAGATTATGTGCCCTCACCAACAAACAAAAGTGTGAATATAGAATAGTCCACACATTCAAGTATGCTTTTCAATATAATGTATGGACATCACAAAATTTGAACAAGAAAATCGCTCACTCTCACAAAGAATTCCTGTGCATCCCGTGGTCGTACCATAAGCTTACCCATAGTGTACATCGCTACTAATCTAAGCTAGCCAAATCTAGGATCAATTAGGACTTTAAGGTTGTAATGTAGGCTAAGGGACGGGTAGGATACATTTAGGGATGACAAGCGGTGCGGGGAGGTGTGGGTGCAGGGCGGGTTTTCTCTTAACCCGCAAAACTTCAGCCCGCCCCGCCCCACATAGGTGTTGTACCCGCGTTCATCCGCCCAGCATTCACACCCGCGCCCACCCGCCCCGGCCCATAACTGTTTTTTTCTTCATTTTTTTAGTTTTAAGTGTTCTTTTTCTATTTTTGCTTTTTAAAATACTTTATATTATATCTTCTTTGAGGCCAAAGTGCGAAAATCAAGATCTGCCATCTATGGGGCCATATGCATTAATTGACCAACTAAAAACATTGTACAGTTATAAGCTATATGATATATAGTTGTTTAATAACTATTTAAATCACAGCCATTTACTTAATTAGTAGTAAATAATTTTTGGATAATAATATCCCTCTACACAATATCACTACTGCTGCTTCTTCTTGAACAATACAAGAACATCGTAGAGGTGATTTTGGAAGACTTGAGCCCGCAATCTTATTTTAATCTTTGGTCCTTCTTTTGTAATTTTCACTCAATAAGAATAGTAATAACAATGAAAACATATATGATAACCCATATTGTGATAACCCAATCTGCTAGTAATTTGTTTGCTTTAGGCACAGGACCACACAATTTTAAAACTGTCACTAGGAGTCTAATTATAATTATTACACAACAAAGATGTTCATTAGGAAAATTGGTAAGATAACTGGGAAATATAATCATTCATTATGCTTCAATATGTTACGTGGAATCAATTTTATCTTGAGAAAGCCAAAAAATTGTGTTCTCTTTTTTGATGAAGTTTTTAAACCCGCACCCGCACCGACCCGCATAGATTTAATTATTTTTATTTTTACTCGCCCCGCCCCGCCCCGCCCCGCACCCGCACCGCCCCATTGCCATCCCTCGATACATTTAGGAATAGTGACTAACCCTCCTAAGCACTTTAATACACTACACTCACAAATCGAACACATATTCTTCTCACCCTGCTCTCTCGCCACAAACCATATACAACATAGCCCTTATTTTCATTAAGCACTTCTATACTCCCACTAGCACAAATTAGTAAGATTAGGTGGTGTATTTTTCTACATTATTTGACTATCATTTTTTTCTTGCAACTTTCCTTTTTCTCTTTTTTTTCTTTCTACACACACTCCATACATTAAAGTTCATGGGCTAGTGACATGTTTTTCAACTTTAGTGCATCAAAGGGCCCTTCCATGGTTCCACTCGAAAGCTACTCCCCAATCTCTCACCTTACTTCTTTTAGCGACTAAGTGCCTTAGGAGGCAAATGTTCAATAATCTAAAATTAAGAACAAAATAGGGGTACAACTTGTAATGTGGGTGCCAAATATAGGATCAAAAGGGCTAGCAATGGAAAATTTTATTTTTCAAGTGACAAGAATTTCTATGATCAAGCAAGAAACGTCTACGTCATCTCTTAGATTAGCACCACTTAATGATTTGGCTCCGATTAACACACGGGCAAGTTTAGACTGCACAGGATAGCACAGAGAATCACAATTCCTCACACACACATTGCACATGACCCAATCAAGATGGTTTTGTTCAACTAAGTCAAGCAAGCACATATAATTGAGAAATTTAAGCAATAATGCACAATGTGGAATACAAGTCGAACAAATGAGAAGAGGCTTAACAGAATAGGCTATTTATTTTACTTAGGCATCACAATTCAATCAAATGTACGGGAAGATAGATCACATGTGCATAGCCTAATATGACAGCACCAAACATGTCACTAGGTATCTCAGAGCAACTCGGTTTCTTCCTAACCTACTCCTAATAAAAATAAAGTACCCGGTTCGAGCTACACCTTTGGAAAAGAATCAGCGCCCAAAAAAAACCAAGGGATACTACCTAACTATCCTAAAAAAATTCTTTTCCTTTTTTTAATCGGACTTTATCCCTCGAGAAAATTGTCCAACAGATCCAAAGTCTGGAAAAGTCCGAGCTTTTTCTAATTTTTTCTTTCTTAATTTACGTTTATTTATTTATTTTGAGAACCTACACTATGTCTACTACAAGTTCTAAAAGAAAAACTAATAAAAAAATAGTTTTGTACAATTACACTTCAGAAAGTAGTTATCCCACACCACACTTATATTATGCATAGTCCTCTGATGTTTTATACTTCAATATCACACAAGAGGGGGAATGGGTGATTAGTGTGGTACCCAATTTCCGCTTAACTTGATTATAGAAGGACCTGGTTCTTCTATGTGTTCCAACTACTACTGTTGCGGAATAATAAGTACAGAAAATAAAGAGCACAGAGATTTTACGTGGAAAACACCTGGCTCAAAAGGTGAAAAAACCACGACCTACCTTCCAGTAGGATTTTCCCAAATTCTCCACTAAAATCACTGAGCCAAAAACTGCATTTACAAAAACTCTTTTGTAAACCTAGGATTAACTCTAATCCCGTTGTGACACACAGCCTCAACTTTGCGACAACTTCAAGTTAACTCTAACTTGAAAACTCTAAGTACCTAATACAATTGCTTCTATAAAAGCTGAAAGGTACAATGTAAAATCACCTACTACAATTGAACTAGAATAAAAGATAGACACTTGGAACTGGTTCTTCTATCTGGTTCAAGTAGCTTCAGGATTGCACGCTTTAATCACACATAAATTGCTTGTAAAATTGCCTTGCTATTTTGCTCTCAATTCACGTTTAACTTCTGCTTATGTGCATTACCTGTAAAAGAGAACAACACTAATATTTAAGGAGTTAGTAATTTGAGATTAACTAGGATACAAATGCTACTCTTCCATGGTGGAAGAGTTCTATTTGATCTCATACTCTAACTCTATCCTTTTCCTAAACCGTGTTCTCTTTGTGTAAGGAGTCTTTCTCCTTATCCAATATGCAATCTTTTCGATCATGATCAGGAGATATCACTTCTGATAAGTTAAATTTATCTCCTTCACGTGCATCTCACATGTTTGGGTTGATCACAACTGTGCTTCACAAGATGGACATGGTCCATGACTGAGTTCTTTTGTCAGTCTTCAAAACTTCACATTTACTTGGGCCAACATCCTCGATGCATTATGACAGAGACCATCTTAGGCCTAGCTCGGACATGATCCTCAATATTAAAGGTCGGGACGACCCCACACTTAAGCTCAAACATGCTCCTCAGCTTCAACTTCGGGTATTCGGATTTCCCCTACTCTGAAAAACAAAAACAACACAAAACTTGACACTATAAAAAATAAATAAATAAAAATATAGGTTGGGTTGCCTCCCAACAAGCGCCTTATTTGTAGTCGTGGCACGACTCTGCTACTCTGCTCAAGCTGGTCACTTTCTCTTCTTCTTTCTCCCATGAAGTCTAGCCTTTTTGCATGCTCTCATAAAGGTCTCCTCTTTCATCTCTGGCTCTTTTCTCAATCATCTATACACACTCAGCTTGCAAACACCCCCTCATCTAACTCAGTTGTCCCATCTTGATCACTATAATTCACATAAGGACTCTAATCCATCCCCTTCAATTCTACCTCAGTCATCATGCACAAGTCCTCAGAATGCTTAGAAAGCTTAAGTGCCTTGTACACATTAAAAGTGACTTCCTCATCGTCAACTCTCATCTTCAACTTCCCTTTTCTCACATCAATAATCGCTCCACCAGCAACTAAGAATGGTCGCCCCAAATAATGGGCACTTCCTCATCTGCCTCGTAATCAAGAACAATATAATCACCATGAAGAATAAACTTTCCCACTCGAACTAACACATCCTCAATAATTCCTTCTAGCATAACTAGTGACCTATCTGCTAATTGTAAAGTGATTGTAGTAGGTCTAAGCACCCCAATCCGAGTTTCTTGAACAAAGAGGATGGCATCAAAATTTATACTAGCCCCTAAATCTCACAGTGCCTTACAACTTCTTGCTTTCCAAGAGAGAGGAATTCTGAAACTCCCAGGATCCTTCAACTTAGGAGGAAGTTTACTCTGAACTCTAGCACTGCACTCTTCAGTAAGTGCAATTGTTTCGAACTCTGTATTCTTCGCTTGTTCCCACAATATCTTTGAGATACTTTGTATACTTAGGCACTTCCTGCAAAATTTCCACTAAAGGAAAATTCACATGCACTTGGCTCAAAATATTTAAGAATTTCTTGTACTTAGCATCAGCTTTTTTCTTCTACACTCTTTGTGAAAATAGAGGTGGTGGCCTTGTCACAATTACTGGCTCTGATCCTTTGCTCTCTTCCATTCTCCTCAACAGACTTGGGAACCAATTCTCCTTAAAAACTAGCCGTATACTTCTTTCTTTGGAACTTCTTCTAATACTCTTCCATTTCTCAAGGTAGCCACATTGACTTGAGCTTTAGGATTAGGCTCAGTATCACTAGGAGGAGCCCCATCTTGTCGGTTATTTTGGGCACTGGAAAGTTGCCCCATTTGTCGCTCCAAATTTCTCATCGCTGCTTCTTGGGCCTACTCACTACTAGAAATTCATCAAAAACCGACCAAGAAAAACCGACCAACTTTGGTCGGTAAAAAAACCGGCCAAAAACCGACCAAAGTTGGTCGGTTTTTCAAAATATTTTAATTTTTAATTTTTTTTTACGAAACCAACCAACTTTGGTCTATTTTCTTTGGCGCAAAAATGTGAGAAATTATTTTTGAGTCCCGCAAAATTTATTTTTCAAGAAACCGACCAACTTTGGTCGGTTTTTGCAATTAAAATAAATAAAAATTAATATTAAAAAAAACCGACCAACTTTGGTCGGTAAATTCGGCCGGTCATTTTAAAAACCGACCAACTTTGGTCGGTTATTTTTGTGCGAAAATACAATTAAAGAGTATAAAAAAAAAAGACAATCTTAAAACAAAATGCACTAATGGTCTAGTGGTAGAATAGTATCCTGCCAAAGTACACACCCCGGTTCGATTCCCAGACGGTGAATCTTGTGATTACATAATTAAAATACCGACCAACTTTGGTAATTTTTTTTTTTGCAATATTTTTTTTTTGAATTTAATTTACCGACCAAAGTTGGTCGGTAATTTCCGACCAACTTTGGTCGATATACTAAAGCGACCACCAAAATACCGTCCAAGCGTATTTGGTGTCATTTTGGTCGGTAATTGGCCATAACCGAACAAAGTTGGTCGGTTTTTTTGGTCGCTAATTACCAGATTTCTAGTAGTGACTGGTCAGCCATTAATTTCTTTATCAACTCTGTTGCTTAGGCCTGCTAGTCAGCCATTAATTTCTTTATCATCTCCTTAAGGTGACTCATCGAATTTTCATGGTATTCAGCCTGAGGTGGTCTATATTGTTGTTGAGGTGCTTGTGGCTAGTACTGATCCTGAGCACCTTGGTTTCCACCCCAAGAGAAGTTTGGGTGGTTCCTCCAGTTAGGATTGTATGTGTCTCCATACTAAATTTTCCTGGCCTCCATTTGCATTTCCCAAAAAATATACAGACTCTGGATTTGCTGGGCATAGATTGCTCATGTCACCTTCTCCACAGCCTTCACAAAATATTTGGACTTGTTGCACTGGCTGAGCTTGTTGCTTGTTAATAACCAAGGTCATCTGATTGACTTGGGTGGTCAATGTGGAAATCTGGGCTGATAATGCAGAGACCACATCAAACTCGAGAACTCCTGCAGAATTTTGCATTGTATGTCTTCCCATCTCTCCTTGCCAATCAGGATTGCTTTTGGAGAATTTGTTCAATAACACATATATCTCATTAAAGATTTTCTCCAACACTTGGCCTCCAGCTGCAACATCTACCACAATATTTGTCTCAGGGTGTAGCTCTTCTATGAAAGTATGAACTAACACTTCGTTTGTCTGATTGTGATGAGGATAGTCTCTGAGCAGCCCGTTGAACCTCTCCCAAGCTGAGTACAAAGACTCACCCGCTTTCTGTTTGAAAGTGACTATATCACTTCTGATCTTTGCAGTTTTGCCTGAAGGGAAGAACCTTGCCAGATCAGCCACCACTTGGTTTCGCCCAACAGAGAGAACGGGAAAAGTGCGAGCCTTACATAGTTTGGAGTGACTTCGTCAGTGATATAAGTATCATTAATCTCCAAGGAGTTGAGGATATGCTGTTATGGATCCTCGTGTGGAAAACCCATAAACTGCCCATTCGCATGTAGTAGCTGGATCATGGTCTGTTTCAGCTCAAAGTGCCCAGTGATTCTGGCTTCACAATGCTGGAGGTGACATTAGCAACGCTGGGCATCGCCACCTCCTGAACAGCCATATGTTGCTCCTCTGCCATGTTCACAGGAAATTCAACAAGTGCCTGAAGATTATTTGTGTCCTTTGCTTCCCTCAACCTCCTATGAAATGTTCTCTCAGGTTCGGGGTCAAAGCCTTGAAGTCTGTCCTGGCTTCTGACCCTTCGCATTCAATCAAGCTTCCTATAAGTAGAGCAATGATGAAGTAACGCTAGACTTGACGAAATAAATAATTATAGCTAAAACTAGAAAGTAGTCAATATTCAAGTCCCCGGTAATGGCGCCAAAAACTTGTTGCTCCCAAACGCACACGCAAGTATACGTGATTGTACAAGTAATAAAATGATAAGTCAAGTGTCGAACCCACAGAGACTTGTATCAACTACCCACTAAATTCACCAAGATTGTTATCCAATCGAGCCAATTCGAGTTCAACAATGTGATTATACTAAACAATAATTCTAATTAGTAACTAAATTATCAAGCAGCAAATTGTTGCGTATTCAGTAGAGACAAATATTCCAGGGTTGTGATCGATTCACCAATCCTATTGTGTTCTAGTTAACTCTCCTTTCACACAATTCACTCATGGTTGCTAATTAATCGAACAATTTCTCTCGTAGCCTTCTCCTGGAGTACTATTAGCCTATTCAAAATAGATTAACGCCTATATTTCAATAAAATCAATCCATTAAGAACGCATTAAGATTACAATATTTAATTAAGTACGGTGACTAGGTATATTCCTATCCTAACCACAAATCCCCCCCCCCCCCCAGATTTAAGATTGTACTCTATTAAATTCTTCTCTAATCTAAACATGACTTTCCCAAGCATGGCATAGATAGTAAATAGAACCTAACTGCTAGCCAGATAATTAAGCAATTAATTACATAATTGAAGAAACAACCATATATTGGTGAATTGTACTTAAGGTTAAATCAACGTTAAACAACAATATTCATGGCTAAATCACAACCCCAGACCTATGGGTTATAGCCACTCATAATAGTATCAAACAAATATATACGTGTTGGATAATTGAAAATACTAAGAAAAGATAAAGAAATCTGAGATATCCTTGCTCCTGAATGTTTCCCGTGTGGATTCTCTCTTCAAAGTGGCGTTCCCCCACCAAAAATAGGCTTATTATTTCTTTTATACGCGTTGGGTAGGTCTAGGGCCGAAATAACCTTGTCCCGGACGAAGTTGGAGAAATTCCCGTCACCAGCGCTAGGGCAGCGTGGGGCGCTGGCCCTGGCACTAGCAAATTGGACATTCTGTACGCGGCGCCGCAGGTGGCATGGGGCGCTGCCTGTGGTGCTGGAAATCACATTTTCCTTTTTTTCTCCGTTTTGGCTCTAATCTCGCACCTTTCGCCCTCTATTACCTCTGGATGATTCCTACATATAAAAACACCACGAATTAACATAAATCAATACATTTTACATCCGAATTCCACGAAACACTAGTAAAACATGAGGCGATATACATATAAATATATATACTTTAAGCTAAATATCAGTTTCATATTATTACTTACAATTTTATTGAAATTTTGCATGTAATTTATATTCCACGTTTAAAATATTAGGTTCAGATGAATCTGATGTCACAATACTGCATCACTGCATCCGCCTCTAATTGTTAGAGTGGTAATAACTAAATATATTTATCTTGATGAGCTGAGCTCACATTAGATTAAATAGAAATACTGGACTGGTGGAAGAAAAAAAAAAGAACTACATGACATGATAGGGATGTGTTGCACCTTTACCCGGCGAAATTCCTGTATAGCTTTTGCGGACAAGATGAAGAGTTGCGGCTGCTGACCCCCACTTCTTTGCTAAACATCCAAAACTAGGGGTGTACATAGGTCGGGTTGGTTCGCATTTTGCAATTACCAAACCAAACCAATTGTATCGGGTTTTAAAATCTATAGACCAAACCAAACCAACAAAAGTCGGGTTTTTCAATATCGGGTTTTCTCGGGTTTCTCGGGTTTCTCGAGTTTTTCGGGTTTTTCGTTCCGATAAACTTGGAGGCTTATTTCATACCTCCATAAATGCAACAAATTCGGATACATAGATAATGCACTACTCTGAATTAAAGTCATTCTTTTAGCTATTTCAACCAAAGATAGTAACGATCACTAATAATTCAAAAGTCCAAGCTTCCACACTGCTTGCTCTATAAATTTTGTATTCCATTAGCTTGTCTCAGTTAAATGCAAGTACTAACAAGCATTCTTTTTTGTACAAGAACTAGTAAGAACAAATATCAGTTATTACATGCCTACAAGAAGGAATACCAAAAGCATAGCACAAAGCTTACTAGATTATCACAATCCTGGTATTGCATTGGTAACAATACAAGAGCAGTACAGGAGAATTATATGTATAAGAGTTATCACATAGGATCACTCAACTTTTTACGAGTAGACATTACACCCAAGAGTCTTAAAAATTAAACAAAAAGAGAATATATTAAACTCTAAGAAGTTGGGCATCTTAGTAGACATTACAAGCAGAGGAGCATGTTTCGAAAATACTTGTAAAGGCATAATGACCTCACTTCCAAAAATACTCATGAAGCAAATTGTAGTTAATCATCCCTCTAATCAATCCTCAAAGGTGGGTCTGCATATTCTGGAAAAAAAAGAAAGAAACAATTAACATATTTAAATATTAAATAATATATTTATGTTAAGTATGGCAAGGGTAAAGCATCTTCTGTGCATGTCAAATATCTCGTGAGTGAACAAACTGAGCAGCAATTATAGAAAGAAGATTCATGGACAGCAATTAAACAATTAACATGAAGCAGATTATTACCTTCTTCAATTTGCTCAATTTTCTGGACTTCTTCTAACATGTCTTCAAACTTATATTCCTTGGAAGGTGATCGTATCCATTGTTGAGTACAAATAAGTGCTTCCACTGTTTTTGGTGATAAAGAACTCCTATAAGAATCCAAAATTCGACCACCTGTACTAAAAGCTGACTCCGATGCAACAGTAGAAATAGGAATAGAAAGAACATCCCTTGCAATCCTTGAAACAATTGGATATTTACTAGATGAAACTTTCCACCATGTCAAGATATTAAAATCCTTGATCTTCACCACATCATCCATCAAATATGTCTCAAGATCAGATTTTTTTATAGTATTTGCCTCATCTTCCAAAAGTTTCTCCCACTTTGATTGCAACAAATCACCAACTTCACTCATACTAGTATCGCCTTCAATATTGTCATTAGAATCCTCAAAAAAAGAATCATTGTAGTTATTATACAAGCGATTTAAAATGCTTATCACATCTTCAGACTTCAATCTTCCCAACAAAGAACCAAATGCATCAGTAAGAATGAAGTTCACATACTTCATCTTGTATCTAGGATCCAACACAACAGCAACAAGCAATAACATATTCATATCCTCAAACTTACCCCAATATTTCTCAAGCTTACTTTTCATTCTTCCTGCCATATCTTTCAAAGTACAATCATCGCTTTTGGTATACTTTATAATAGCATTTCGAAGATTGAAAAATTCATGGAAGAAAGAGTTGGAAGTAGCATATAAACTGCCTGAAAATTTTAAAGTTGTCTGATAGAAAATGTTAAGAAACTTTATAAAAGCTTTCACATTCTTCCATTCATCTGCAGATGGATTTCCTCTTAAAGCACTTATTTCTCGATAATACTTTTGATACTTATGGTCGTCCACATACATTTTTGTAAAGGCTTTTTCAAATTTTAGAGCTGTATCTAACATTGTATATGTGGAATTCCATCTTGTTTCAACATCAAGACTTACAAGACCATGAGTATCTATCTTAGCTTTCTCAACAAATGACTTGAAAGAAGCAAACCTTGAAGGAGAAGACCTAACATATTTTACCGCATTTCTTACACGAGAAATAGGCTCAATTTGTTCATCTAACCCATCTTTTACAATCAAGTTTAAAATATGAGCATTGCATCTAACATGCAAAAACTCATTTTCAAGTATTACCCCTTTCCAATCATCAATACGCAACTTCAAATGCTTAATGGCAGCATCATTAGCACTTGCATTATCCAAGGTTACTGTAAATAAGTTCTCAATGCCCCAACCAAATAAACATGCTTCAATTCCCTTTGCAATAGTCTCACCTTTGTGATCCGGTGTTGGAAAAAAGTTCAAAATTTTCTTTTGTAGATTCCATTGATCATCTATCCAATGTGCAGTAACAACCATATAAGTTAAGTTTTGTAGTGATGTCCATGTATCACTAGTGAGACATACACGTTGGTTCTTAATAAGATTTTTAAGTTTTTCCTTCTCTTCATGATAAATCCTCAAACAATGTCTAGCAACAGTTACACGAGAAGGTAATTCGAAATTAGGTAAGGCTTTAGCCATTAATTTCTTAAATCCTTCTCCTTCAACAACTCTAAAAGGTTGCTCATCAAGAATTACAAATTCGGCAATCGCCCTCCTAATGTCATCCACATTATACACTACCCTTTCAGTAGCACCCGAACCACCTTCTAGCCACCCTTCCTTGATAGGTTTTAATGTTGATTGTCTCTTATCAATGACTCTAAAGGGAGATTTGTGACATGTAGAATTTAAATGCGACCATAATGTAGTAGTCCCATTCTTGCTACCTGCAGCAAATGTTTTAGGACAATAATTGCATTTTGCCTTACATTTACCTCCTTTAGCAATAAATTTGGAGAAGTGATTCCAAATCTCGGACGTCTCTCTGCCACTATTCCCAGATTTAGATTTTTCTGATGGAGTCGTTCTTTTTTGCTTCTTAGGAGGAGTGCGTCGATGAGGAGTGTCTTCACATTGTTTTTGAGCTGCCACTGGCGAAGGATTATTGACAACCACCTCCGCATCTGCTCTAGAAGTTGTAGTTTCCATTCTTAGAAAGAGTTCCTGCAAATAGAACATATCCAGTTACTATTTAACTCATAGAATTTACCTTCGCATTGTGACAACAAATGACAGATGCAAAGAAATAACAGTGAGATCCACTTTCACTTTGGTATACTTTTCAATTGGCAGCATCTTACCAGAATGAAAAAGTAGATTTGTTAGAAAGATGATACTTGAGAGCTCTTATAAGATTATAGCTGGCTACTAGCTAATCCCCCTCTTTTTCCCATTAAGGATGAGAAGGACAATGAGTAGAAAGGGAGGGTTTTTCTCCCTGTCAGATGTACTAACCTAACTAAAATTCAAGGGCAAGCCAACGATCAATTCTAACAGAAACTACGCCTTATTGTCAAACTAGTCGGGTACTGTTAAGATTATATGTATGCAGCTAAAAGAAAACATGTAAAATGAGAGCAAAAGAGCTTTACCAATTAGAGCTTTATCGATGATAGGGTTTGAGCAAAGGAAGAGCGTAGGTTTTTTGCCTTTGGAGAAAAGGCAAGATGATTTCAATTGTTTAGTTTCAGAACAGCTTTAGGACAATCTATTGCTACTTTAGGATTAGGTTTTGGTTTGGGCTCAATTATTCTTTTATGGGCCAAACAAAAACAAACATTTACATGGGTTATAATACCAACTTAAAATATTATGCTATATACAGAATTATAATAAAAATTAGGAAATATTTATAACTTACATTCTAATAAATATTTTTATCTATCTAATATATAAAATATGTATACATGTAATGTCGGGTTGGTTTGGTTTCGGTTTGACTTTTTTTAGTTAATACCAAACCAACCCTATTGTGGTCGGGTTTTATTTTTCAATACCAAACCAAGTCAAACCAAACCACTAGTCGGGTTTTTTTTCTGGGTTGACTCGGGTTTTCGGGTTGGTGCGGGTTAATCGGTTTGGTTTGTACACCCCTATCCAAAACCAAGATAATTTTCCTTTTTTCTTTTGAAGTCTTTTTCATATTTTTAACAGAATAATGAAAGATTCAACTGAACATTCGAATTCATACAATGCCATTCAATTGTGAGAATTTTCTTGCTGTGGAAGGATCATTTTTTTTTTAAATTACGTAAAAGAATTGAGAAATAAGGGGAAAAAAGGATATGGTAGAAATCGAACTCAAACATATTGTGTGGACTATGAATTTATTAACAACATATTCATAGTTTCAAATTTTAAATTTGGGGATGTCGAACACCATTGAAACATGTAGTATCGAACTATTTAAAATAAGATCCTATACATCACCACTCGTTCCATTGAAATACTAAACGTCACGTTTCCTTTTTTAGCTCACATTTGGTTTTTGCATGAAACTTTAAAGTCACCATATCTTCCGGTCATCATGTGACAAGAACTTTTGAATTAGAAGGAAACATAGTATTAGCTAGGGGTGTACAAAGGAAACCGATATACCGCACCAAACCGTTAATCTGAGTCAAACTGAGAAAAAAAATCCGACTATGGTTTGGTTTGATTTAGTTTGGTGTTAAAAAAAAATACCCGACCATAATTGGTTTGGTTTGGTTTTAACTAAAAAAAGTCAAAGCGAAACCAAACCAACCCGACATTACATGTATATACGTTTTCAAAATATTTCATACATAAAAATAATTATTGTAATGCAATTTATAAATATAATTTAAACTCTTTAATAGTTCTCTCTTTTAATGTATTATTTCAAGCTTGAACTTAGAACTTTTGAATGATCAGATATGTTTTATAGCCCATAAAAGTTAGTAACTCAAAGAAATCCCAAAGCAAAATCAAATTAATACTAATGCTTACAAAAAAATTTAATTCAATACTAGAAATGACAATAGTATTGGATGTTTATTTTTCTAGTTTTGCATTGATTTAGATAGTGAAAATGCATAACTCACTTTTAATATTATTTAGTCATGTAATTAATACTTAGTACTTATTCGTACTTATTTTAACATGACTTAGTACTTTTAGATTATTTTTATTTTTATTATGCCTTATTAATTAGCAATATTTATCTTATGCAATTTGTTGAGTATTTTAGTATAATCATAACTCATCTCCTATATTTTGTTGGGTAATATCTTATATAGTTTTATCCTACTAGGACCTAAGAAATACTAGAGTACATTATAAATTTTATGCTATGAAGATTTTGTCGGAAAAAAATCCGAAAAACCCAAAAAAAATCGTGATTGAAGAACCCGACTTTTGTTGGTTTGGTTTGGTTTATAAATTTAAAAATTCGAGACAATTGATTTGGTTTGATAATTGAAAAATCCGAACCAACCCGGTCTATGTACACCCCTACTATTAGCCAATGTCCAATAAATTTGAGTACATGACACATACACACACATCTGGATATTGAACTGAAAAGCAAAATATAAATAATTCTTCCGGCATCACATTTGTTCTACTGATAAATTAATATATGAAGTTATAATAAACAATTGAAATGGCCATGCTCACCTATATAGATGAAAAAGTCATCATTCTTGTTCACGCTTTAATTATTTAAATACCTTATAAGTAGCTCATAATTTAGGCTTTTAATTAGCCAAGTTCAACCTAATTTTATTCGATATATATACATACTTCCTAAAAATATAACAATCAATCATAATAAGCACACAAAGTGTTTCATTTCCCAAATTAATTTTCTTAGAATCAAATATTCTGTAGGCGCGAAGAACTTATTAACATGACCTAGTTTTGCCATTACCGGGCATATTCATAATATTCTTTGTATCACAATAGGTGTTGAGAAGAACTTTCTATGCCATAATGGATTTTACCTATGGCATATGCTAGGCTGGGTTTGTTGCTACAACTAGTGTGAATCGAACTATTTAATTTGTAGATTAGCCATTCTAGTACACTTGAGAATAGAGGACGCAGTATCAATCGCCTCATTTATTAAAAAACACAAGAATGGACATGCAGGCTTCGGTTTCATCTCGTCCTATTAAGCTTTTAGAGGAAAGGCTAAGAAGCCTAGCTTTCTACTTGAGAAGTAAGAGGAATTGTGATTTTATTAGCATTTCATGCCTTCTTTAGTGCAGTTACCTAACAAAGCCGCAATTAATAAGTTTCCTTACCGGTATCTCCTTGCTTTGGTGATTATACCAAGTCAATGTTATCACAATTAAGTGATGAATTCTAATATGCAGCGAAATTAATTTTAGTATTAAAATCACATATAATTTAAACAACTAATATATTCTGAATTGATTACCTCCTGAATCATGGGTACAACTCGTCGATCAAGTAGTCCTCCACATCCGCGGATGATCAACAAAAACACCACCAAATTTGCTCCTCACCAGCAAGATCATGATCCTAGTAGTTTCATGATCTTCTGCTATGTTACGCAAATAATACCCGAAAATAGCAAAATTTAAGTGGGCAATTTCTCCTAGGAAAACGTCCCAAAAACAGCTAAGGGGACTCCCTCCTCTCAATGGAAAAACTCATATATTTATAACACATGTTTTACGGGTTAAAACCCCTTTTTCCCACCAAAAAAACAAGAAATTTCTTTATTTTATAATTATATTCAGGCACAAGAGGGACCACACAATTTAATTCATAAGTCTTCCTATTACAAAATTAGTTCTAAATATTTGAATTAATCCTATCATATAAATCACAACTTATTCCACTAAAAATATATTCGTAATTATATTGTACTCTTCAATTTAATTTTGAAATTCTTCCATTAAACTTTATTTAACTCCTCGTGTTAAGATCCAGATTTTAATCAATCGTATCAAAATATGGATAACTTAATTTATCGATTATTTTCTTTAGACTATTGCTTAACTTATTTCCTGTGTTGGATAAAATTCACCGGCTAGGTTTACACATGAAAATTATGAACTTTCACAAAGTTATATCATTAATCTTAAGAGCGAGACATGAATTCCATCAACTAACTATTACTTTGTCAATGTATATTATTATTATTATCCAGCCCACTAGGCATATGGACCCACAAGGGAATCTCGCCTTTTAATAAACTAAAGTAATAAATAATATATGCATTTAATAATAATTATATTAAGATTAAAAGTATTAGTACATTCAATGGGCTAGAGAATTATGTTGTTAAGTCAGTAAAAAATAGTTATCTCTACCTAGTCCGTTCAATGCATACAAAATGTATTAGCACAAGAAGTCAGAATTAAACCATTTCAATAATCAAGTAAATTATATTTAATCTTGTGTTACAATCATTCCGATAGTTTGTCTAATTCCATCATTAGATTGTGAACTCAAACTTTATACTTATAAAATCGATAATTTAATCTTTCATGTATAAGCTAAAACTCTACACTACTAGAAATCCAGCCAAAACCGACCGCGGTCGCCCGACCAACTTCTGTTGGCCAAAAAACCGGCCGAAAAACTGGCCGAGATCGGTCGGATTTTCAAAATATTTTATTTTTTTTTCATTTTTTTACGAATGTTTTTTGGCGTAAAAATACGGGAAACTATTTTTGCATCCTGAAAAATTTATTTTTCTAGAAACCGACCAACTTTGGTCAGTTTTTCATTTAAAATAAATTAAAATTATTATTAATAAAACCTACTGAAATCGGTCGGTTGTTTCGGCCGATCATTATAAAAAATCGATTGATTTTTGTCGGTAATTTTGTTTTGTAAGAAAACCGACCGATATCGGTCTGTTATTTTCATGTGAAAATGCAATTAAAGAGTATAAATAAAATAAAAGAGAGTCTTAAAATAAAATGCACCTATGGTCTAGTGGTAAATAGTATCCTGCCACAGTACAGACCTCGGTTCAACTCCCAGATGGTGCATTTTTTAATTACATAATTAAAAATACCGACAGACTTCGGTCGATTTTTTCAGCATTTTTTTCTTTTTTGGAATTTAATTGAATGATAAAAATTGGTCAGAATATATCGTCCGAAGTCGGTCGGTTGACTCTACCAGCCATACGATTACCGACCACCACGAATCGATCGGTTTTTGATCGACGTTTGCCTATTACCGAGCAACATCGGTCAGGTTTTGGCAGTTAGTTTTCTCCTTTATTTAGTAGTGCTATAAGTTAAATCATATACTAGATAAGTAAATGAACAAACAAACGAATATATGATCAATTTAAAGAATATTTATTTCATAATAAAAATTATATTTAAACACATGGTTAATAGTATATATTCGGACGATCTCTCACTTAGACTTTTAACTATGACAATTGTTAACATACATTATATCTACATGTATGGTTAATAGTATATATCCCAATATCAAGTATCTTCATTATTGTGTAATCCTATTCACTATATGTGCCCTTACTAAGTACTTACAATTGGCACAACTTTGTCACATGCTAAGATACACTTAGAAAAATGGACTTTAAATAATCCATTCGTTAGTTTATTGATTAAAGAATTCATTCCATGGTCCCCCCTCCCCCCTCCCCTTTTTTGGCTCGGTCTCCATCTTATCCTTGATCTCATCCCAATATAGTAACTCAAAATAGGGAAATTATCACAAAATCAACTCCAAAAATCGTGTGAGAGCCATCTGTAAACGATGGAGTTAATTCTTCTCTCTGATTGAATATCTGTATTTACTAAGTAATATTTTTTATTTTGAATTGATTTCGTGTACCGTACAACACTTACTATGCGAAACTAGTTCGAGAAGCTGCTTCTCATTACCTCATATCAAACTAACGTGATTTGCATAGGACAGTAGGAACCTCTACTAAATACGAAAAAAAATAGTAATCTTGTTTTTCTCTTGCTCTCCTCTTCTCATATTAATCGGATGTTTATCCTCCCGTAAACAAATAAAGAAAAAGCCATCTAGCTCGTGGATTAATTTGTTTTCCCTAGTGAACTCAAGTTTTGTGTACGGGTAAAATCGGGTTAATGTCTGCCCCGATTTCCCGATGAGAAAACGGAGGAAGAGCACGGATACACGAGATTGTAATCGAGGTTTGAGACCCTTCGTATCGAGATCCAGGAAGAGTGAACGATAGAGGGCCGTGATACTCGCACTCAACCGGATATCACGGCGCGGATCTCGCTCTATGTTGATCCCGGAACAGTAATCACCAGGAAAGGAAGATTTTTACCTCTACGCCTTGTGGACCCTCCGGCTCATAGAGTTTCTTTGCCTCGGCCTCGAGTTTCTTGACTTCTTCAATCCTGGCCGACAGGTCAATACCTCGGGCATGAATCTCCTCGAGAATCTTTCTCTGGGATAGCCGCTTTACTTACTCGATCTTCGTCTTTAAGCGGGCCTCGGCTACCACCACATCAGCCTTGTACAGGGCCAACATTTCCTCGATGTCAGAAGAGGTTGCATCCAATTTGGACCTCAGTGCGGCATATTCTTGTCCTAGGGCATCCCGTTGCGACGGTTAAGCTCAGTTGTGCCCGGAGATCATTGTTTAGCCGAGACCACTTATCGACTTTGTCCTTCGCCACCTGTAGTTGGTTCTTGGCCGATGCTAGCTTCGCTTTTGCAGCTTCTTTCTCCGAAGCCAGCAGGTCCATGCTGCCCTTCCATGCCTCGGTCGTGGCCTTGACCTCATCCATTTTAGCCTGACCTCATCCATTTTAGCCCGAAGCTAGTCGATCAGGTCTATCTTCTCTTGGACCTACGAAGTTGTGTTTTTAGTCACAACGACTTGCTTCTAATATCTTTACCTTCTCAACCAGGTCGGCGTGTTACCGCTTCAAGGTCGAGATCTCTTTCTGAGCCTTTTCCAACTCAGCTCAGAGAATCGGGAGGTCCTTGAGGGCTTTGTCTTGCTATTCACCAAGAGTCCTGTACATTTCTTTTTCCGGATTTGCTCTGTGAGCTCGAACTCGAGCTGGCTGATCTCTAAGAAGGACCGGAGGAAGCTTACATGATGAAGCACTGAAGCCTAAAAAATTACGAAGTTATTAGATCACATCAAAAACAAAGTAACATTCACCAAGGGGTACAAAGGGCAGACATCTTACTCAATTTAGTGCTTGTTGAACCTCTTTGTAGAAGCTTGACATTCCCACTTCATTTATCTTTGCCTGATCTTCCTCGGTCACCAGGCATCGAATGTAGCTAGCTACGCCCAGCGGAGCAGACACGACCCGGGCATCTGCCGGGATTGTAAGAATGACTGTTCTCTTGCGCCCCACTCTTGGAGCAAGATATTGCTCCACTAGTTTTGGGCTTGAACTCGGCTCGCCCGCCCCTAATGGCACATCCTTTTTCGGGACCTCCAAGTGACCAAGCCCGGAAAAGTCCTCCATTGCGGCCATATCCATGCCGTTGAAGAACGTGTTGAGGGCATCGTCTAGGCCCTGTGCCATCTCGCTTGATTTTTCTTTGCCCGCTTGGGCCTTTTCGAGCATGGACTCGGTGTAGGAGGGTGTCTCCATGATGTCAATGACACCAGCTAACTCCTTCAGGATAGGAGCGACTTCCTGAGAGGCCGCAACCTCCGTCTCTTCCTCTGGTTCCCAAGCTAGAGGGGGATCAACCTCGTGGTTGTCTTTCCCGAGCGCAGCCTGCTCCCCCTCGTTAAGGGTCGTCCGATGAGAAATAAAAAGGTCTTCATCCTCAGGCTCGTCCCTAATCCGGTAGAGGGAATCAAAGTCTGGTACCCTGGACCTGGTGCTCTTTTTGATTTTCTGGACCCGGATGGTCACCTTCTTTTCCTTTGCCTCGTCATACCGGGAACCCGAGGACTTTCTTTTCTTCTTCTTTTTCTCCTTCTTCGCTTCAACCACAGGCTGTCCCAAAGCGGAGGGTTCGGCAAGCAAGGCCGGATCCTCGTTCTCATCAAATGGCCTGAGTTCCGTGGTCTTGGGCAAACCTGTAAGAAAAAAGAAGACTTAGCAATAGGTAAGCTGAAAGTACGAAAGAAATTATTCGGGAAAGAACCTCACCATGGGAACGGAAATCCCATTTTCCCCTCGAGAGTTTCTTCAATGCACGCTCAGAGTACTGCATTAGGAGCTTAGGCGACAGTTGCACAGAGACAAACCCAAGCAGTGAGAGGAAGAACGAAGGGAAATGACAAATAATAGAGAAGGAAAACACTTACGGGGTGCGTTCCACTTCTCGGGGAACGGAAGGAATTCAGAAGGTATGAGGTCTTTGGTTTTCACCCGAACGAACATTCCCTGCCAACCTCGGTCTCCGACCTCATCGATGCTCGAGAATGGAGCGTTGCTCGCTTGGCAAACGAGCTTGATCATCCCCCCAGGAAGATTCGAGGACTGTATAGGCGAAGTAGATGGTCGAGGGTGAACCGAGGCACTACTGTGTTGTTCACGAAGTGTTGTAATAGGATTACGAACCTCCAAAAGGACGGGTGGATTTTCCCAAGTCACACCTCGTACCTTTTGCAGAAGGCAAGGACTATGGGGTCCACCGAGGCGAGTGTGATGGGGTAAGTGTAAACACTTAAGTGGCCCTTCACGTGACTAGTGATGTCGTCATCAGGCCCGGGGACGACCACCTCCTTATCCTCCCAGTGATAGTCCGCCGGACTATGGGTAATGTTTCTTCAATAACGGAGTATATGCATCTCCATGATCCCTCGCCTTGGGTTGACTAGAGGCCTTCTCGATGTTGAAATCATTCCAGATAGAGCATCCCCCAAGTACGAAGCTCTTCAAGGGGGGTTCCTGAGCCTCCTTGGGAACGACCACCTCGGCATCTGTGACCGGGGTGGAAAATGAAGGAGCAGATTGCTGAGGCACTGACTTGGAGGTTTTTGCCATTGTAATCTAGGAAATATGAAGGTTTGAAGAAAAATATGAAGATTTGAAGATGGCATGAAGGTACGAAGGTCTGGGTTGAAAATCCAAAGAGAATATATGAGGATTGAAGATGAAGATATGGAGGTTTAAGGAGCAAAGTATGAAGATTTGGAGGAGTTAAAAGCAATTAGATAGTTCGAGGGTAAATTCTGGAATCGGAAAGTGGAAGAAGTGAAAAATGGTCGGAGCTTTTATAGAAGAAGAACAATCAATGTGCAACGTTTCAGATTTGAGGATAGTCAACCAGCGGCAGACACGTGCCTGAAGTCAGAACGACGTGACTGATGGGACGTTCGGTTGACCCGTCATCTCGATTGTAACGTACGAAGGAAGGAACCGAGGTTCACCTTTCGCTTCCCACCATTTAGGTGAACCTACTCTTTGAAAAATGAGGGGACTATCAGTGTACGGGTAAAATTGGGGTAATGTCTACCCCGATTTCCCGATGAGAAAACGGAGGAAGAGCATGGATACACGAGATTGTAATCGAGGCTAGAGATCCTTTGTATCGAGATCCAGGAAGAGTGCCCGTCATTACATATGCGCCCAGGGCCAAGAATGAGTTCTAAGACCTCGGGAGACACGGTGAACGGTTACACATGACGGATCGAGGGCCGTGATACTCGCACTCAACTGGATAGGATCTCGCTTGATGTCGATCATGGATAAGTAATTACCAGGAAAGGAAGATTTTTACCTTTTTTAGACTTATACTAGGTATGAAACTCTTCTACTATATATGGAGATGTTTTTCTTTTGTAACACACATTGTGACATTCAAATCGAAGCAATACAAGTTTATTTTCTGTCTTTAAGCTATTATTAAAGTTTTGCTAATTTGTTCTATTCTTCACTCACGACTAGGCTTGAATCGAGGGTCCAACCGAGGACGAAATCATTGATCAGTCCGAGTTCAGGCTTGGCCATAATATTGCAATTGGTTTGAATGTTTATTTCATATCTAACTCATCTATTTGATATTCTTAATTGTTCGTGTTGAATTAAACCACATATCCTTAAAATCGCATTCGAATTAAACTGTTTTCCGATTTTGGGATAAACAAGTATGATTTGGGACAATTAATTTGGTGGTACTCTTGGCGACATTGGAAAGATACACAATTCATTATTTTTGTATTTAAACGAAAGGTTTTGCTCGCTACCAGTTGGAGCCGCCTGTCACGTGACAAGTGGCATTCCAAACGAGGAATGTCCTTAAGAAACATAACAGACCCACCTCAGAATTTTAATGTCATAAGCCAAAACAATCACTACAGCCATGGTATGTGACAAACTTTTGGTCAGGTTTCGACCTTAGCATTGATTGAACCGACATCGATCACGTGACTCTTTCTTCGTCACGAGCATATAAGTTTTCATAGAACAGCAAGTTACTGTATATTGAATGTGTTTACACACAAGTCTCTAAAGTCAAATGAATTCCAGAAGAAATCTGTCAAAAATATGGATTTCGGGCACGAACACAACACGTTTTAGAGAAAATGTTTTCTTCTAACTTCACGTGATAATCTGCTGCTTTTGTCTCACAATATATGCACCAATAAAAATATGTGGATAAATGTCCCAACAACTCATGTGAACTTCGTCTGATTTAGCTGATAAAATTATATACATAGTTCAAATTAACTTGCAGGAAATTTGGTCTAACAGTATTTGCAGCATTGGTCTACGTATTTGGTGGAAAAATAGATTCGCCGCTTGGACTAATGTTATGATAACAAGTGGCATAAAAGTTAAAACAATAAAGAAGAGTGAAGATTAAAGGAAGCATGGGTAAAACACCAATGGGAACGTTTACAAAGACACCGTACCTAACAGCTGAAAAAGAGGAGATAGGTGCGAGATGGATAGTTAAAGACCATGAAGAAGGAAGGTTCATTAATAGCCGCGAATACAGAAAGAAATCGGTATAATCTCTGATTATGTGCGATTGACTTTTCCGTTACAAATTAGCCATGTAACGGGTAATCAATGTAATAAATATTAGTAGCGGACAAGAATTAACTAGGGCAAGACTGTTGCATATTGTACCCCTATATAAACCCTCTTGCTATATCACGTACTCTCATAAAAAAATTCACGAAATTATACTGTCAATCGCATATATTTTATTCTCTGCTATTTGAAGATCTTATTCTCTCATTTTGGAAGAAAGCTGCGATTATCAATAAGTTTTTCTCCCCCTTATTCTCTCAATATTTTATTTTCATTATTTGATATTCATGTATATTAGGAAAGTGAAGTAAAATTGGTTATTAGAAAACCAAATTATTGTTTTATTTGCTTTGGCCACAAAAACTATATTTTGTTTAAATAAATTGGTTCTATTACTAGGAAATCTAGTAATCTTTTTACTTTCCATTTACAAATTATGTCTGGCAATAGTAAAATTGTTCAGGTTGAGGATGGACAACAAGGAGGAACTCCTCCACACCACACACCCAGACATACTCCACAGCGTTCACGAGAAAATTTATCTGTCAGATGCGCCAATCGTATCACTGGACAACAACATGAGGAACAATCAAATGCGCAAGATAAATTGAAGAAATTTATTGCGCAACAGATATGTGAAGCTTTGCGTGCTTTTGCAAGTGGGTTACCGAGTGTTGTTCAGGCTCCACCACCAGTTAATACAACTGTGGAAACCCCTCATTCAGGGCTTGAAAACTCTGAAAGTAGAGAATACTAAATAATTCTAGAGCCGGAGAGCCAGGTATGTCAAATGATTCTAATTTAGAAAATATAGTTCTAACTTTGCAGTAACAGCTCAAGGAACAAAATGAGCGGATAGAACAAGTACCAGGAGTACCACCTGTGATTAAAGGAGTGTATATTAATAAGTGTTCACAATAACCATGGAAGCCAAATGCAACACCATTACCAATACCCAATAAAGTTCAAGATGTCCTATATTTCCAAGTACGATGGGACTATCGACCCACGAGATCACGTTACCGCATTTACTACAGGAGTCAAGGGCAACGATTTAGCCAAGCAGGAAATCGAATCAGTGTTGGTAAATTCTTTTGGTAAAATCCTTACAAAAGGGGCACTAACATGGTACTCTCTCTTGCCTAAAAATTCAATTGACTCTTTCACTGAGCTTAAAGATTTATTCATAAAAGCACATCCGGGAGTTCAAAAAGTAGAGAAAATAATGAAAGATATTGTCAAGGTAAAACAAGGAAGTATGAAATTGCTCAGAGAATTCATGGATTGATTACAACGAGAGAGAATGATATTACCTCGTGTACCTAATAATTGGGCAGCAATGACATTTGCAAGCAACTTGAACGAGAGAAGTTCGGAAGCCACAAGAAGATTAAAGGAGAGTTTACGTGAATCTCCTGCAACCACTTGGAATGATATTTATAACAGGTATAGCACAATGTTACGAATAGAAGAAGATACGGTATCCCAACCAAAGGTGGAAGAGAGGTTCAGATCTAGACGGTTAGAACCAGAAAAAAGATCCAGATAAACAAGTATGAACCTTACATGGGACCTGCAGGGTGAGATCTTAGGCCAAAATCAGAACATGCACGGTATGATTAGGGATCATGACAGAAAAAGGCAAGTTCATCTTCTCAATTTAGAAAGGAACAAGGATATGAGAAGAAGCAATGATTAACATTTCCGATCAAAAATAGGAGATTAGAATTTTAACGTCATTACTTCCGAATAGGTAGATGTGTTAGGAAGTATGGCTGATAAGGTATGATGGCCAAAAGAGATGAGATCGGATCCAAGCAAAAAATGTCAGGAATTCTGGTGTGAGTTCTATAATAATCACGATCACAGAACAACATATTGCAGCCTTATACAAGCAGAGGTTGATTATTTACTGAAAAAGGGCTATATCACTAATCTAATTAGTGGAAAAGGAAAGCAGCCCTATATCAAAAACAAGGAAGAAACCACCAAAACCCCCATCGCCATAAAGGACGGTGAATGTAATAACCGGATGTGAGGAAGTTAATAGAGTTACATACATGGTAGCAAAAAGAACATCCATGATCTTAATGAACCACGAAAAATGGATTCGACAAGTCTTGGGAGGGAACAACATAATATTTGATGATGAGGATGCAGATGGATTGTTCATCCCTCATAATGATGCGCTAGTAATAACTTTACTTGTTCATGATACTAATGTCAAGCTAGTTTTGATTGATCCAGGTTGCTCCGTGAATGTCATATTACTATGAGTGGTCAATGAGATGCAAGCGATTGATCATGAGATACCTAAGGTTCGATCTTTGTCCGGGTTCGACAATTCAAGTGTCATAACAAAGGGAGAAATTATACTACCTACTTTTGTTGAGGGTGTCGTGAAAGACACCGAATTCCAAGTGGTGGATATGGAAATGGATTACAATATAATTTTAAGAAGGCCATGGATTCATGACATGGATTCAGTACCGTCAACTTTGCATCAGTTATCAAATATCTATCATAATGGGGTATTCGTCAGAACAGTGGAGATCAACAAGCGGCATGAGAAACCGAAATAGTTGCTGTGGCGAGCAGGACATCTAAAGATGGAGATGAAAATAGCAATTATAGTGTTCAACTATGGAGACTTGGTTTCTACCTCAACTGAAAGTGGGAGGAACGAAGCAGATATAGATGCAAGACTTGACGTGATCCAAGACCTGGAGGAGAACAAAACCATTAATACAACTATGGAGGAACTCGCAGCTATTGTATTATTTGTTCACGGGCCCTGCAAAAAAGTTTATGTTCGCACAATTTTAAGCCCAGAGTTGAAAAGTAAGTCAATTGAATTTTTATGCACTAGCGCTGATTGTTTTTCTTAGTCGCACTCAGATATGACAGGTATCCCACCAGAGGTAATTGTTCATAATTTAAATTAAGATTCATTTCACCCTCCGGTTATGCAAAATAAACGAAAGCATGGAGCATTAAAAAATCAGGTATTTCAAGAGGAGGTACACTTATGAAAATTGGCTCAATTCGTTAGGTAATGTACCTTGATTGGTTAGCCAATATAGTTGTAGTGCCAAATTAAAATGGAATATGGCAGTGTATATTATACAAATCTAAATAAAGCATTCCCCAAAGACTCGTCCCATTTGCTGCATATATATCAAGTAATTGATTCTACTTAATGGTAAGTTTAATAGAGCGGTGGTTAGACAGACCATGTTGTATGGGGCTGACTGTTGGCTAGTTAAGAACTCACATATCCAGAAGATGAAAGTAGCAGAGATGAGGATGTTGAGGTTGATGTGCAGACACACTATGATGGATAATCTTAGGAATGAAGATATTCTGGAGAAGGTGGACGTGGCCCCCATGGATGACAAGCTGTGAGAAGCAAGGCTCAGATGGTTCGGGCACGTTCAGAGGAGAAGCCTGGTAAGTGGGGATTTTGACTGCTTATTAGCGCCTTTCTGCTTTTGTTTTAGTCTAAAAGCTTTGAATTGTGTCCCTGAAACTAATCAAATTGTGTAAAATTACAGGAAAGATGGAAATTGAGCTCCTGAGATGAAATCCGACTCAAAAAGGAGTAATCTAAACCAAGGAAATAAAAAACCCAGAAGCTTACAAAGTGCAGACCGCATAATTCCATCTGCGGCCGCAATCAAGGGAGGAAAATGCAGCAGACTTTGGAGCAAATTACGGACCGCACATGAATTGTGCGGTCGCAAAAGCTGTGCTAGGATAAAAGTTCAGAGAGCGTGTAAATTCCCAAGTTCCAACTCCCTCAGCATTGCGGACCACACAGTAATTGTCTGGCTGCAGAAGAAGTGCCTTGTGGCCAAAAAAGTAGTGGTGCAAACCGTAGAAGATCGAGTTGCGGCCGCAATGCTAAATCTTCGGACCGCAGAAATGATATCTCGCGGCCGCAGTTAAAAGTTGTGTGGCCACAAAACTCCACATCCTGATAAGATGAAGAGACATGCAGACTGCACATGGAATTGTGCAGCCCTAAAACCTCCCGAGGGGCCTTTTTGTTTGAAATTGTCAGCTTTGCATAAATAGAAGAGTTTCACAAAATTAGGTTCAGTTTTGACATCAGCAAGTACTATAGCCATTTTTCTTTGCTTCTTTAGGCAACTTTAGTTTATTTTGGTGATTTAACATTGTATTTCTTTATTTTAATCCTTCAATATGAGTTTTATTATCTTTTCTTCTTTGTTTTCTTCTACACCCACCATGAGTAGCTAGATTTTTACTAGGATTGTGACCCAACCCTAGTGTGTGAACCTCATGGATGATTAATTTTATGCTTATTTATGAATGGATGTTTATTATTTAGCTTAGTTCATGCTTTAATTGAAGAATTAATGGTTGCAAACATTGATTCTTTCCTATTTGACTTAGTCTTTTCTTGAGAAGGAGAGACCTAGTCTCGGTTAACTTAGCTAACAAGGAATTGGGTCAATTGAGAGATTGATTAACCCAATTAAAGAGTACAACCTAGAGATAGTAACAACCCGACTTGAGCTCTTATCAGATACCCATTTGGAATTGAGAAAGCCAAATTGGACAAAACCATTCACTGACCGAGAGGTATTGAGTGGGCAACGTAGTGTTGTGAGCTATAATACACCCCGGTCAATAAAACGAGCACAAAAGTCTTTATCCCAATTCGGCAAACACCTAGGTCATGGTCAAAACCCTTGGCCTTTTATATATTTGGAAAACACTAAAAAACAATCATCTCGAGTTTTATATCATTAAATTTGCAATAATTAGCTTAAGTTTAAAAGTAGAAACAAAAACTTATTTGTGGAAGTTCAATCTAGATACTTCACTTACTCATTCTGAATATATACTACTCACTTCCATCTTGGCTCCCTGTGGATTCGATCCCGACTCTTGTTGGGTTTTATTATTGCAAATGACCGTGTCATACCTCTTTTGAGGGTGCATTTAGAGGTGATCAATATTTGGTGCCGTTGCACGGGAGGTTAAAATAGTGTTAGCTATATATTTGGGTTTGTGTGTGGATTATCTTCTTTTTCTTTTGTGTTACTAACTTGTTTGAGAAATTATAGGTACAACCATGGCAAACAATGAGCTCGAAAATATTGCTTTGGGGGATGTGGACGTTGTGTATGACCAAGTTGAAGAGGTTTCTCTTGAACCTCAAGCAAATAGAAGAGGCCAAGCGCCTCATGACAATGTTCCATTTCCACCCCTACCTCCATCTAGAGCAGCTCGACTCTGGGTGTTGCCGAATGAAGGATATGCAAGTTCCATTGTCCCACCCCGTACTAGGGTGGGCAACTTTCAAATCACCAATATGATGCTCACTTTGCTCAAGCAACTGCCATAGAGAGTTGTCAATTTGATGACTCACATGTGCGGCCGTAATAGAAAATTTGCGGACCGTAGAAAACTTGTTGCGGCCGCAAAACAGCCAATTTTCTGTTATCAGAGAGTTGGCATATTGGTGGTATCTGGGTTGCGGGCACAATGAGAATTGCGCGGACTGCAATCCGATTCTGCGGCCACAATGGAAAATTTTGCGGTGCGCAATGCCCATTCTACGGCCGTAAAGAATATTCTGCAGACCGCAACTCCTTACCCTGCAAGCATGTTCTCAACTGTGTTCTTCACTGTTTTCTCTGGTGTGTTCTTGTCTGTTTGAACTTGAACTACAACTAACAACTACCTTTGCTTGGTACAGATAATAGTTCGATTTCGAGGCAGAGGTGATACTTCTAATGGAAGGGGTGACCCTTCTCGGGGACGAGGGAAGAGACCCTTACCTAGTGCCCAACAGCCTGAAATGAGAAAGAAAACATCTATCGACAGAGGGAGGGGTACTGAACCCTTAGAGACTAGTTCTTATGTCCCATCTAGGGACGTATCAGAGGGCAGCTCAACTTCTGTACATGAGCTGCCGGCCAACCAATTAAGGCTGCCAGGGAGATATTAGCTCAGAGATGAGCCTCATCATCACATGGCACCTCTGAGGGTTCGGAGAGTGCCAGTCAGGCAATCTCGCAGGAGCATAGAAAGGACGTAGAAGCGGGCTCGCAGAAGCGGCCCTTGACCGTAGAAGCGATTCTTGAGGACTAAAGTTAAGGCCGCACCTGCGATGGTTTTTCCTCAAATGCGGGACCAATGCGGTGACCCCCTCGCAGAAGCGGAAATTGCTGGGCATAAAAGGGGATTTTGAAATTCATATCACAAAATTCAATTTTGAGCTCGGAGGAAGGCGATTTTTGGAGTGTTTTTCAGAGAAAATCATTGGGTAACGATTCATAATCCTATTTTGATCATATTTCATTAATCCATAGTTGTTTTCTTTATTAAATTAAGGAATTGGAGTGAGGAAGCTGGGAAATTGGGGGAAAAGTTCTCCAGCCAAAAATGATTTTTGCACGAGTGATCTCGTGAGTTAATGGGTGTTTATAATTTGTGACTTTTACCCGATTCGGAGACGTCGGCTCGAGGAGGATTTTTGGGCGTTCCTCTATTTTCTTGCCTTAGCTTTGATTTCATTAGCTAAATTAGATGCTTGTAGCTATATTTACGTTATGTAATTGATTTGATTAGATTTGGGAAACTCGGAGTAAGATACTCGTGGCAAGAGCGTGATTTCTGATTAATTTAAGCTTGGTTCGAGGTAAGTGGCTTGCCTAACCATGTGTGGAGGAACTCCCCTTATGATTTTGTACTGTTTGATATAGGAGCACTGTGTGCGTGAGGTGACTAGTACATGGCCTATTTGTTGGAAAACCCCGTTTTCATTAAGAACATATCTATTTTCCTTTACTTGAGCAACACTAGTATATGTATCTATCCTTTTTTAGCTTAGGAAAGCATGCCTCCGTGCCTTAACTGTCTTAACTGCCTATCTGAACTCTATGCAACATGCTTAGTGGAAATTACCTATCTTCTTTGATATGAACTTAATCCAAATTGTAGAATTCCTTGCTGAAACTATTTTTTTGTGTTGAAACTGTTTTTTTTTTACTTTGGGACAACATAACGGTATTCCAAGAGATCCACCTGCACGTTTACATTTGGGACTACGGGACGATATCCTGGGAGATACCCTTGTACTATATATTTACTTGAGACTGAGGAACGGTATTTCGGGAGATCCTCCCTGCACATTTACATTTGGTACTACGGGACGGTATCCCGGGAGATCCCCCTTCATATTTACGTTTAGGACTATGGGACGGTATCCCGGGAGATCCCTTGTTGTTATATCTATGTATGGAGCTGTTGTTTTTCTGTGATTTCATTCTCGTTAAGTTTTAGTATTTATCTTTGCTATGATATTTCATTATGTATTACTTTGTTATATATATACCAGTAGGGCCCTGACCTGATCTCGTCACTTCTCGACCGAGATTAGGCTTGGGACTCACTAGGTACCACTGTGGTGTACTCATGCACTTTCCTGCACATGTTTTACATGTGCAGATTCAGGTACCTCACATCAGTTGCATTACCAGTAAGGCGAGACCACTGTAGAGACTTCGAGGTATATTTGCCGTGTCCGCAGACATAGGAGTCCCTATCTACTCTTCCTCAAGTTACATACTTCTTATACTTTCTTCTTATATAAGACTCTAAAGTATGAGAATACTCTATCTTTCTTTAACTTGTGACTTATGACATTCCGGGTTTTGGCAGAGTTATATACTATTTGGAATGATTATTGTATATGCCGAGCGGCATCACATTTCCTTGTTTAAAAAATTTGCTTTTTAGTTGATAACTTTCATGTTTTGTTCCTTTATCCGCAAATGTTAGGCTTACCTAGTGATACTGACTAGATGCCGTCACGACGGTTCACGGAGGGATAACTAGGGTCGTGACAAGTTGGTATAAGAGCTCTAGGTTTATAGGAGTTGTGAGTCACAAGCCAGTTTATTTGAGTCTCGTGGATCAGTAAAGAGACGTCTGTACTTGTCTTGGGGAGGCTATGGAACTTTTAGGAAAATTCCACTTCATTTGATTCTTTATTGTGCAAGATAATTGACCTTGAAATTCTAAACTTTTGTCTTCTATTCTCCTACAGATGGTGAGGACACGTGCTACCGGAGATGACCAGGCACCCACGCCCCCTACTAGAGCCGCCAGAGGTCGGGGCCGGGGTAGAGGCTAAGGATGTGCACGTGGTGCAGCCAGAGCACCATGGCAAGCTGCTACAGAGGAGCCACCAGTAGCTCCAACCAGAGCACAGGCACTTGATACGCCTACTACTACTACTACTACTACTCCAGCTCTAGAGGAGACCCTTGCACAGTTCATGAACATGTACATCAGTCTAGCTCAGGCAAGGATGATACCCCTTGCGACAGCCATATCTCAGGCCGGGGGAGGATTACAGACTCCCCCCGCCCGCACCTTAGAGTAGCGGGTTCAGGTTGATCAGATCCTAGAGGTTATACCGGTACTGCCTGTAGCCCCAGCTTAGCCCAATGGTAGGGCAGCAGTATTAGAGGAGGAGCAACGGAGGCTTGAGAGGTATAAGAAGTATGACCCTCCTACATTTAGTGATCTAGCATTAGAGGATGCTCAGGTATTTCTGGACGAGTGCCATCGTATCCTCCGCACTATGGGCATAGCAGAGTCGAGTGGGGTTTTTTTCAATGCCTTCTAGCTTCGAGGGGCAACCTACCGGTGGGGGCATACTTTTGAGTTGGACAGTCCGGTTGAGGCAGCTTCTCTTACATGGACTCAGTTGTCGGACATGTTTTTGAGAGAGTATGTCCCTCAGAGCCTCAGAGACGCATGGCACGTGGAGTTTGAGTAGTTGCACCAGGGTACTATGACTGTTTCAGAGTATGCCATCCGTTTTAATGACTTGGCTAGGCATGCACCAGCCCTGGTTTCTACAATTCAAGAGAGGGTTCGCCGGTTTATTGAGAGGCTCATTCCTAGCATCAGATCTAACATTGACCGGGAGTTAGAGATGTATATTGTTTATTAGCAGGTAGTGAGTATTGCTAGGAGAGTAGAGGGCATGCTTGCTCATAGTGAAGAGAGAGAGGCCAAGAGGTCTCGAGAGTCAGGCCATTATTCTAGTGCTCGTACCCCAGCTGCAGTTCATCATGGTAGGGGCTATGTGAGTCGCCCCGTTCATTCAGCTCTTCCAGCTGCCAGTGGTATTCCAGCTCCTCCTAGACCTCAGAAGCCTTATTATGCACCTCCAGTATCTAGTGCGCCTCCTACACGGGGTGCTTCTAGTGGTCATTCCAGTAGACCCGGCCCGAGCTAGTAACGGCCACCACGCCCTCCCAGAGCTTGTTTTGAGTGTGGTGACACTCGCCATATGGTGAGGGATTGTCCCAGGATTAGGAGGGGTGCACCTCCACAGACTTCTCAGCCACTACGTGCTCCACCAAGTCCTTAGGCTATGATTACAGCACCAGCTGCCACTCTACCTATTAATCCAGCTAGAGGTAGAGGTCGGGGAGGTAGAAGTCGCCCTAAAGGGGGAGTCCAGGCCAGATACTATGCCCTTCCTGCTCGTATAGAGGCTGTTGCTTCCGATTCTTTCATTAAAGGTATTGTTCTGGTCTGCCATAGAGATGTATCGGTTCTATCCGATCCAAGCTGTACTTATTCCTACGTGTCCTCTTATTTTTCCCCGTATTTGGGCATATCTCGGGATTCTTTGAGTTCCCCTATTTATGTGTCTACTCCTGTAGGAGATTCTCTTGTTCTGGACTGCGTTTATCAGCCGTGTTTGATTTCTCTTAGTGATTTTGATACCAGAGCCGATTTATTATTGCTCACCATCGTAGATTTTGATGTTATTTTGGGCATGGACTGGTTGTCGCCCCATTATGTTATTCTTGATTGTCACGCCAAGACCGTGACGCTGGCTATGCCAGGTTTACTGCGATTAGAGTGGAGGGGTACTTTAGATTACACACCCAGTAGAGTTATTTCATTTATTAAAGCTCAACGAATGGTTTAAAAGGGGTGTGACGCGTATCTAACTTATGTGAAAGATGTAGTATTGATACCCCTACAGTTGATTCAGTCCCAGTAGTGAGGGATTTTCCTGATGTGTTTCCAGCTGATCTTCCGAGCATGCCCGACAGAGATATTAACTTTGGCATTGATTTGTTACCGGGCTCGTAGCCCATCTCTATTCCTCCTTATCGTATGGCCCCTCCTGAGTTGAAGTAGTTGAAGGAATATTTACAGGAATTGCTTAATAAGGGCTTTATTCGGCCCAGTGTGTCACCTTGGGGTGCTCCAGTCTTGTTTGTGAAGAAAAAGGATGGTTCTATGCGTATTTGCATTGATTATCGCCAAATGAATAAAGTTATAGTGAAGAACCGGTATCCTTTTGATCAGTTACAGGATGCCTTGAGTGCTTTCCAAGATTGATTTGCATTTAGGTTATCATCAGTTGATTATTTGGGAGCTAAATATCCCGAATACTGCTTTCAGGACTCGGTATGATCATTATGAGTTCCTTGTTATGTCATTTGGACTGACTGATGCCCAACAACATTTATGCATTTAATGCATAGTGTATTCCGGCCATATCTTGACTCGGTCATCATTATCTTTATTGATGACATTCTAGTGTACTCCCAGAGTCAGGAATATCATGCGCAGCACCTGAGGACAGTGCTTCAGACCTTGAGAGAAAAGACATTATATGCAAAGTTCTTAAAATGTGAGTTCTGGTTGGATTCCGTGGCATTTTTGGGTCACGTAGTGTCGAGTGAAGGGATCAAGGTGGATCCGAAGAAGGTGGAGGCAGTGCAGAGTTGGCCCAGGCCGTCCTCAGCTACCGATATTTGGAGTTTTCTTGGTTTGGTGAGTTATTACCATCGATTTGTTAAGGGATTCTCATCTATTGCAGCACCTATGACCAGTCTGACCTAGAAGGGTGCTCCGTTCAGGTGGACGAGGGAGTGTGAGGAGAGCTTTCAAAAGTTCAAGACAACTTTGACTACAACCCTAATGCTGATATTGCCTACAGGTTTGGGGTCTTATACAGTTTATTGTGATGCGTCGCGAGTTGGCCTCAGCACGGTGTTGATGCAGGACCGTAGGGTGATTGCCTACACATCCAGACAGCTGAAGGTGCATGAAAAGAACTATCCTATCCACGGCCTTGAGCTAGCAGCTATCGTTCATGCCCTGAAGTTTTGGATGCAATGCTTGTACGGTGTCCCTTGTGAGATCTACACTGATCACCGGAGTTTGCAACATCTATTCAAGAAAAAGGATCTTAATTTACGTCAGGGGAGGTGGTTAGAGATGCTTAAGGACTATGATATCACTATTTTGTACCACCTAGGGAAGGCCAATATGGTGGCCGATGCCTTGAGTCCCGGAGCAGAGAGTTTGGGGAGTTTGGCTTATCTACCAGCAACAGAGAGGCCCATGGCATTAGATGTTCAGGCCTTAGTCAGCCAGTTTGTGAGATTGGATATTTCGGAGCCTAGCAAAGTATTGACTTGTGTGGTCTCCCGGTCCTCTCTTTATGATCGTATCAGGGAGCGTCAGTACGATGACCCCCATGTGCTTCTCCTTAAGGACACGATTCAGCATGGTGATGCTAAGGAGGTTACTATTGGGGACGATGGTGCATTAAGGATGCAGGGTAGGCTATGTGTGACTAATGTTGATGGTTTGCGTGAGTTGATTCTTCAGGATGTTCACAGCTCACGGTACTCTATTCATCTGGGTGCCACAAAGATGTATCAGGACTTGAGACAACATTATTGGTGGCGTAGGATGATGAATGACATAGTGGAATATGTTGCTCGGTGTATAAATTGCTAGCAGGCGAAGTATGAGCATCAAAGACTTGGTGGATTGCTTCAGAAGTTAGAGATTCAGGAGTGGAAGTTGGAGCAGATCACTTTGGATTTCGTTGTTGGACTCCCACGGAATCAGCGGAAGTTTGATGTAGTTTGGGTGATTGTAGATAGGCTGACCAAGTCAGCTCATTTCCTTCTTGTGATGACTACCTATTCTTCTGAGCAGTTGGCTCGAGTTTATATTTGTGAGATTTTCATACTTCACGGCGTGCCAGTATCTATCTTCTTTGACCAGGGTATGCAGTTTATATCACGGTTCTAGAGAGTCGTACAACAGGAGTTGGGTACTCGAGTAGAGTTGAGCATATCTTTTCACACTCAGACAAACGGACAGTCTGAGCGCACTATTCAAATTCATGAGGATATGCTCCATGCGTGTGTGATGAAGTTCGGCGGTCCTTGGGATTAGTTCTTGCCACTTGCAGAGTCTACCTACAACAGTTATCAGTCTAGCATTCAGATGGCACCTTTTGAGGCTCTATATGGTAGGCGGTGTCGGTTCCAAATGGGTTGGTTCGAGCCAGGCGAAGCAAGATTATTAGGCACATACCTGGTTCCGGACGCTTTGGAGAAGGTTAAGGTAATTCAGGATAGGCTTCGCACAACCCAGGCCAGACAGAAGAGTTATGCGGACCGGAAGGTTCGCAATGTTTCATTTATAGTTGGAGAGCGGGTCTTGCTTCGGGTTTCGCCTATGAAGGGCATTATGAGATTCGTAAAGAGGGGCAAGTTGAGCCCAAGGTTTATTGGTCCCTCAGGTGTTGTGGCATGTTGGGGAGGTTTCTTATGAGCTTGCCTTACCTCCCAGCCTAGCAAGTGTTCATCCTGTATTTCATGTTTCGATGCTCTGGAGGTATCGCGGTGATCCGTCTCATGTGTTGGATTTCAGCTTAGTCCAGTTGGACAAGGAACTATCTTATATTGAGGAGCCAGTGGCTATATTAGACAGGCAGGTTCGAAAGCTGAGGTCAAAGAACATTGCATTAGTAAAGGTTCAATGGCGGGGTCAGCCGGCCGAACGAATGTTTTAAGAGGGGGAGGATGTAATGACTCGGACGGTCATTTTAAGAATAAATGCCCCGATCCTCTATTAACTACTTCCCCCATATCTATTTCTGCTATTGTGACTTGCCAGGATGATTCGTTCTGAGTTTCGAAGTATTTTGGGACACTTAATCCCTAAATGAGAGCTTAGGTCTTAAAATTTGATCAGTAGTTGGATAAGTGTCAAGACGGCTCCTGAATGGAGTTCCGTCGATTCCGTTAGCTCTGTTGGGTGATTTTGGTCTTAGGGGCGTGTTCGGATTGTGTTTTGGATGTCCGTAGCATATTTAGGTTTGAAATGGCGAAAGCCTAATTTTTGGAGTTTAGGGCCGGTGATGGAATTTTTGAAATTGGGGTCGAAATCTGATTTCGGAAGTTGGAACAGGTTCGTAGTGTTGAATATTACTTGTGTGCAAAATTTTGGGTCAAACGAACGTGGTTTGGTTGGTTTCGGCATAGGGTTGTCGAATTTGGAGTTTCAAGTTCATTAAGTTTGGATTGGAAGGTGATTTGCGTTTTAAATATTGTTGATGTGATTTGAGGGCTCGACTAAGTTCGTATGGTGTTTTAGGATTGGTTGGTATGTTCCGTTGAGGTCCTGGGGGCCTCGGGTGAGTTTCGGGTGCTTAACAAATTGGTAGAGACTTATGCAAATGATTGAAGTTGCTGCACCTGGTGTAATCACACCTACGCACTTTGGGCCGCAGGTGCGACGCCGCAAAAGCAACCATCGAGCCACAAACGCGATTTTGGGCCTACCTAGTTGGGACCGTTGGAGCGGTCAAAGTCTTGCAGAAGCAGACTCGCAGGAGTGGAGAAAGGACGCAGAAGCGGGCACGCAGAAGCGGCCCTTGACCACAGAAGCGATTCTTGAGGACTTAAGTTAAGGCCGCACCTGCGTTGGTTTTTTCACGGGTGCGGGACGGCAGATGCGGTGGACCCCCTTGCAGATGTAAAAATCGCAGGGCAGAAAAAGGGATTTTCGAGGGTGTGAAATTCATATCACAAAATTTGATTTTGAGCTCAGAGGAAAGCGGTTCTTCGAGAGTTTTTTTAGAGGAAATCATTGGGTAACGATTCCTAATCCTTTAATCATATTTCATTAATCCATAGTTTTTTTCTTCATTAAATTAAGGAATTGGAGTGAGGAAGTTGGAAAATTGGGGGAAAAGATCCCCAACCAAAAATTTGAGATTAAAGTGGGATTTAGGCATCGGATTTGGATGACTTTTGCACGAGTGATCTCGTGAGTGAATGGCTGTTCATAATTTGTGAATTTTACCTGATTCCGAGGAGGATTTTTGGGCGTTGTTCTATTTTCTTGCCTTAGCTTTGATTTCAATAGCTAAATTAGTTGCTTGTAGCTATATTTATATTATGTAATATATTTGATTAGATCCGGGCCACTCGGAGTAAGACACTCGTGGCAAGGGCATGATTTCAGATTGATTTGAACCGTGTTCGAGGTAAACGGCTTGCCTAACCTTATGTGGGGGAACTCCTCTTAGGATTTGGTACTGTTTGATATATGAGCGTCGTGTACGTGAGGTGACGAGTGCGTACACGGGCTATTTGTTGGAAAACCCCATTTTCAATATCTATTTTCCTTTAATTGGGCAACACTAGTATATGCCTCCGTGCTTTAATTGTCTTAACTGCCTATCTGTACTCTGTGCAGCATGCTTAGTGGAAATTACCTATCTTCTTTGATATGAGCTTAGTCCAAACTATAGAATTCCTTGTTGAAACGGTTGTTTATGTTGATTAAGTTGCATATTTACTTTGGGAGTACGGAACGGTATTCCGGGAGATCCCCCTACACGTTTACATTTGGGACTACGGGACGATATCCCAGGATATCCCACCTGTACATTTACGTTTGGGACCACAGTACGGTATCCCGAGGGATCCCATGTTGTTATCTCTCTGTTCTGAGCTGTTATTTTTCTATGATTTCATTCTCGGTAAGTTTTAGTATTTATCTTTATTGCGATATTTCATTCTGTATTATTTTATTATATATATATACCAGTAGGGCCCTTACCTGATCTCGTCACTACTCGACCGAGGTTAGGCTTAACATTCACTGGGTACCGGTGTGGTTTACTCATGCCCTTTCATGGATATGTTTTTCGTGTGCAGATCCAGGTACCTCACATCAGTTGCATTATCAGTGATGTGAGACGACTGTAGAGACTTCGAGGTATTTCTGCCGCATCCGCAGACCTAATAGTCCCTATCTACTCTTCCTTAAGTTAATGACTTCTTGTATTTTCTTCTTGTATTAGACTCTAGAGTACGGGAGTACTCTATCTTTCTTTAGCTTGTGACTTATGACATTCCAGGTTTTGGGAGAGTTATATACTGTTCGGAAGTGATTATTGTATATGCCAAGCGGCATCACATTTCCTTGTTTAAAAATTTACTTTTTAGTTGATAGCTTTCATGTTTTTTCTTTTATCCGCAAATGTTAGGCTTACCTAATGGTAGAGGTTAGGTGTCGTCACGACGGTTCACAGAGGGGGAACTAGGGCCGTGACAACAACATTATTTGGTCAAATTCCACATGCCATTATTTTGGTCCTTGTTTTAGTCCATAAAGTGACTTAACAAGTCGACACACCTTCTTTTGTTTTCCGGAAACTACAAACCGTTCAGGTTGTTCCATATAAATTTCTTCCGCCAAATCTCCATTTAAGAAGGCTGTCTTCACATGCATCTGATGGGTTTGAAGGCCATACACGGGGGCTAACCGATTAACACCCGGATAGATGTAATCCTCGTTACCGGCGAGTATGTGTCAAAGTAATCAAGACCTTCGTTAAGCTTGTTATCTGACTGAATTCAAAATATGAAAACTAGAAAACATTAGTTTATGAAAACAAAAAAGAAAAATTCCGAGCCCACAAGTTTCTTATGTGTCCTTAAGGAATTTAATTCCCTCGTAGTTTCCCAAGGTTTCAGACTAATTCCTCCTAGGATAGATTGGAATAACTATTCTGTGATAGCGACACTTCAAAATACAAAACATCGGCGAACTCAAGTGGCGGAGCAAACCACACAAAATGCTTACGATTTTGCTTTTAAAAACAATGCAAAATGCAGAAGATAGAGGGGAAGGTTTTTTCAGATTTAAGTGGTGGAAAATGAGGCTAAGTCTCTCTATTTATAACCAACAAAGTTGAGTCGGCACAGGTGCTTGTTCATTGATAAGGTGTCTATTATGCTGAAATTATTTGAATTTCTATTGAATAGAATGTTTGGTCGCGAACTCAACCGTTGGAAAATAATTCCGCGAACTTTCAAAGTTATATTTTTCTGCGATAAAATATTAGAAAAGAAAATATAAAATTATGAAAAAAGAAAATAAATTTGGTCTAGAAAATTATCAATCAATCATATCAATTGGTCAAATCCGATTCCGAATCCGACGCCGACACCGAAGCCGATCGAGCGACAGCGACGAAGGTGAGAGGCTTGCTCCCTTCTCAACTCTTTAAGATCTAGAGGAGGTGCTTCTATATATAAGCACAAGAATTTTCCTCTTCCTATACAATGAGGGACAAAGTTCCTATGTAAAATGAACTAATTCAAAATGTCATTTCCCTCCATTTCTTTTCCCAACATTTTCCATCCACACCTATTTACTTTTTAATATAAAACCCAACAATATGTCCATATATTTGTTTTCCCAAAGTTATCGAACCTACATTAGAATGGATTCGTTAAGATAATGTCATTTGGTTATTTAGTGTTTTTTTACGCCTCTACGAATTGGACGATCAAACTTCAAATTGTGTTACAAATTTAAAATGGTCGATCCTTACCACATTGCTCATATTCAAAATATGTGGGCCAGCCTGCTTGGCCAAGTTTCTGGGAAGTCAACGATAAATATTTCTTTTTAAATGTACTTATTTTGGAGAGTTGAGATGTTTTGAGGTGCTTTCGAATAGTAATAAATGCTGAAAAAAGTAAATTTTCCCGTAAAAATGGCCAAAGTACTTCTAAGCTTGAATTTATCCCTACAATTTAACTTTGTTAGTATATTTGTATTTTAAGATAAAATATATTTTTTTCATTTACATTACTATTGTACCTATCTTTACATCATTGTTATTACACACAATTCATTCTTATTCAATATTCTATATATTATTTTGATAGACGCAAATTGCACGTTCAACACACGTACACTAAAACTATTTTGTAGAAAATATAGAAGTAGAAAAGGATCTTTAAACACGTTTTGTACAACTTGAAATAAAATTAATGTTAAAAAAATATGGAAAGGAAGTCATACTTTCAACCATCTTGTTAGTACGTTCATTTAATTCTTTTAACGGTTTTAAATTTTTAAATTAGATGGCTGTTATAATTTATTTTCCCCCACCTCTCTCCGCTAGTGGCAAATTCAGAATTTTCAAATTATGGATGCTAAACTATTTTTTTAATCTAAAAATTACTACTGAGATTGAATGCTCAAGTAATATAGTTATATGAATTTCTAGCTTTTCTGTATGAATAATATTGTATGGCTCCACTAACGGGTGCTCAAGCACCTATAATCCATAATATATATTTGCTACTGCTCCCCGCACCCTAGGTTTAATTCTTTGTTGTTGAGGTTATTTTGGTGATTTGATCGCACGGATAAGTTCGTATGATGTTTTCGAGTTAGTGTGTATGTTTGGTTTGGAGCCACGAGGGCTTGGGTGAGTTTCGGATGTGTTTCGGAAGGTTTTTGGAACTCAAAAGTTGCAGGTTTTTCCAGTTCTGGTGTGCTGATACTTTCTTCTTCGCGTTCGCGGGAGGACCCTCGCGAACGCGAAATGTTATTTATGCTGAAGGAAAATTCCTTCTACACGAACGCGTAACCCAGGCCGCGAACGCGAAGCTTTGGGGGGTCTCCCCTTCTCGAACGCGGGCCTGGTAATGCGAACGCGAAGGCTAATTGAGCCTGGGCAGGGGGAGGGGTATTATACCTACGCGAACGCGACCACATGGACGCGAACGCGAAGGCTCGAGGGGTCACTTCTCTGCGAACGCGATCCGTTTTCCGCGAACGCGATGAACTATTTCGCGATGAACAATTTCGCTCAGTTATTTTAAGTTTCAAAAACAGAACACATTACGGGATTTTCATTATTTTTCACAAACTTCATCTTCTCCACACCTCTTAGGCGATTTTTGAAGAACTCCTTCACCATAACCTCTTGGGTAAGTAATCTTTGACTTGTTTTCTTCCATTTTTATCAACACCCACTAGATTTTTACGCCTAAAACATGTGACTAAGCACATGGGGCCGGTTGTGCTGATGCTACACTCTGCACTATATGCAGATATCCGAGCAGCATTTGGTCAGTAGCAATTGGGGAGCCAGCCTTCAGTCCATTCAGAGATCCCGAGGTAGTCCTGCAGGCATCCGCAGGCCCGGCGTTCTCTTCTATCTCATTATGTACTTAATGAAATGAGATAGATTGTATTTCTTTCAGACATTTGTTGTAGTAATCTTAGTCCGTCCGTGAATATTGTGACACCAGATTCCGTGTAGAGGAGTTTATTGGCATTATAGTACTGGCTTGGTTTTTTTTTTCGTTGCTTAAGACTTCCGCTTATTCTGTTATTCGCAAATTTTAATATGTTGATTACCTGGTAACTCAAGTTGTTAAAAAAGATTAAAATGAAAAAGTTAAGAATTTCTATATTTTGTGGCTTGCCTAGCTTCTACGAGTAGGCGCCATCACGACTCCTGAGGGTGGAAAATGCGGGTCGTGACAAGTTGGTATCAGAGCTCTAGGTTACATGGGTCTCACAATTCACGGACAAGCTTAGTAGAGTCTGAGGGATCAGTACGGAGACGTCTGTATTTATCCCCAGAGGCTATAGAGTTAGGAAAACGTCACATTTGTTTTTTCATGTCGTGCGGTTCGGTTTCTCAATGCTAATTGAACTTCTACTCTGTTCTTTCACAGATGGAGAGAACACGCGCTTCCTCATCTACCGATCAGCAACCCCAGCCCCCAGCAGCAACTCCCACGAGGGGCAGAGGGTGAGGCTAAGGTCGTGCTAGAGGCCGAGGCAGGGGCAGGGCTCAGCCCAGAGCAGCATCACCAGTGGCGGAGCCTCAGGTTGATTTTGATGATGAGGTTTCGGCACCAGCGGTTCCGGTGGGCCCAGCTTAGGTCCCAGAGGGGTTTATTGCTACCCCAGTTCTTCAGGATGCTCTGGCCCGTCTAGTGGGCCTTATGGAGAGTGTCACCCGAGCAGGTCTACTTCCTGTAGCACCAGCCGTCTCTCAGGCTGGAGGAGGATCCCAGACTCCTGCTACTCGCACTCCGTAGCAGGTAGCTCTCCAGTTTCAGACTCCAGCAGCTCAGCCAGTTGGAGCAGTTCAGCCGGGTGTAGTAGCTCAGACCGGCGATGGTGCAGCTATGTCTACCGATGCTTTGTGGAGATTGGACAGGTTCACCAAGCTCTTCACTACTACTTTCAGCGGTGCATATACTGAGAATCCCCAGGATTATCTAGACAGCTGTCATGAGGTTCTCAGGAACATGGGGATAGTGGAGACCAATGGGGTCGATTTTGCTACTTTTCGCTTATCTGGATCCGTCAAGACTTGGTGGAGAGATTATTGCTTGGCTAGACCGGCCGGATCACCAGCTTTGACTTGGGAGCAGTTCACTCAGCTATTTTTGTAGATGTTTCTCCCCATCACTCAGAGAGAGGCATATCGGAGGCAGTTTGAGCATCTCCAGCAGGGTTCTATGACCGTTACTTAGTATGAGACCAGATTCATCGACTTAGCTCGTCTTGCTATTATCATACTTCCCACCGAGAGAGAGAGGGTGAGGAGGTTCAATGATGGACTTATTCAGCCGATTCGTCTTCAGATGGCTAGAGAGGCTGGGAGTGAGATATCTTTCCAGGAGGCAGCCAATGTGGCCCGGAAAGTTGAGATGGTTCTATCATAGAGGGGCAGTCATAGAGCAGACAAGAGACCCCAACAGTCAGGCAGATTCAGTGGTGCCTCGTTTGGAGGCAGGGATTCGTATGGTAGAGGCCATCCTCCTAGGCCCTTTCAGTCAGCACTTCAGGTTTCTCACGGTGCTTCGGGTGGTCGTGGTTCTCACATGCAGTATTCTGATCAGCAGCCCTACAGTGCACCACCACCTCCTATCAGTGCACCGCCGCTCCAGAGTTTTCGGGGTGGTCATTCAGGTCGCCAGGGTCAGTCTCAGTTTCCTCAGCCGCAGCACTCAGGAGGATGCTTTGAGTGTGGTAAGTATGGTCATATTAGGAGGGCTTGTCCGAGATTGGTGGGTACTCAGTCACAATAGTAGGGTTCCCGTGCTATGGTTGAGGCACCAGGTGTTTCACAGCCTGCCCAGCCAGCTAGAGGTGGGGGTAGAGGTGCTAGAGGTGGAGGTAGAAGTCCTAGAGGTGGAGCTCAGGCCGCTAGAGGTGGATGCCAGGCAGCGGCAGACCGTCCCAGAGATGTGGTTCAGGGTGGTGGGGCCCAGCCCCGATGTTATGCTCTTCCAGCTAGGCCCGAGGCTGAGGCTTCTGATGCAGTTATTATAGGTACCATTCTGGTTTGTGATAGAGATGCTTATGTGTTATTTGACCCAGGGTCTACATACTCGTATGTGTCATCTTATTTTGCACCGTACCTAGTCATGCCTAGTGAACCCTTGAGTGCTCCTGTTTATGTGTCTACACCGGTGGGTGATTCTATTGTGGTAGATCGAGTCCATCATTCTTGTATTGTGGTGATTGGAGGTCTTGAGACTTGGGTAGATTTGTTTCTTCTAGACATGGTTGATTTCAATGTTATATTGGGGATGGACTGGTTGTCACCTTACCACGCTATCTTGGATTGTCATGTCAAGACGGTGACCTTAGCCTTTCCGGTTTACCCCGTTTAGAGTGGAGAGGGACTCCCGGTTATTCTACCCGTAGTGTTATCTTTTATGTGAAGGCTCGGCGTATGGTCGAGAAGGGGTGTTTGGCCTATTTGGCATATGTTCGTGATTCTAGTGCTGAGGTTCCTTCTATTGATTTAGTGCCCGCTGTTCAGGAGTTTCCTGAGGTATTTCCTTCAGACCTGCCGGGTATGCCACCCGACATGGATATTGACTTTGCATTGATTTGGCTCCGAGAACTCAGCCCATTTCTATCCCGCCGTATTGTATGGCCCCGCCTGAGTTGAAAGAGTTAAAGGAGCAGTTGCAAGACTTGCATGAGAAGGGTTTCATTAGACCCAGTGTTTCGCCTTGGGGTGCGCCGGTGTTGTTTGTTAAGAAGAAGGATGGGTCAATGAGAATGCGTATTGATTACCGGCAATTAAACAAGGTTACAATCAAGAATAATTATCCACTACCGAGGATTGATGATTTGTTCAATCAGCTTCAGGGTGCCAAGGTATTTTCAAAGATTGACTTGAGATCTGGCTACCATCAGTTGAGGGTTAGGGCATCTGATTTCCCTAAGACAGCTTTCCGCACTTAGTACGGGCATAATGAGTTCTTGGTTATTTCATTCGGGTTGAAAAATGCCCCAGCAGCCTTCATGGATTTGATGAACCGAGTGTTCAGGCCTTATTTGGATTCGTTCGAGATAGTCTTCATTGATGATATTTCGATATATTCTTGCAGGCGGGAGGAGCATGAGCAACACCTTAGAGTGGTTTTTCAGACTCTGAGGGATAGTCAGTTATATGTTAAGTTCTCGAAGTGCGAGTTCTGGTTGAGTTCAGTTGCATTTCTGGGTCATGTTGTACAGCAGAGGGTATTCAGGTTGATCCGAAGAAGATTAAGGCAGTCAAGAACTGGCCTAGACCAGCATCACCTACAGAGATTCAGAGATTCTTGGGATTGGCAGGCTACTATCGTCGGTTCGTGGAGGGGTTTTCATCTATTGCAGCCCCGATGACCAGGTTGACCCAGAAGGGTGCCCAGTTCAGATGGTCGGATGAGTGTGAGGCAAGCTTTCAGAAGCTCGAGACAGCTCTGACTATGGCACCGGTGTTGGTTTTGCCCACAGGTTCAGGGCCTTATACAGTTTATTGTGATGCTTCTCGTATTGGACTTGGTGCAGTGTTGATACAGGATGGCAAGGTCATTGCCTATGCTTCGCGGCAGTTGAAGATTCATGAGAAGAACTATCTGGTTCATGATTTGGAGTTGGCAGCCATTCTTCACGCAATTAATATTTAGAGGCATTATCTTTAAGGTGTTCATAACTCACAAGAGTCTTCAGTATTTGTTCAAGCAAAATGAGTTGAATTTGAGCAAAGAAGGTGGTTGGAGTTGTTGAAAGACTACGATATCACCATCTTATATCATCCGGGAAAGGCCAACGTGGTGGCCGATGCTTTGAGTAGGAAGTCAGCCAGCATGGGCAGTCTTGCTTATATTTCGGTCAGTGAGAGGCCGCTTGCGTTGGATGTTCAGGCCTTGGCCAATCAGTTCATGAGGTTGGATATTTCTGAGCCCAGTCGAGTGTTAGCTTGCACAGTCGCTCGTTCTTCATTATTGGAGCGTATCCGTGATCGGTAGTATGATGATCCCCATTTGTGTGTCCTTAGAGACACGGTGTAGCGCGGAGGTGCCAAGCAAGTTACATTAGATGATGATGGAGTTTTGAGATTGCAGGGTCGAGTTTGTGTGCCTAATGTGGATGGGCTTCGGGAGTTGATTTTAGAGGAGGCCCATAGCTCCCGGTACTCTATTCATCCGGGCGCCGCGAAGATGTACCAGGATTTGTTGCAGCATTATTGGTGGTGGAGAATGAAGAAGGATATTGTTGCATATGTGGCTCGGTGTTTGAATTGTCAGCAGGTTAAGTACGAGCATCAGAGGCCCGATGGTTCATTTTAGAGGATTGAGCTTTCCGAGTGGAAGTGGGAGTGAATCACTATGGATTTCGTTGTTGGAGAACCGCAGACTCGGAAGAAGTTCGACGCAGTATGGGTCATTGTTGATAGGCTGACCAAGTCAGCGCATTTCATTCCTATGACAGTCTCCTATTCTTCTGAGAGGTTAGCTGAGATCTATATCCGGTAGATTGTTCGCCTTCATGGTGTGCCCGTGTCTATCATTTCGGACCGAGGTACGCAGTTTACCTCGCGTTTTTGGAGAGCAGTTCAGCGAGAGTTAGGCACATGGGTTGAGTTGAGCACAATATTTCATCCCCAGACGGACGGGCAGTCCGAGCGGACTATTCAGATTTTAGACGATATGCTCTGAGCTTGTTTCATTGACTTTGGAGGCTCATGGGATCAGTTTTTGCCTTTAGCAGAGTTTGCCAACAATAATAGCTACCAGTCGAGTATCCAAATGGCTCCTTATGAGGCTTTATATGGTAGGCAGTGTCGGTCTCCGGTTGGATGGTTCGAGCTGGGAGAGGCTCGGCTGTTGGGTACGGATTTGGTCCAGGATGCCTTGGACAAGGTCAGGATCATTCAGGATAGGCTTCGTACAGCTCAATCCAGGCAAAAGAGTTATGCCGACCTCAAGGTTCGAGATTTGGCTTTCATGGTTGGTGAGTGGGTATTGCTTCGAGTGTCGCATATGAAGGGCGTGATGAGATTTGGGAAGAAGCGCAAGCTTAGTCCTAGGTTCATTGGTCTGTTTGAGATTCTTGATCGAGTGGGAGAGATGGCTTATAGACTTGCATTGCCGCCGAGCTTATCAGCCGTGCATCCAGTGTTTCATGTGTCCATGCTTCGGAAGTATCACGGCGATCCATCCTACGTGTTAGATTTTAGATCCAGTTGGACAAGGACTTGTCTTATGAGGAGGAGCCGGTAGCCATTCTAGAGCGGCAGGTTCGTCAGTTGAGGTCGAAAAATTTTCCTTTTGTTCGCGTCCATTGGAGAGGTCAGCCTCCTGAGGCCTCGACCTGGGAGTCCGAGTCCGATATGCGGAGCCGTTATCCCCATCTTTTCCCTGACATAGGTACTTCCTTCTTCTGTCCGTTCGAGGACGAACGGTTGTTTTAGAGGTGGAGAATTTGATGACCCAAAAGGTCATCACTTGCTTTTCAAATGAATTCTACATTCCGAGGCCATAAAATCCTCTTTCATCTTCACCTCGATTTGTGTGCGCAGTCCGGGCGTGTAGCTGGAAAGCTGTTATGTGAAAAATATGTGAAATATTGAAATTTTGACTTAAAATACATTTAAGTTGACTTCGGTCAACATTTTGGGTAAACGGACTCGGACCCATGATCTGACGGTCCCAGAGGGTCCGTAGGAAAATATGGGACTTGCCGCCCGGAATCGAATTCCGAGGTCCCTAGCCCAAGAAATGAATTTTTAAAGAAATTTTTTTTTTGAAATTATTTAAAGAAATTGGAAATGAACTTTGATCAGAACATGTTAGTATCGGGCCCGTATTTTGGTTCAGGCGCCCGATACAGGTCTTATATGTGGTTTAAGATAATTCTGTGATGTTTGGTAAGAAACGGAATCCGTTTGACGTGATTCGGACCTAAATTGCAAAATTTGATGTTTTAAGAAGTTTTGAAATATTTCATTGGTTTTGAGGTTTAATTCGTTATTTTTGAGGTTATTTTGGCGATTTGATCGCACGGATAAGTTCGTATGATGTTTTTGAGTTAGTGCGTATGTTTGGTTTGGAGCCCCGAGGGCTCAGGTGAGTTTCAGATGTGTTTCGGAAGGTTTTTGGAACTCAAAAGTTGCAGGTTTTTCCAGTTGTGGTGTGCTGATACTTTCTTCTTCGCGTTCGCTGGAGGACCCTCGCGAACGCGATGTGTTATTTATGCTGAAGGAAAATTCCTTTTACGCGAACACGTAATCCAGTTCATGAACGCGAAACTTTGGGGGGTCTTCCCTTCGCGAACGCGGGCCTGGTAACGCGAACGCGAAGGCTAATTGAGCCTGGGCAGGGGGAGGGGTATTATACCTACGCAAACGCGACCACATGGACGCGAACGCGAAGGCTCGAGGGGTCACTTCTTCGCGAACGCGAGCCGTCTTCCGCGAATGCGAAGTCCTAGCAGGCCTAACCCATCACGAACGCGATGAACATGTCGCGAACGCGAAGAACAATTTCGCCCAGTTATTGTAAGTTCCAAAAGTAGAACACATTATGGGATTTTCATTATTTTTCACAAACTTCATCTTCTCCACACCTCTTGGGCGATTTTTGAAGAACTCCTTCACCATAACCTCTTGGGTAAGTATTCTTTGACTTGTTTTCATCCATTTTTATCAACACCAACTAGATTTCTAGGCCTAAAATATGTGATTAAGGGTAGAAAATTAGGGATTTGGGTAGAGTTAGGGCTTTTTGGTTATTTGGGAATTTGATCTCGTTTTGGGGTCGGATTTCAAAAGAAATTATATATTCGGGCTCGTGGGTGAATGGTGATCGGGTTTTGGTTCGAACCTCCTAATTTGACCAAGCGGGCCCCGGGTCAATTTCTAGGTTTTTGGAAAGAATGATTGGAAGTTATAATTAAGCATTGGAATTGGATTGTTTGGCGTTTATTGATATTATTAAGTCGATTATGTCTAGATACGATTCATTTGGAGCCAAATTCAAAAGGGAAAGCGGTGTTTGAGGCTTGAGTTGGCCGTGGAAGTTCGAGGTAAGTGTTCGGTCTAACCTTAGCTTGAGGGATTAGGAGTTGTGTCCTATTGCTATTTTCTTCTTGTTGAGTACGACGTATAGGCATGGTGACGAGTATCTATACGTTGGAGTCGAGCTTGACCGTGAGTCTTAAATTTAAATTTGTCATGTTCTTCAATGATACTACGGATGCTTTAGTTGATGATTCTCGATATTGAACAAGAATTTAGTTTATTTTCATGGAAATTACTTATGATTGAGTATTAGTGTTGACTGAGATGAGTAGGAGTCGAGTTAAGATTGCTTATAGCTGATTCTTCCTTGCCGAGAAGTATTTACTGTTACTGTTGAATCCCTTACCAGGATAGTGTAGTTTATTGTTGATCCCTTGCCGGAACACTTGGTATGGTTGTTGCTAAAGGTATATATATATGGATCGGGTTGCATGCCGCAACAATATTTAATATGGACCGGGTTGCATGCCGCAACAATATTTAATATGGACCGGGTTGCACGCCGCAACAATACTAAATATGGATCGGGTTGCACGCCGCAACAATATTATATTGGATCGGGTTGCACGCCGCAACAGTGGTAAATATTATAATTGATCGGGTTGCACGCCGCAACAATGGTAAATGCTGAGGGATCGGGCTGCACGCCGCAACAGTATTATTATTGTTTTGTTGTAGATTCTGAGTTCTCTCGTATTTCTCTTAAGCTCCTGCTGGATTTGACATTATCCCCGTAGCATGTACACCCCTCCCATTTAAATTGTTTATTCCTGTTTATTTTCCGCTGTATATTATATAACTGCACAGGTTTATCTGGAGTCTGGTCCTAGCCTCGTCACTACCTCGCCGGGGTTAGGCCAGACACTTACCAGCAAATGGGGTCGGTTGTGCTGATGCTACACTCTGCACTATGTGCAGATATCGGAGCAGCATTTGGTCAGTAGCACTTGGGGAGCCAGCCTTCAGTCCATCTAGAGATCCCGAGGTAGTCCTGCAGGCGTCCGCAGTCCCGGTGTTCTCTTCTATCTCATTATGTACTCTGTTTTCATTAGATTTCGAGACAAATTGTATTTCTTTTAGACATTTGTTGTAGTAATCTTAGTCCGTCCGTGAATAATGTGACACCAGATTCCGGGTAGAGGAGTTTATTGGCATTGTATTACTGGCTTGGTTAATTTTCGTTGCTTAAGATTTCCGCTTATTCTGTTATTCACATATTTTAATATGTTGATTACCTGCTAACTCAAGTTGTTAAAAAGGATTAAAATGAAAAATTTAAGAATTTCTATATTTCGTGGCTTGCCTAGCTTCTACGAGTAGGCGCCATCACGACTCCCGTGGGTGGAAAATCCGGATCGTGACAAGAAACTAATTAGAACTTTCTCTTCAGCTAAAGGGAAGCGAATCTGACCTCATGTCAGTTTTGCTTTTAGACATTCAATTGTTCGTGTATTAGATTTTGCATTTGGCTATATGATTCCTAATCTAAGCCCATTGTATTTTAAGTCGATTAGTTATATCGATCAGTCAATAGCCGAGAGTTATAATCTTTCTAAATATAGTTGCAGAACCATAAATAAATTCCTACGTAATCTGAATTCAAAAAGCATTTACTCTATATATAAACTCAATCAACTCAATATGCTTCAACTAGCGAAAAATGTCGAAGTTAGATTTGCGAATCATTTATATTCGTCTGCTCTATATTCAAGTCTATTTTCACTGAGCATTTCGTTGATTCTTCAGACTAAGACTACTTTTATGTTAATTGCCAACCTACTATAATCCTCATTAATTCTTTATTGGATTATGACATCTGGTCGGCGATATTTTGTCAGACATGCATAGTTCACTCTTATTCTGTTACGTCAGTATAAAACACTTTTGTGCTGTTCTTATTTGCAAGTGTTTCTTGCCAAACTGACCTATTAAGCACAAAAAACGAACCAACCAGCTAGGAAAGAATATTGTTTACCCTCAAAGTCAGATAAGAATAAAATTTGTAAGTGAATTTAAGGATATGCGGATTAATCCGATATAAGGCGATAAATCAAGTCAATATTGAACAAACAAGGATAAAATAAATTCAAATCACACGAGTAGCGTAGTTTCAGCCTTAGTGAATAGTCACCCTCGATCCTGACTCTCCACGGCTAGCACTAAGGAACAAGAGAAAGAGCTGATAACAGAAAATATATATATATATATATATATATATATATATATATATATATATATATATATATATATATATATATATATATATATATATATATATATATATTATATATATATATTTATTACTTTGGAGTACGTGTTACAATGTGTTACATGAATTATCAGACCCCCTTTATATAGTAAGGGAGTCTTACTTTAGGTACAACTCTATAAAAGGTAAAAAATCTTCCGATTAACTGATTGTCGGCTCCTTATTGATGCTTGCCTGGATATTGATCGGGTCCAACCCTATACCACTATAAATTTGCAAAGAGTGGTCGATGCAGCTATTACCTGAAAGTTCGGAATCTATATCCACAAGGAGCTAATATTTGATAGGAATTGGGTTTCTATCCGACCTAGCTATGCTTGTTGTTCTTAATTTCACTTCTAACCATGCTTTGTTATGTTTCTATTCTACTTTTATGCTAATGAATGATGAAAGTAATCTAAGTGCAATATTATTGTAAGAGTTTTCTCAATTAATAAAAGGCACTAGGGAAGTGACTTACACCTAGACGAGTATCTAATGGGGTCTAAAACTTAGGACAAACTTGTTATAATTGGGGTCACGACATAACCGTTGCACATAATTACTCACTCTATACCTCTCGGTAGTTCGAGTGACTTTGCCCGAATTGGCTTTCTCAAGCCCAATTGGGTGTCCAAACAAAGCAAGCAAAACTGGCTCAAGTCGGGCATTACTATCTCTAGATTTAACCCTTTAATCGGGGCTATCAATATCTTGAATGCACCACAATTCCTTGATAGCTTGAATTTCCTAGACTTAGCCTCCCTTTCTCAAGAAGATTCTAAGTCATATAGGCACGAATCAATGTTTTCAACCACCAATTCAACAATTAAAGCATAAATCAAGCTAAACATCATTAACCCGTAGGCAAGATTTCTACCCTTTCATGCAAACATTAGAATAGATCCATTTTCCCAATTTTACTAATACCCCAATTGTTATTACAGGCCCGGTAATGAAATAAATTACAAAGTGATAGAAATAAATATGGTGGGCCTAAGACAGGCCCAAAGTATACTAGCCCTGCCAGACCTTCAATTTCATATCCAACAGGCTTCTCCACAGCCTGGAAGTCGTAGCCAACAAAACCCAGAAAACAATATTCATTTGCACACTAATAGCAAAAACCCAATAGAAACAAAGATTTAGAAAACAACCATTTACACAAACCCATTGGTTTATTCATTAGGTGAAAAGGGGGCAGAATTGATCAAATAGGACAAAGTGGCCAAAAAACCCAAGTGTGTCAGTGTTCACAAGGGTCTCAATTGGACCCTGAGCAATGCTCAAACTAGGAAGGTCAGTAGTAAGAGTCTTGGTGGCCTTGGCTTTCAGCCGACCCGGAATGGTAGGTTCAGAATACCATAAGTAACAAATGAGAGAGAGTGGACAATGGTTAAGGGGCAGAAGTTGATAACACGGAGCAACTAAGCAAACAAGTCACAAGACTTAAAAAGAGGTTCTGCAAGACTCAGAAACATGCTCAGCAGGATTTCAACACTTAGTAAAGTAACACACAACAACCACATGTTGAAAGAGTTAGGGGAGAAACAAGTTTACAAGATTGAAAGAAACTACCAAACAAGTTGAAAACTCAAGAGGTCTAAATTATGCTAAGTATACATCTTAGTGTCATAAGATAAACATGTTAACTCTAATCAGGAAGCAAGACATGATAGGTGTCGCACCCCCTTTTTTCTTTCCTCGCGGCGGAAGAATCGGGTTTATGACATTTTGGGGTATGGGGCAACTCGTTCCTTTTGGGAACTGGGTTTTGCATTGAAGAGTCGCCACCTAATGATTTAGGGTACATAAAGACACCTACAAAGTTCACTACAACTACGTTTTTTGATAACCAGAGATAAGGTAAGGGCTTGAAATAATCCCAAGGGGAAGGTGTTAGGCACCCCTCAGGATCCACTAGTGTGGTTCCTGGGCAGACAATTCATTGTGAATTTGGTGCAATTAACATGTAAGCAGATAAGGCTCAAATAAGAGGGGATTTTAATACACAAATGCTTGAAAGTAAACAAGGGTTGAAAGAGCAATTATTAAAAGGCTGATTTATTGAAAAGAAGTTGCAATACTTTAAAGACAACGAAAGAAAGGGAAAGGGAGTCCTAGGTTTATTCATAATATGGATCACATCAATGCAATACCCGGTAATCACTCCTCAAAGAGGGGCTACATGTGGTATTAGCGCACCGGTCATCATATCCATATCTACCCTTCCCAACCATAACACACAACAACTAGAGAAAACATGAAGGCTATGATCCCAGGGGATCAAGTTTGGGTCATGGACAGCAATGTTCAATGCTGCCATACCCCAAACCAACCACAATTACCAAACACATTGGGGATGGGGATTTAAGGTTCACAAGCCATGATAAGTAAGTAACAGAAACATTAATTCAGAACAGAAAAGGCACAATACATCATGCTTAATAATGGAACTTAGTTTAATACAAATAGGAGACAAACAAGAATGAAAGAAACAGTAAAGAAACATGTTGTTGTTGATGCTAAAAATTCGTTAGAACATACCAGTCAGAGAAGCAAAGTGCAGTAAAGAAAAGTAAGTAGGAGTCCAAAGTCTAGCCTTGGCTTTCAGCCGGCTAAATAGACAGTAGCATAAGTAGCAGTAAAGCAAGAGAGAGTTTTTGAGTGTAAGTGTGTGTTCTGAACTTAAAATTGTTCGTCTTTTTAAAGAGGAGAAGTACAGGGTATTTATAGCTTTTTGAAAACGAGTAAAAGAGAAGTAATAAGTTACAAACATGGAAATAATCACAATTCAGAATCAATTATACAGGTGATTGCCTTCAATTAAGGGATCACTTGCTTAATGGGCAGTGACAGGTTCAAAATAAGGAAAGAAATTAATTTGTAAGCAAGTTGACAGTTGCCATAAAAGAAGTAGTAAAATAATTGAGTAAGTAATCAAGTCTAAGTACATAAACATATTTATTTTGGGAAAGGATTTAGTAAGGCAAAACAAGGAAAGGGAATCAATTAACCTTAGCAGGCGAGTAAAATCAGAAACCAATCACAAGGTTGAAGATCAATCAAAGAGGGAGTCTCAGCATATAAATAGAGTACACAAACACTATACATGTGAGGCCAAACCTATCGGCAAAAGAAATAGCACGCAATAGTAGCACAAACATCGGTGGAGAGCAACATTTGAAACATGACAATCCAGTAGATCAAGTCACATTGAATCAGTAGTGAAGAAAACACAAAATATCAAAAACATGCGAAGGTCTCGCAGCAGCAAGTAAGGAAACCCCTTTGAAAAATTAGGGTTTCAAATCATAGTCAAGTTTGGATGATAATAGCAAATAAATCGGACAAGTACTAGCAAACAATTTCAGAAACTCAGAAAAAATTAGGGTTTTCAACAATAGTAATGTTTAAAAGATGATAAACAAACAAATCAAACAAAACATAACTACACAGGCATTCGTCTAACAGACAGCCAAAAGAAATTAGGGCTTTTATCATGCAAACCAGGATAGAAGAACAATACGAGCAAACATAGCAAGACATGTTGAAAAACAGAGAAGAGATTTTCAATAACATAACAGGAAAGCCTTAATCGGAGAAGATATAAGGTTTTGAAAGCAAAGTTTTAAAGAAACTTCGAGAAAATGCTTAGAGGTTCAAAGCAAACATAGATCTGAAGCAGATCTGAAAGAAATCGAAAGAACCTTAGAGATTAGGGTTTCAGAAGAAACTTAAGTGACGAGAAATGCCTTGAAAGCCATTGATCTAAGAAGGAGAGTCAAAGGTCTGACTCGAATGGCCATTGCTGGCTGGAGAAAGAGAGACGACCGGAGAACAGTCATCGAGCAAAGTCTGGACCAAACCCCTTCATGATCTGGTCATGAGACCACAGAAACGAACATGTAGAAGCCATGGGAGGCTTATACAGGTCATCCGATGACCTTGGAAGGCCATGGATTAGGGCGGATTAGGGCAGCGACGGCTAGGGTTTGAGGGTGGTGTAGAGAGGATTTAAGAGAGGAGGGGGATTCAGAGACGGCGTGTTGTGAGGAATGATAGGGTTTAGGGGGTCGTTTGGGATTAATTAAGGTAAGGGGTCTGATGGCCGTTGATCATTTTGATCAACGACCTGGATTGAACGGGTAAGTGGGGCGGTTTAATAGAATAGGGTTTGGGTCGGTTCAGATTGCAATTGGGTCGGAGTAATTGGGCTTCAAATTGGGTTCAATTGGGGTTCAAAATCAGGCTATAATTGAAATAAAATGGGATAACATTTAAATAGCCAATTTTTCCCATTTGATTTATAAAAAACAATAAAATTATTTATATAAATGAATTAAAGGTACTAAAATGATTTATAATACATAATTAATTATTTAAAAATACCAGACCTAATTTTGTGAAAATAAATGCAATTAAATCTTAAAAGAGACTAATATTGCAATTATATGCAATTTAGCTTTTCAAAATACTAAATAAATTTGTAAAAATATGCAAAAAAATTCCCTTGGCTATATTTGGTATAGATATAAAAGTGCAATAAGGGAATCACCAAAAAATGACAATTTTGAAAATAATTACTGAATTTTATAGATAAAATAAGAGAATGAATAGATTTAAAAATCTCTTAAAATTAGGGAAAAGTGATGAAGCACTTGCATATATGCATATGTGCATATATATATATATATATATATATATATATATATATATAAGCTATTTTTCATATTGAAAATATATAAGAAAAAATTAGGTGTCAACAATAGGGAGCACACATTATGACAAACGAGGTAATCAATGAAGTAACAACACATTATATATGCAAGACAAACATTGCAAAGATTCAGTGCAATGTGAGCAAGTGAAGTCATGTCAAATAGCACATGTAGGTATTCTAGTATCGACATAATAGACTAATTAACTAAAGAAGGTCCAGGCTATGTTAGAGATTTATCATGAAGCAGTTAAAACAAATTGAGACGACTGCTCTAAAGCCTCAAACAACCACTAAAGGGGGGGGGGGGTATGAAATCATGTGAACATGCTAAGTGATAAAAATAGCAGAGAAACGTGTCATAGTTAACAAAGGGAGTTCCAACACAATTCATTACATATGTGAAGCACATTACAGAGATTCAGGACGAAGCAAGTAGGCATATTCAGGAAAATTTAGGCACTAACACACTAGTTAAACGAGCTTAAGAGGGTCAGATAGATGAAAGTTAGATGCCAAAGAGACTTAAACCAAGTGCCAAGTTAACAGAGTTATGCATAAAAGTAACCCAGAAACACGTTAAGCCATGAACTCCAGAGATGAGAACACATACGAAACAAAGACACATAAGGATGAAACTGCAAAAGGCCAAGTGGCTTACGAGTTAAACGAACAACAATAAAGAACAAAAATCCACAAAAGCCCAGAACCTCAAAGCATCAAAGGTCCCAAGAGCTTCAATAGAACCCCGGGCAATGCTTGCACCAAGAAAAAGTTCGAACGGTAGACTCTTAGTGGCCTTGGCCTTGAGCCGGCCAAAACAAAGCACAGAATAAGATAATGAAGGAACCACAAAACAAGGATGCAAATTTTAGTGAGATTATAGCGATTCAGGTCAGTCCTCAAGGGGAATGGGCAGGGGTTTATATAGTTGCAGAAATCGAAAAAGTAAACAAGGAAAACTGTAAAATCAAACACAAATAGGGGAGTAATAACATATAAAATGAATAAAAAATCGGATTGGGGAAAAATAGGTAAACCCTATTTGACAAAAATCGAAGATTGGTCGGAAACCCTGGCTAATCGGACCCATATAGCCATGGCCATGCTTATATGGACAAAATATTGTCCAGATTCAAACGGTTGAATTGAAGGAGTAGAATCCGAGAGATAGTACTTTCTATGTTTAGGAAAGTACTAAGTAACATCATAAAGAAACACCAGTAGCGGATGAACACCGTTATGGTAAGTAAATAATGGGAGAATCCCATTGTTGATAGGATTAGGGAAAGATTTGGAGAGGGCAGCGATTAGGGTTTCGATCGGGTGGGGTGAGGATCATTTGAGGGCGACTGAGCAGAGACAATGGGTTAGGGGTTGGGTTATAAGAGAAATGGGGAAAATATTGTGAGCCGTTGATCAATTTTGATCAACGGCACGAACTAAAATAGGTTAGGGCCGATTTTTAGACTGGGATGGGGGATTGGATCGTTTGAGCCGGTGAGGTAGTTGGGCCATGGGTTTATTTGGACCTTAATGGTCCGAAATTAATCCTAATTTTGGGCCATATTTAAAGTAGGAAATTAAGGGAAAATAATTTAATAAAAAATATTTAATAAAATATGAAAAATACCATTTATGCAAATTAATATTTTAAAACAATAGTAGTAGATTGTAAAAATATAGAATACTACTTTGTCCCTGAATAAAATGACAAATGCAATACAAATGTAAAATATAGGCTATTATTGGAAGATTGTGCAAGTAGCCTAAAATACTAACGTATTTATAAAAAAATAGAGTAAAATACCTGAAGCCAATATTATAAACGCAAAGATAACAATTTTAGATAATTGAGTCATCCCAACAATAATTTGAAGAAATAATTAATAATTATTCAAGTAATTTAAATGGAGGAAAATCAATTTAAAAGCTCTAAAATTATGGAAAATTATAGAAAATACGTGTATATATTTGTAAACTAGATAATGATACATAAATGATGTTTTGAAAGTATATATACATTTGGAAAAAATATGAGGGAAAAATTTGGTATCAACAGTTGCCCTTCTTTACCCGAAAATGATGAAAGAGTTGTCGGGTAAAGAAATGGTGACCGATTTTGACCGAATGGGATGATTTTAAAAATAGAGGTCGAACTCCGGTTTTTGGGTTGCCTACATATCCTTGGTGTTACGAGAATCAAGCCGTGTGTAGTTCTGGATCCAATTGTGAACGAAACCGATGGAGTTGTTATAAGAATGATTGTCTCTTTCGAAAAATGTTCTTTTATGGTAGGATAATATCAGATGAATTTATGCAAAATCATGAGTGAATTTGAGACGTTATGGCTATATCAATGAGCAGATATTTGAATGGTCATAGAATACGAAGCGGGTATTGATGATGGCCGGTTACGTTTTGAAATAATTACAGGATATGAACGTTGCGAACGAAAAGCAGAGCGAAGATTGCTCTCGTTTAAAGAACTGTTCCTTCTGGGATTACCTACAAAACTTAAAACATGATGCATGCAAATATATATGGTTATTGCAATAATTTAAACATGATGCAAATTCCCTTTGGACTATGAAGGTTGTCTTTGGACGGTGAAATTAATGTCCTTGGACCATGACGTCCTGGGCCATGAATCGTGAGATAAGGGATTCGTAGGCCATGAAATGATGTTCTCGAGCCATGAAAATGGTGCCTCTGAACTATGACGCCTTCGAATAATGATGTGCAATATTGAGAGATCCTCAGGCCATGACATGGTGTCTTCGGGCTATGAGGATGATGCCTTCAGACTATGGCGCCTTTGGACGAGATACCGATGTTTCAGCCCATGAGATGCAAAGGCATGATGCTGGGTCATATAAAAAGCAAAACACGACAGAGCTTAGTCTTGCATGAGATTGGGGTAGAGCTTAGCCCTAGGAAAGCAAAAAAATAGTGCTAGATTTCAAGTAACATAGCATTCGGTATTATGCAAGGAAAGGCATAGCTTAGCCTTATATAGTTGAGGAGGCATGGCATAGCCTCTTGCGAGAAAGGGAAACACAGTCTCATGCAATTAGGAGATAGTGCTTAGTCTCGATGCAAGTAAAGGCAGTGCATAGCCTTATGCAATCAGGGAGGCAATACATAGCCTCATGCAATTAAAGGAGACAGTGCTCAGTCTCATGCAATGGAAAGCAGTGCTTAGACTTATGCAATTGAGGAGGCAGGGCTTAGTCTCATGCAAAATAGGAGACAGGGCTTAGTCTCATGCAATGGAAGGTAGTGCCTAGCCTTATGCGACTAGGGAGGCAATGCTTAGCCTCATGCAAAATAGGAGATAGAGCTTAGTCTCATGCAATTAGGAGACAATGCTTAGTCTCATGCAGGGAAAGGCAATGCTTAGCCTTATGCAATTGAGGAGGCAGGGTTAGCCTCATGCAAAATGGGAGACAATGCTTAGTCTTATGCAATGGAAGGTGATGAATGATAGCAGAGTATTTCTTAGCTGGAGATATGTTTGCGTTTAGAAGCTTTGTCATTATGAAAATAGTGATTTTGATGTGTGTACATAGTTAGGAATATTCCTTGTTCCAGCATCCAAAGAAAAATCGTGAGTTTTGCGGGGAAGGTTGGTTCGTGCCTTCGTTTTCTGCTCACCCATGCTCTTGTCTTGAGATTCTATTTCAGTTACCCTGGGTAACATCTGGTTGCCCTAGAAATAATAATGTTTTCGAGAAATATGCATCCATTTGATGAATGTAGTTATTTAAAAACATAGTAGTATGTAATATCAACTAAATCAGATGAACCAATAACTATGACACTTTTGAGACATTGCGACTTCTTTGCATTAGAATTTTGAGGGCCTGCCTCAAAATTTTTCCCCAGTTTACTAAGCGATTCATTTGCCGTTCCGCATATGATAAAATTGGCTGGGCTTGCTCCGGAATTTTGAGGGTCCTCCTCAAAATTCTGCCCCAATTTCTGACCATGGGCAAAATAAAGATTTTATTAAGATGTGACCGAACCCACAGGGCTACCTAGGTATCCCTTCTTAAACGGGAATTAGGTCAAGCGTAGTTCAATTAGATCAGATGAAAATATGCAAACAATCTAAACATAGTATCTCTTGACTGCATCTGAATTGATAGGCTTTGGCCAAATTTTGCCATCCATTTCTGCGAGTATGAATGTCCCTCCTGTTAGTACACTCTGAACCATGTAGAGCGATTGCCAATTGCGTGAAAATTTTCCTTTGGCTTCATCATGATGGAAAGATTCGCTTCAGCACCAACTGCCTCGGTGTGTACTGTCTGGGTCTGACCCTTTTGTTGAAAGCTCTGGACATTCTGTTCCGATAAATTTGACCATGGCATACCGCATTCATTCTTTTCCCATCAATAAGAGCTAATTGTTCGTAGCGACTTCTAATCGATTCTACATCACTTAGTTTAGCTTCTTGTATAATTCTTAGGGAAGGAATTTCGACCTCGGCAGGAATGGCAGCTTCAGTACAGTACACCAACATATAGAGGGTTGCTCTGGTTGATGTGCGGACTGTGGTACGATACCCCAATAAGGCAAGTGGTAATTTATCGTGCCATTGTTTATGGTTGTCTACCACCTTTCTCAATATTTTCTTAATATTCTTGTTTGCGACCTCCAGGACTCCATTCATTTGAGGCATGCATGTTGTGGAATTCTTATGCTTGATTTTGAAGATTTCACGCATGGCTTTCATTAAGTCACTGTTGGGGTTGGCAGCATTGTCGGTGATGATGGATTCAGGTACCCCGAATTGGCAAACAATACGATCACAGACAAAATCTGCGACAACTTTCTTGGTTACAGCCTTGTAAAATGCAGCCTCAACCCATTTTGTGAAGTAGTCTATGGCCACTAAAATGAACCCGTACCTGTTCAAAAGCGGCGTGCTCGATCGGACCGAAGACATCCATTCCCCAAGCGGCAAAAGGCCAAGGTGCACACGTTGCATTGAGTTCATTTTGTGGTACCTGTATCATATCTACATATATTTGGCACTGATTACACTTTTGGGCATACCTGATGCGGTCCGTTTTCATAGTCATCCAAAAATATCATGCTCTTAATATTTCATGGCTAAAATGAAACCATTCATGTGTGGTCTGCAAGTTCCGACGTGTCTTCGAGCAATTTGGAAGCATCCTTTGCGTCCACGCAGCGTAATAACCCTAGGTCCGGAGTCCTTCTATACAGAATTCCTCCACTTTGGAAGAAATGGTTGGATAATCTTCAGAGTGTGCGTTTTTTAGTATGATTTCCATGCTCCGGGTGTTCTATTTTTGCTAAGTATTCCTTGATATTATGCAGACGGATTCCTATCCGTTTCTTCTTCAAGTTGGCCGCTTATGGATTCTTACTAAAACAGGGTCGATGAAATTCTTGTCCGGGTGCTGTATCATGGAGGACAAAGTGGCCAATGCATCTGCGAACTCATTATGGATTCTCGGAATATTTTTGAATTCTATATTTGTGAATCTTTTCATCAACTCTTGCACATGATACAGATACACTAGTATTTTGGTATTCTTTGTGGCCCACTCTCCTAGAACCTGATGTACGAGAAGGTTTGAATCACCAATTACCAGCAATTCTTGGATATTCATGTCAATGGCCAAATTGAGCCCCAAGATGCAACCCTCGTATTCTGCCATATTGTTGGTGCACAGAAACCTGAGCTTCGCGAATACCAAATAATGTTGACCTGTCTCTGATACCAAAACAACTCCAATACCCACTCTTTTGGATTAGGGTATGATTTGGAGAGGGCGGCGATTAAGGTTATAGGTGGAGTGAGGAGCGGTTGAGGGCGGCTGAGTAGAGACAATGGGTCTCTGGGGTTATGGGTTGGGTTATAATAGAAATGGGGGAAATGTTTTGAGCCGGAGATCAATTTTGATCAACAATTGGGATTAAAATAGGTTAGGGCCGGTTTTTGGATTGGGTAAGGGGATTGGATTGTTTGGGCTGGTGAGGTTGTTGGGCCAAGGGTTTATTTGGACCTTAATGGTCCGAAATTAATCCTAATTTTGCGCCCGATTTAAAATAGGGAATTAAGGGAAAATAATTTAATAAAACATGAAGATGCCTTTTATGCAAATTAATATTTAAATCAATAGTAGCAGATTTTAAAAATATAAAATACTACTTTGACCCTGAATAAAATGATAAATGCAATACAAATGTAAAATATAGGCTATTATTGCAAGATTGTGCAAGTAACCTAAAATACTAATGTAATTATAAAAAAAAAAGAGTAAAATGCCTGAAGCAAATATTATAGACGCAAAGATAACGATCATAGGTAATTGAGTCATCCCAAGAATAATTTGAAGGAATAATTAATAATTATTCAAGTAATTCAAAAGCAGTAAAATCAATTTAAAAGCTATAAAATGATAGAAAATTATAGAAAATGCTTGTATAGATTTGTAAACTAGATAATGATGCATAAATGATGTTTTTAAAGTATATATACATTTTGAAAAAACATGAGGGCAAGATTGAGTATCAACCGGTATCCCGGTGCCCGGGGCTCCCTTCAGTCCCCATTGCTAGTGGCCGGTAGAGGTTGATTTGAGTGTGGGTATTTGGGTCATATCATGTGACTTTGTCCCCGCCTTAACGGAGGTTCGTCCCAACAGAGGGGTCAGCCTTCGGCTTCAGCACTAGTTACTTCACCACATGCCCAACCAACTCGGGTTGGAGGTTAGCCAGCTAGGGGTCTCCCTAGAGTGGGAGGCCGATCAGGTGGCGTTCAAGCCCATTTCTATACACTCCCTGCCAGACTAGATGCTATTGCTTCAGATGCGGTGATCACATCTATTATCTCAGTTTGCCAAAGGAATGCCTTTGTATTATTTGATCCTGGTTCCACTTTTTCATATGTATTATCGTATTTTGCTCATTATTTGGATGCGCCCTGCGAGTCTCTTATTTCATCTGTTCATATATCTACACCGGTGGGCGATACTATTGTTCTGGACCATGTATATAGGTCATGTGTAGTGACTATTGGCGGACTAGAGACTAGAGTCGATCGGTTGTTGCTTTGTATGGTTGACTTCGAAGTGATATTGGGCATGGATGGTTGGGAAGGGTTGTCTTTCTTATTTGGATTTTGTGAGGGACTTTAGTGTAGAGACTCCTACTATTGATTCAGTTCCGGTGGTGAGGGACTTTCCGGATGTGTTTTCTGTAGACCTGTGGGGCATGCCCCTGGACATGGATATTGACTTCGGTATTGATCTGGTGCCGGACACCCAGCCCATTTCGATTACACCGTACCATATGGCACCAGCGGAGTTAAAGGAATTAAAGGATCAACTTTAGAAACTCCTTGATAAGGGGTTTATTCGGCCTAGTGTGTCACCTTTGGGTGCACCAGTTCTATATGTGAAGAAGAAAGATGGCACTTTGAGAATGTGTGTTGATTACAACCAGTTGAACAAAGCCACATTCAAGAACAAATATCTTTTGCCTCGTATTGATGATTTATTTGACCAGCTTCAGGGAGCAAGGGTGTTCTCCAAGATCGACTTGAGGTTAGGGTATCACCAGTTGAAGATTAGGGACTCGGACATTCTTAAGATAGCTTTCTGGACTCGATATGTTCATTATTAGTTCCTTGTGATGTCTTTTGGGCTGACCAATTCCCCAGCAGCGTTCATGCATTGAATACACAACGTGTTCTGGCCTTATCTTGACTCATTCGTTATTGTATTCATTGAAGATATCCTGGTGTACTCTCGTAGCCAGGATGAGCACGCTGAGTATTTGAGAGTTGTATTGCAGCGGTTCAGGGAGGAAACGCTTTATGCTAAGTTCTCCAAGTGTGAGTTTTGGCTCAGTTCAGTGGCATTCTTGGGGAACGTGGTGTCCAGTGAGGGTATTCAGGTTGATCCGAAGGAGATAGAGGCGGTCCAGAGGTTGCTCAGACCTTCCTCAGCCACAAAGATTTGTAGCTTTCTTGGTTTGGCGGGTTATTACCATCGATTTGTGTAGGGATTTTTATCTATTGCATCACCATTGACCAAATTGACCCAAAAGGGTGCTCCTTTCAGGTGGTCGGATTAGTGGGAGGTGAGCTTTCAGAAGCTCAAGATTTCCTTGACCATAGATCTAGTGTTAGTTCTGCCATCAGCTTTAGGTTCTTATACAGTATATTGTGATGCTTCTCGGGTCGGCATTGGGTGTGTGTTGATGCAAGAGGGTAGAGTGATTGCTTATGCTTCACATCAGTTGAATCCTCTTGAGACCCTATCCATGATTTGGAGTTGGCTGCCATTGTTCACGCGTTGAAGATTTTGAGGCACTATCTCTATGGTGTGTCATGTGAGGTGTTTACTGATCATCGTAGCCTCCAGTACTTTTTCAAACAGAAGGATCTCAATTTAAGGCGGCGGAGATGGTTGGAGCTGCTAAAGGACTACGATATTACCATTTAGTACCATTAGAGAGAGGCCAATGTGGCATTCGATGCCTTAAGTAGAAAGGCAGTGAGTACGGGTAGTCTTGCATTCCTTCTTGTTGGTGAGAGACCTCTTGTAGTTGATGTTCAGGCTTTGGCCAATCGGTTAGTGAGATTGGATATTTCGGAGCCCAGTCAGGTCCTAGATTACGTTGTTTCTCGGACTTCCTTGTTGGATTGTATAAGAGAGCGCCAGTATGATAATCCTCATTTGATTTTCCTCAAGGACAAGGTTCTATATGATGATGCCAAGAATGTGACTATTGGTGATGATGGGGTATTAAGGATGCAGGGCCGGATATGTGTGCCCAATGTGGATGGGCTACGGGAGTTGATTCTGTAGGAGGCCCATAGCCCGCGGTATTCCATCCATCCGGGTGCTGCAAAGATGTATCAGGATTTGAGATAACACTATTGGTGGAGGAGAATGAAGAAAGATATAGTGGGGTTAGTAGCTTCGTGTCACAACTATCAGCAGGTGAAATATGAGAATCAGAGACCGGGTGGCTTGCTTCAGCAAGTAGAGATTCCAGAGTGGAAGTGGGAGCGGATCTCTATGGATTTTGTAGTTGGGCTCCCACGGACTTTGAGGAAGTTCAATGCTATTTGGGTGATTGTGGATCGGCTGACCAAGTCTGCGCACTTTATTCCTATGTGTACTACCTATTCTTTAGAGCGGTTGGCTGAGATTTACATCAGAGAGATTGTTCGCATTCATGGAGTGCCAGTTTCTATCATTTCAGACAGAGGCACGTAGTTTACATCGCAGTTTTGGAGAGCCGTACAGTGAGAGTTGGGCACTTAGGTTGAGTTGAGCACAACATTTCATCCTTTGACGGACATGCAGTCCGAGTGCACTATTTAGATTTTGGAGGACATGTTGCGTGCTTGTGTCATTGATTTTGGGGGATCACGGGACAAGTTTCTACCGCTCGTGAAGTTTGCCTACAACCGTAGTTATCAGTCGAGTATTCAGATAGCTCTGTATGAGGCTTTATATAGAAGATGGTGTAGATATCCAGTAGGTTTGTTTGAGCAGGGTGAGGCTAGGCTTTTGGGTACAGACATAGTACAGGGTGCTTTGGACAAGGTGAAAGTGATTCAGGAGAGGCTTCACACCGCGCAGTCAAGGCAAAAGAGTTATGTTGACAGAAAGGTTCGTGATGTGTCGTATATGGTTGGGGAGAAGGTTCTACTGTAGGTTTCACCCATGAAGGGTGTTATGAGATTTGGGAAGAAGGGCAAGCTGAGCCCTGAGTTCATTGGGCCTTCTGAGGTGTTTTGGAAAATCGGGGAGGTGGCTTATGAGCTTGCTTTGCCACCTAGCTTGTCGGGTGTGCATCCAGTATTTCATATTTCTATGCTCTGGAAGTATATCGGTGATCCGTGTCATGTCTTGGATTTCAGCACGGTTCAGTTAGATGGTGATTTGAATTATGAGTGGAGCTAGTGGCTATTTTGGAGAGGCAAGTCCGAAAAATGAGATCAAAGAATGTAGCTTCGCTAAAAGTGTAGTGGAGAGGTCAGCCCATGGAGGAGGCCACTTGGGAGACCGGGCGGGAGATGCGGAGCAGATATCCACACCTGTTTGAGACTTCAGGTTTCTAGACTTGTTCGAGGACAAACGTTTGTTTAGGAGGGGGAGGATGTAACAACCCGACCGGTCGTTTTGAGAGTTGTAGTCCTGTTTCTCCATTTATGCTTCTTTTTGTGTTCTTCAGCTATATTAAGATATGTCGGGTCAGTTGGTTCGGGTCTGGAGTGATTCCGGAGAGGATTTGAGACACTTAGTTCTTTTGTGAATGCTTAAATTGGGAAAGTTGACCGGATGTTGACTTATGTGTAAACGATATCGGATGTAAATTCTGATGGTTCCGTTAGCTCCGTTAGGTGATTTTGGACTCAGGAGTGCGTCCAGAATATGATTTGGAGGTCCGCACTAGATTTAGGCTTAAACTGGCGAAAGTTGGAAATTTGGCGATTTTGGTCGGCAGTGGAAGTTTTGATATCGGGGTCGGAATGGAAATCCACAAGTTTGAGTAGGTTTGTGGTGTCATTTATGATTTGTGCGTAAAATTTGAGGTTATTAGGACGTGATTTGATAGGTTTCGACATCGTTTGTTAAATTTGGAAGTTTAGAAGTTCTTAGGCTTTAATCCAAGTGTAATTAGGTGTTTTGATGTTGTTTTGAGTGATTCAAAGGTTCGAGTAAGTTCGCATGATGTTTTTGGATATGTTGGTATGTTTTTTTTAGGTCTCGAGGGCCTCGGGGTATTTTCTGGTAGTGATCGGAGAGTTTGAAGTTGGGAAGATGCAGCTGAAGCTACTGTTGCTGGTGTTTCCGCACCTGCGGAGATGGAACCGAAGGTGCGAGGTTCGCAGAAGCGGATTTGAGGCACAGGTGCGCAGCTGGATCGCATGTGCGGCTTGCTCCTCGAATTTGCGATGACCGCAGATGTGGTCAGGTGATCGCAGAAGTAGAGTCAGACTTGTTAATGAAATTTCGCAGAAGCAGAGCCCTCTACGCAGATGCAGTTCCGCAGATGCAGAAATAGGGCCACAGGTGCGGTTTTACTTGGCAGAAAAACCTCAGCTCGAGGTTTTGTTCTCCATTTTCCATTTTAGGTTTGAAGAACTCGGGAGAGAGGCGATTTTTTGAAGGATTTCAAGGAGCAACGTTGGGGTAAGTGATTCTAACCTATAATGGTATAACTTTCAAGACTCTATGGTTTTATTTATTACATCTCACGTTTTGGTACGTTAAAAGTTTCGTCTTCAGTTAATTGACATAGACTCGGGGTGAGATTATCTTGAGGTTAACGTATTTATGCTATTTATAATATGCGATAAGTAACTGTCATGAAGAATAAAGGGTACACTAATTAAAGAAAATGAGTTTCGTTGAAGGTTGTCGATTTGGGATAAAATACGGGTTGAGCGATACTACCTGATATTTATGGACTAGTACCATACAAGGTGCCATATGGCCGTGATAGTATGATGTATAAAGTATATTAAAAATAAGTAATAATTTTAGATAATTTGAGATAATTCTTAATTATACGGGTAATTGGTTAATTACCGGGTAGCGGGACATTACCTAATTAATTGATATAATTAAAGGATAAGATTAATTCCCCCAAAAAACGTGGAAGAAAGCCACAAAACCAAGAGAATGACTCTTTAGTCTACTATGATTTGGTGGCTATCTAAGATTTTTTAGAATTTAACAAATAAGACTTATTACAAGTCTTGTCCCATTTTCACTTGGACAAAAAGAATCAGAACATCCATTTTCAATTCCATATAATTCTTCCTAGTTCAAATACTTCAAGAGTAGAAGCTACTCAATCCACAAAAGCTTCCAAACTTTCTTCCTAATTCAAATATTCAAGAAAGAGACGTGATTCTTAGCAACGAAACTCTTAGCGCTAAGCTCCAACGAAATTCTTAGCAACGAAATTCTTGCAAACAATTCCAATGAGAATTGTTAGAACCGTAGCAACGTAAAATTTTGCGGTTCTAAAGGAGTACGGTGCAATTTTTTCCAAGAATATTATACGGATTTTTCCCTACTTCAGATATGTTAAGGCTATCCCTTCTTTCTTTTCTGCATGGTCCAAATTATACATAAGAAACGAGTAAATACACAATTTTCATAAATGACTCTATTCATAGAATACTAGGGGTCTCTATGTTCTTGATTCCCCATGTGACATATTATTATATCTTCTGTTCATCGGTCTCAGAATAATATGCAGCTGAAAAAGTTTATCCGGAAGGAATATCAAGATTATTACATATTTTTTATGCATTTCATTCATTTATACATGTACATTGACTCATGACCAGATGTCTTTATATATATATATATATATATATATATATATATATGGGAAAAAGGTTACGGCGTTATAAACGCACCACCACCTGATAAGTTGGTATATGTTGATGATGTTGCCCACAGTGGCCTAGACGATATGATGGGATGCCCTTAGAGGGTTGATGATATTATGTACCTCTATACCTATGCATGACACGACGGTTATATGTGCGTGCATGATATTACAAATGTTTTAGAATTTACAAAGTTATTCAGATTTACAGATAGATCTCTTTATTCAATGTTTCATCTATATCTTTTATGTACTGATTTTCATGCCTCACATACTCAGAACATTTTTCGTATTGACGCCCTATTTAACGGGGCCTGCGTTTCATGTCCGCAGGTGCAGGTAGGCAAGTCGACGGTCCCCCTTCTTAAGATCCTTGGTCAGCGAGAGTTGGCATGCTCCACTTGATCCGGAGTTGCTTTTGATTTTGGTATAATATGCTTGTGTATATATATATATGGGTATGACGTGGCTCAGTCCCGTCTTTGTAGAGTTGTATTTCAATTAGAGGTTTGTAGACAGTCATGTATAGTTGGATAGTTGTCTATAGTATAGCAGCCTTGCCGGCTCGCCCACTGTATTCCGTACGTATATGTATATATGTCCATTGGACATGTCTTCCTCACACATGTTATTCTCGTAATTCAGCAGAAATTATTCATGTTTATATCTTAGTTGCGTGCTTAAGGGTATCCAAAATGTAGGACTCGGACACCCGTCGCGGCCCATCATTTTGGGTCATGACAAAAGTGGTATTAGAGAAGTTATATCCTAGGGTTATCTACAGACAGTGTCTAGTAGAGTCTTGTTTATGGTTGTGTTGTGCACCACACTTATAGACAGGAGGCTACAGGACATATAGGATGTTATCCTGTCTTTTTCTCTTAGATCGTGCGATATAAGAATTCATGTTCCTAACGATATGTTATATTTTCAGCGATGCCGCAAAGGCTACAGTAGCCCAAAAGGGAAAGTCCGTGGCTGGTGAGACTACTAGTCGAGTGCCACGAGTTACTAGGGCTCGAGGAAAGTCTCATAGTGAGATTCCATCTCAGACTTCAGATACCCCACCCTTCCCAGAAGAGCTCCGAGGGGCACCAGCTCCCGCCCACCCCTGTACGTCCAGCACCTCAGCCAGATATACCAGGTCAGAAGATGAGAGATGTTATTCAGCTATTAACTCGATTAGTAGCCGCGCATGCTCGGCGTCAGGAGGTAGGTATTGGTCATGCAGATAGGTCCGTCAGCGCGAGAGTTCGTAACTTCATTAATTTAGACCCTCCGATATTCACTGGGGCAAATCCAAACGAGGACCCTCAGGTATTTATTGATAGAATGTAGAGGACATTAAGGGCAATGAAGGCCACTGCCACTGAGTCAGTTGAGCTAGCTTCTTATAGACTTCGAGATGTTGCAATTAATTGGTACGAGTCTTGGGAGTTGTCTAGAGGTGAGAATGCCCCTCAAGCAGTCTGACAGGAGTTTACAGAAGCTTTTCTTCATCATTATCTGCTACCAGATCTTAGACGGGCCAGAGTTGATAGGTTCTTGACTCTTCGGCAGGGTAACATGAGTGTTTAGGAGTACAGTCTTCAATTTGATTCATTGTCTAGGTATGCTCCCACTATTGTATCTAAGATGGGGGATCGGGTGTACCGGTTTGTGATGGGATTAGAGCCGCACTTGCTTAACGATTGTATGTCGATCTCACTTCAGCCAGACATGGATATTTCTCTTATTCAGGCATACGCTCAGGGTATAAAGGAGCGTAAGTAGAAACAGATGGCCGATCATGAGCATGATAGGGCCTATAATAAAAGAGCGAGGTCTTCGAGTACTTCTGGTGAGTTTCGAGGTGTTCAGAGGCAACAGTACCCAAGGTATCTAGCCCAGCTATCGGCTAGCGCACCCCATCAGTTTGGCGGTAAGAGATTTGATCGTTCCACATATTCAGGGTCTGGTTAGAATTTCAGGGACTCAAGTTCTCAGTATAGGGGTGAGTCAAGTCGGATGAGGCCGCCCTTGCCACGATGTGCTCAATATGGTAAGCAGCATGTCGGGCAGTGCCGTATGGGATTGGGTGTTTGTTATACTTGTGGTTATCCGGGCCACGTTTTGAGGGATTGTCTGACGAGAGGTGATGCAAGCATATCTCAGCCAGCGGGATCTGTAGCTGGTTCATCATCATCGGTACGCCCCCTTGGCAAGGTTTACAAGCACCAATGAGTAGTCGTAAAGGCAGAGGCGGGGCATCTATCTCGAGCAGTCCTCAGAACCGCATTAATGCGTTAGTAGGATGATAGGACCAGGAGTCATCGCCTGATGTTGTTACAGGTATATTATCAGTCTCATCATATGATGTATATGCACTGATTGAGCCAGCTTCGACCTTATCATACGTTACTCCGTTGGTTGCTAGTAAGTTCGGAATAAAATCTGAATTGGTTAAACCTTTTGAGGTTTCTACACCTGTTGGGGACTCAGTGATAGCTAAGTGAGTATATAAGGGTTGTCTAATAGTAGTTCATAGTCGATCTACCGTAGCGGACCTAATCGGGTTAGATGTGGTAGAATTTGATGTTATAATGGGTATGGATTGGTTAGCTTCTTGTCATGCCAACGTTGATTGTAGATCAAAAATAGTTCGAATTCAATTTCCAAGGGAGCCTGTTTTGGATTGGAAAGGTAATACGGCATCACCGAGAGGAAGATTTATTTCTTATCTCAAGGCAAGGAAGATGATCAAAAAGGGTTGTATTTATCAGTTAGTTCGGGTTCAGGATGTGGAAGTAGAGCTACCAACCATTTAGTCCATCCCTGTGGTTAATGAGCTTCCCAATGTTTTTCCCGATGAGCTTCCGGGTCTCCAGCCAGAGAAATTGAGTTTGCTATTGACCTACTACCAGATACTCATCCAATATCTATTCCTCCCTATATAATGGCCCTCGCAGAGTTGAAAGAGTTGAAGGAACAACTAAAGGATTTGCTTGGAAAAGGCTTTATCATACCTAGCACATCACCACGGGGAGCACCTGTGTTATTTGTGAGGAAGAAAGATGGTTACTTAGGGATGTGTATTGATTATAGATAGTTGAATAAGGTGGTGATCAAGAATAAGTATCCGCTCCCGAGGATTGACGATTTATTTGATTAGTTGCAAGGTGCCAAGTGATTTTCAAAAAAAGACTTGAGGTCCGGGTACCATTAGGTAAGGTTAAGGAGGAAGATATTCCGAAGACAACATTTAGGACCAGATATGGGCACTTTCAATTTTGTGTAATGTCGTTCGGATTGACCGATCCCCCAGCAGTATTCATGGATTTGATGAAACGTGTGTTCAGGCCCTTTTTAGATTTGTTCGTAATTGTACTTATCGACGATATATTGGTGTATTCTCGTTCAAAGGCTGAGCATGCAGATCATTTGCGTACTATGCTCAGAGTTCTACAAAAAGGAAAGTTGTAGGTAAAATTCTCTAAATATGAATTCTGGTTGAACTCTGTAGCTTTCCTTCGGCATATCATTTCGAGTGAAGGTATCCGGGTTGATACACAAAAGATTGAGGTAGTAAAGACTTGGGCTAGACCCACGACACCGGCAGAGGTTCGTAGCTTTCTCGGTTTGGCAGGTTATTACAGGAGATTTGTGGAGGGATTTTCTTCCATTTCAGCACCTTTAACAAAGTTGACTCAGAAGGGAGAAAAGTTTCAATGGAATGATGCTTGCGAACGGACTTTCCAGGCATTGAAGGACAGATTAACCTCAGCACGGGTTCTAACGCTCCAAGAAGGGACCGATGGTTATGTTATCTATTGTGACGCTTCAGGCGTTGGATTGGGTTGTGTGCTGATGTTGTGAGCACGTGATTTTTGCCTTGCATGAATTACTCCTACAGAATTCCCAAAATAAGGATTTTTCTTTTAATTATTTGGTTTTTTTAGGAATTATTGCATAATTTTCGTGTTTATTTGCATTTTTGGGTGCATGATTAATTTATTTAATTCATAAAAAATACAAAAATATGTTGCATTTGCATTTAGGGTCATATTTTATATTTTTAGGCTAATTAGTTAATTAATGTTACAAAAATAAAAGAAAATAATAAAAAATAGTTCGTTTTTGCATTTTAAGTTCTTAATTTTCAAATTTGTTATAGTTTTCTTTTAATTATGACTTAATTAATTTTTAAAGAGCAATTAGTTTATTAATTTAGTTTTAGAATTAAATCATATTTTTAATTTTATTTGTAGTTAATAAAATTTGAAAATGAAAAAAAAAGAGAAAAGAAGAAAGTGGGTTTTTAATAATAAGAAACAGATTTCTGGGCCAGCCCAAACCCTTATACCCGGTCATACCCGCCCCAATCCAGCCCAAAACCCGGTCTAAAACTGGTCCACACCCCCCATAAAAAAACGACCACGTTTTGTATGTATTTAATCGCGACCGTTGGATCTCCCTAATCCAACGGTCCGGAAGTCGGGAGTTAATAATATATATATGTCCGAAAATACCTACCCCCCATCAGACCCCCCCTCCCTCACTTCGTCTCTCACCCTCTCCGAGACAAACCCTAGCTGCCTCACATTCCATCGTCGTCTCTGCCACAAGCCGCCCGCCGGAAATCGCTTCCGCCAACGGCGATGCTCCAATCAACCCCAAATTTACACCTTGAACTCCCCTTCACCTCCTCTTCCCAAATATCCAATTAATTGTCCTCGAATCCACGCCGAGTTTCTCGAATCTTGAATCAAAGGAATCCGGCCAAAACCCTAAGTCATCCAAAAATCCCCAAATTAACATCACTGCATCCCCGTCCTATCCTCATCCTAAATCCCCAACCAATCTTTTTCGAATCGGCCCCGAATTCTTCGAGTTTCAGTTCTCCCGACCCCGGAAGAACCCTAATTTTCTTCTTCGTCTTTTGGAGACTGTACTTGGTTGAATGGACTTAAAACCTGCGTTAATCGACTATTCTTATTAAGAACAGTCGATTAATGTTGGTCAAAGTCCATACTACACTTCAAGCTATTTGGACAAGACCATGTTCTGATCCGGCTTTGATTTCTATATGGTAATTCTTTTCTTCTGCTTTAGTTTGTTTAATTTTGATTTTTGTTTCCTCTTTTGCATACTTCACTGTTTTCTTCTTTTGTTTGCCCTTTTTGTGTTAGTTGATTAATTCCTGAAAGTTCCTATTAATTAAAGCATGTTCAAGAGTTCAGACTCGTCTTAGGTTTATGTTTTGATCCATCATCGATTTTGATCCGGTAGTTTCTTTTCCTCATCTTCTGCTTGTTTAATTTTGATTTTTGTTTCCCCCCCGCATACTTGACTGCTTTTGTTTTAGCAGTATGTTTAGGTTTTCTTTTTAGTTGCTTCCTCTTCTTTGCCTAATTCGTCTTAGTCTCATTCACCAAATTGCATAAGTTTAGATATTAGGTTAATTGTTAACTCTCATTTGCTTCTTGTTTATTGCTAATTCTTTCCTTCATTTGTGTTTGAGTGCAATTTTTCTTTAAAAAATAATGCATTGTTCATTCACTAATTAATTTAGTTTTAGCCTTAAATATTGCATCAGCACTTCTCTTTGAATCATTTCAATTTAGGTTTTGTCCTTGTATGAACATCAGTGGGACTTAAGGGACCTAAGTAAATATAAAAAAAAGAACCTAGGTAAAACTGAAATAAGTGATTAACCTAAGGGGTAAAAAGGGGTTCTTACTTAGGCTAAAAATCAGAAAGTTCTAGAATACAGCACACCTGTCCTTATACTTAGAAAATACTGGTTTTGGATAAGGAAACAGGACGGTACAGCTGTAAAAATATGCTGTACTAGGTCAGAATATACCTTTAGGGATGCTTTTTTGTGCACTCTACATAAAGGAACATTCCCTCACTCACACAGGGATCGGAGGCACATTTTTGATCAGCAATTTTCTCTGAAAATTTCCATTCCTCACTCTGAAAACTTCAGACTCAAAAAATAGCTTTTTAAAAATATCAGAAATCTCCGATTTCTTTACAAGTCAAGAACATGGTTTAAAATAGATGATTTTTCCTAGTTCTTAGATGGATTCCCTGTTCTGAAGCTGGATTTGGTTTTTATTTGAATCCCTGGGTTATTTTTCTGGTCTTGCTGTTGCTGGTCTGCTAGTTACTGTTGAAGTTTGGGTTTCCATTTCTCTTTTGGCCTTCTTGACCTTTATTTGGTCATTCTTTAGTCATATTTTTTCAGTTTCAAGATATGTACAATGCTCCTTCTTGAATAGAATCAGTTTTGTGTTTAAAAACCTGCATTTGGAACTTGTTTGTTTCACTGATCCTTGATATTGGGAACCATGATTGTTTGGAGTTAGAGTAAATTAACCATGTAGTTTGAACCATGAAACCTGTGATGTTATGTTATACTCATATGTAAAAATTCAAAGCTTTGGATCACCAAATCAGTATTCATATGCACTTTTGAAACCATGTCCGAAATTCTTCTCATATGGAACCACAAAAGGGAAGTGAATCTGACCCTTTAAATGGACAAATTCATCCCTTAAGAGTGTATAATAATCTGATTGTTTCAGTATATGTCTATGTTATTCCCCTCCCCTCTCTTCTCCTTCACTGAAATGAGAAGCATGGAACAAATCATGGTTTTGGGGTCATTGTTTGTCTATAAGGCTGACCCTCACTATGGTTAGACTTATGGATACATTGTCTTTTCCCTTCTACTAATTTTTGTGTTAGGATTAATTTGGTTACATTGTAGGTCCCTACCTTTGAGGATGACTTGTGAGTCTGACCCCTCCTCATGGTCAAATTCATGAGAATCTTAACTGATTTGAAGTTGGAGCAGCTGTGTAGGAAGTTCTCTTTACGTAATTAGTTTATGGCAGTCATGTAATTTAAGTCTTTACTTTACTTAATTTTGGATTTGTAACAAACTGGACTGAACATTATAAATTTATAAACTGATCAGTGTAGTTCCATATAGTATATTCAGCTGTCTTCAAAGGTGTGAAGTAGTAGGTTGGGTTAGATGTTGTTATATTCTGGGTTTGTAAGAATTGTAAGGGGACTCGTTTGATTTTAAATACTTAGTTTCATTTTTTCTGATTTTTGTTTATGTATTGGTTAGTACAGTTGAGACCCCGTTGTTCATAACAGCGACTGGGCCAGGCTCACAGCCAGGCTCAATTCGAGATCCGTTAAGCAGATTCGAAGGCTTAGGCTGTTTGAGTCTGGGCTTTAAGCCCAGAAATTTAATAGTGAGTTTGGAGCCGTATGATTAATGACTCACGCCTAACTTTTATTTTGAATTGAATGATTAATGATGGTTGTTCCTTTTGTTAATTAAAAATCTGTGAAAAATGAATGCGTGCAACTTATGGTAAAATGATCATTCTGAAGTTAAATATAACTAGGGACTAGATATGGATTTGTTTAAATGCCATTTGAATCATTCATTATAACTTCTTTGGGTTCAGTAATAAAATGCAAATTTCATGTTGCTGGACGTGTTCCATCCTTTGAATTGGATTAGTTATTTACTCTTTTGATAGTAGATGTATTTTCTTACATGTTGCTTCATCTGCCGGTATTACCCTTTAGTCAAATGACTTCAAATCCCTTGCTTTCTAGCAAATTATAATATTTACTTCACAAAAATGGACAAAATCTTTGAAACACTCGTAGTTTGCTTTAGGCTCGATCTAGACTAGTGTTGTGATTATGTATGCGTTCGCGTAACATAATTGCGAATTTAATTCTAAAAATGAATCGAGGGATGCGTTCGCGCAACTTCAACCGACTTTTTTTTAATAAAATAAGCAAAGCGTTATTAATTGTGGACACGTTCGCGTGACATGATTTTTGATGCGTCAAAGGAAAAGAGTATATGTACGCGTAACTCGATTCTTTAATTGCGAATAATTCAAGTGTTTTAAAACCATTGAAAAGATAATTACACATAGGTCCTAAAAATGAGTAGTCGAATAATTAAGCCAAGTAATAATCACAAGGCGACCGTGCTAGAACCACGGAACCCGGGAATGCCTAACACCTTCTCCCGGGTTAACAGAATTCCTTATCTAGAATTTCTGGTTCGCAGACTCTTTAAAAATAAAACTTCCTCGATTTGGGATTTAAAAACAAACCGGTGACTTGGGACACCATAATTTATTCCAAGTGGCTACTCTGATTAATAAATAATTCTATTTCGAATAATGTCACTTAAAGTGGAAAAACTCCCTTATACACTCCCTCTCGGGGTGTGTGTAAAAAAGGAGGTGTGACAACTCTGGCGACTCTGCTGGGGACAAGAACCCAGAATCTTCGATTCAGGGTTCAAGAATTCGAGCTTGTTAATGTGATTTTTATTTGGCTTTATTATTGATATCACTGTATTTTTGTGGACTTAATGTACTAATTGTCATTTACCGCTTTGATGTTACTTGAACTGTATTTAAATGTCTTCTTACGCCACCCCTCTGAGTCTTCTGAAAATGGTGCATACGTTCGCGTAGCCCGCTTTTTCTGTAGAAATTATACCAAATAGAGCGAGGCTGGCAAGCGACAAGGCGGGGCAGACTTTAGTGCTCCCGGTACGTCGCCCCCTCCTCGGCCCCAGTTGTCCGCTCGGGTAACCCAAGTTTAGACCACAAACCCCAGGTTTTAAACTTAGAATAACGCAACCTCATGCCGGATCCCTAGTGGGAACGATTATTTGCATCACGTGCATTTGTCCTTGGGGACTCAACACAGGGGTTGGGTCCGTCTAGGACAGGTGTACCCCAAAATAAAGACCATCCTGATGCATTCTACGTGCTATGTGAATATTTATTTCGGCATGCATGTTGACCGGTTAATAAAGAGAAAACCAAGAGTGAGGTAGGATAGAAAATTTACTCGGTTTCTAAAAATCCCGGTATTTGAAAATATCTCGAAACTCTGCCGAATTTTTAAAAAAAACGAAAAAGGAAAATATATTTCAAAAAAATGAAAGTGAGTCAAAATATCATATTTTTATGACAAAACTGCCCGAACTACGCAGGTTTGATTCTCACCGAATGTGGGATACGTAGGCAACCCACATAAGGTTCGGCCTCATTTTTCCAAATAATAAAATAGAAGGTATTTCAGGGCTCGAAACAATATAGCGGACCCAGCTTCGGTTTGTTTTCAAGTTGTTTCTTACTGAAATAGCCTTAGATTACACCAATTGTCAAAAGGCCATTTTCGGGATAAATAGGAAAGTCTGTTTAAAAGATGTAGTTTTCTTCTTTTTTTTAAAAAAAAAGTTTACCCCTGGCCTCAAAATTTTTTTGGAATTGTGAAGGGGCCACGTTTGCAAGAACAACCATTTTTGCTAACATAACAATAAAAGGGGGTCTTTGTCCATTGATATTAGAAAACTTGTTTTGCAAAAAATAGTCCACGAGAGTCAACCCTAACCTTAACCCTCCACAGGTACAAATGAATACCATCCAGGAATCATCTCAAACTGTCATAGAAAGGGCTCGGATACAGCTACATAGGTGGTGGGGTGATTTAGACGAAGATGGCCAAGTTTGGGTAAAAGAGCAATTGGGTCCCTTGGTAGACATCATGCGCATCAAGCCACAAGAGGATTTGATTAAGGCTTTGGTAACCTTCTGGGATCCCGTTCACAATGTGTTCCGTTTCTCGGATTTTGAGCTCACACCTACGCTGGAAGAAATAACTGGGTATATTGATTTCGGCCAAGAGTTAAGAAACCAGCAACTCATATTCCCCAGGGCTCCCTCAGTGCACAAATTCCTCGATCTTTTGAAAATTAGCAAACAAATGAGCAAGGACCGCGCAAGCAAAGGGAGTTGTGCGTTCTACTTCTTATATTTTAGGTTTGGACACTCAGCCGGGTTTGAAACACATGAGAAGGGGTTGAATAACAAACAGGACAAGAGCATATGGCAAATTCATCGACGATTTGCTTTCATCGTGGCATTTCTGGGAATCATGGTATTTCCAAATTCTGAGGGTACAATAGACCTTCGTATGGCCAGAATCGCACAGGTCCTCGTCGACAAAAAAGATCACACACTTGTCCCATTAGTGGTGGTGGACATTTACCGGGCATTAACTTTGTGCAAATCTGGGGGTCAATATTTCGAAGGCTGGAATATTCTTCTTCAGATGTGGATGATCGAACACCTTCGCCGTCATCCTAAGTTCATGAGATATGCTTCAGACGAAAACAATTTCATCAAAAAGTATGAGGAAAGGGTGGAAGATTACAAACCACCGGAAGGGTTTGAAGCATGGGTTTCCTATTTGAGAAAGTTGAGAGCAGATCAAATTGAATGGACCATAGGATGGCTCCCAATAACAGAAATCTTCTACATGACCGCTTCAAAGGGCTACTTGATGATGATGGGAGTGAGAAGTATACAACCATATGCACCACAAAGAGTTCTGAGACAACTGGGAAGATATCGAGTGATACCCGAAGAGGCAGACCTCAAGTCATTGAACTACACCCAGAAGCAACGATACCCGAGGCTTTAATTCAAAGAGACTGGAATTGTTGTCGGTATCTAAAAAGTAACACCCAGGTACCAGACCCAGCTAAGGGCGAAGTTGATCCAAATTATGCTGCTTGGTTTGAAAGGAGTTTTCATGTGTACAATGAGCTGGAGCCCGCGCCCGAACCTGTGAGGCCCTCCAAAAGGCCCCATGTTCAAGCCTTTGATGACAAAATTCAGGAGAGGTTAGCCTGGGGGGAAAAGGAAAAGAAATATCAGTCCACCATCCATGATCTATGAGAAGAGTTGAGAAATGTTACCTTCGACAATGATTTACAGGCGCAAGAGGCCGAGGGTGAAAGGAGAAGATTGGTTCGAGAAAATGAAGCTCTCAGGACCCAAGTTCGACAGTTGAAAAATGCAGCTGAGAATCCGGGCCAAAGCAGGAAAGATGAAAGGCTCATTTATAACCGTACTCAAAAGGTGCGTGACCATGAAGATGACCTGTAGAAAGCTGAGTCTGAACTAGCAAAAACACAAACGAGGTTGACTAAAAATGCCGAAAGGCATGTAGCTTTGATTCAACAGATGAAAGAAACATATGAAAGAAGGGTCACATGTTGGGAAAAGGTGATTGGCAACCTCGAAGGTGAAATGGCTAAACAAGCCAAAAATTTTAAGGCTGAGAGAGAACATTATTAGCCTTAATGACACGGTTGGAAGAGGACTTACAGCACTTGCAAGAGCAAAATGACGCTGCCACCCAGGTCTTAGAGGCTAGATCCCGTCAGATTGGTCGTTTGTTACAAGAGAAGGGCATCATATGAGAGAGAGTTCGAAGGATTGCTGACTACATTACCATGAAATGCAGTGCGTGCGAGGACATGACAAGATCCATGTTTTTCGCCACTGTGATGATCTTTGTTCGTCAGATAATGGAAGAACTCTATTGGCTCCAAGATGACATGGCAAGTAGGCCCACTGCAAGACCAGTTGGTGTCCCGAGGGCAGGGTTGGAGGCATTGATGTTTTCTTGATTGTATTTTCTTCCTTTTTTCGAGTCTGTATTTTCATGTTTCGAGTATGCTTTCAATTCCTAGAAAAGGCATGTCCTGAGCCTTTGAGTCTTAGAAAAAGTATGTTTCGAGTCTTTTTGTAATTCAGTATTAATGAAAATTTCAAAGAAAAAACCACAAAAATTGTTCTTTTATTTTTCGCATTTACTTCTTGAACTACTAATGATCTGATTCACGTGGTGTCGTGATACGTAGGCAATCCTCATCGGATCCGGTCATAATTTTGTGAATAGCTCCAATAAGAAAAGAAAATGAAAAAATTGAGAGAAAAAAGGCAAGAGAAGAAAAGAAAAGAAAAACAAAAAGAGAGATGAAAAGGAAGAGTGAAAGTGAAAGAAGAAAATAAGCAAGAATAAGTTAAGGCCGGGATGAAGCATGCAACTGTTGCAAAACATGTAGAAATACATTTAACTGTATAGGTGCATCATACCCCCAACGTGCGGTTACCTATCTGTTATTTCTTTCAAACTAACTGTTTGCTGCTGTAAATAAACCAGTCTAGGTTTTTAAGGAACGGTGGTCGGTTTTTGTGGTAACCTGGCTTCGACGTTACTAGATCAAAGGGGAGCATTGGAATATCTTCAGAAATGACTCTGCCAAAAATTCCCATCATGGATGATAGCCCAATCTCGGGCATCCCGACCTCAGAATCGGCAGCTGCCGAAGAAAATAGAATCCTGCGTCTTCGGGTTAGGGAAATGTGGGACGCTTGGGCAAATGGAAGAGAGCCGCCAAGCGCAATCCTGGGATTCCCCGAACTCTTTCCTAGAACAGGGGGTACCTCCAATGTTCCAATCAGTCACCCAAATACCCCACTAGGACATCCAACTATCTCAGCTCATTTCGTAGTAACACCTTCTGAGGTTCGCCCCCAGGTGTTCATGTCCGGTGCAGCTTCAAATATCTTCACCGCTCCTCTATGCTCGGCCACGGCATAGCCTACACTGCCTAGGCCCAGTTTAGACCCCTCAGCTTTCACCTTCCAAACACCCCCCTTCCAAATGGAACCTCCTCAGTATCCCACTTATACTTATCCTCAGCTGCCCCAATTTGAGTTCACTGCAGGACAAGAAAAGACTACCAAAACTCCTGAGCAAGAAGAAATTGCGGGAAAGATGAGGAGTATAGAACAAAGCCTCAAGAACATACAAGGATTTAGTGGGCAGAAAAGTGTGTCCTATGCTGACTTATGCATGTTCCCTCATGTGCACTTACAATTGGGATTCAAAACCCCAAAATTTGAGAAGTACGATGGGCACGATGACCCTATTGCTCATCTCAAGAAATATTGCAATCAGCTGTGAGGAGCTGGAGGAAAGGAAGAACTGCTCATGGCCTATTTCGGAGAAAGTCTGGTTGGCATCGCCTCTGAGTGGTACATGGACCAAGATATATCTCGCTGGAACATTTGGGATGATCTTGCTAGAGACTTCGTCAGGCAGTTCCAGTACAACATCGATATTGCTCCAGATAGGAACTCACTGACAAACTTGAAAAAGAAATCCTCGGAAAGCTTCCGAGAGTACGCAGTTAAATGGCGTGAGCAGGCATCTAGGGTAAAGCCTCCGATGGATGAGGTCACAGTTTTCCTCCAAGCTCAGGAAGCTGACTACTTCCAAAATATGATGTCCGCAATGGGTAAACCGTTCGCTGAAGCCATCAAGATTGGCGAAATGGTTGAAAACGGGTCGAATTCTAAGCCAATCCGCTATCAGAGCTACCTCCCAAGCCATTTAGGGTGGGTCTGGAGGAGTAGCAAAGGGCAAGAAAAAGGAAGAAACATCCATGGCAGCGTCGGGTACAAGAAAACACCGTACTCCCAGATCCCTCTTCTCAGAAAGAACCCCGCAGCACTATTACCCCCAGCAAGAGATGGCCTATGCTCCTCAGCCATACACGGTCATGAATGCTCAACCTTATGTCCGGCCACAACAACAAGCCAACCGAAACCAAGCTCCATTGCCTAGAAACCAGGCTCCTTACCAAAACCACTATAAACCCCGTCCTCCACAAAACAATCTTCCCCCTCGTGAACCACCCAGGAGGCCAAATTTTACACCAATCGTCGAATCCTACTCCAGTCTGTTTCCAAAGCTTGTCCAAATGAGCCTGCTACAGCCGGTTCCTCAAACTAGGCAAAACCAGAATCACCCGCTTATAAAGCTGGTACCCGATGCGCCTATCACTCAGGGGCAGAAGGGCACGCCACAGATGATTGCTGGACTCTGAAGAGAGCCGTGGAGAATTTGATAAAACAAAGGAAAATAGTGCTGAGGGATGAAGATATTCCCAATGTGACTAACAACCCACTGCCGGCCCACAATAACGGGCCGGTAATCGGAATGATTTGTGAGGATAAGAAATTTGACCCAGCGTTAAAGGGCATCATTGCCATCGCTGATGTAGAAAAGAAACAAAAAGCTGCCCCGAAGCAAGACAAAGGGGAGAGAAAGAACAAAACCACCCCTCCGAAGTCGGAGAAGAAAATTAACGTTTAAACTATGGCAATGCCCCCCAAAGATGTTGTTCTATATGTCCCTCAGGGCCGCAAAGAAAAGCAAGTGACATTGAGTCCTCCCAGGAGATTTGAGCCGAATAAGACAACCCAAATGTATATGCCCAAGGGAGCTTATGTGATGTGGGGGCCAATCAATCCACCAAGGCTAAGTGAGCCCGTGGTTTTAGCCGCGCCCCACAGAAGCCCATGACAAATCTTGCCACTGTGCCCTGGAATTACAACAAATCGATCTGACCTATAAGGGCAAAGAAATCTCAGGAGAAGGTCAAAAAATTAACCCGGTCGAAAAGTATTTCAGTTTGGAAGAGGTAAACAACGCCACTAGAAAGCGCTTCCCATCTAAGAAGCTAGTGAGTGCCGAAGAAGCGCAGGCCTTTTTTCAAAAGATGAAAATGGCGGATTATGAGGTGATTGACTAGCTTCGAAAGACTCCCACACAAGTCTCCTTGTTATCTCTTTTGATGAGCTCCACCGAACATCAAAAGGTATTGATCAAGACCCTTAAAAAAGCATATGTGCCTACCGAGACTTTTGTAGAGCAGTTGGAGAGAATGGCAGAAAGATTTTTCGCAATCAACCAGATATCCTTCAGCAAAAATGACTTGCCCCCGGAAGGGGCCGCACATAACAAAGCCCTCCACCTAATATTCAAATGCGAAGGTTACTACGTGAAAAGGGTTATGTTGGACGGAGGCTCTGGGTAGACATCTGCCCACTCTCAACTCTACATCGCATGGAAATCGGGACCGAAAGAATTCGACCCAACAATGTCTGTGTACGTGCTTTCGATGGTATCAAAAGGGACACGATTGGAGATTTTGATCTGATTCTGACCATCGGCCCAGTAGACTTTGAAGTAACCTTCCAGGTTCTGGACATGGACACATCCAACAACTTTCTTTTGGGCAGGCCGTGGATTCATGCAGCGGGGGCTGTACCCTCTACTCTTCACCAGATGGTGAAATTCGAGCATGAGGATCAAGAGATTGTGGTCCATGGGGAAGATGAGCAATCCATTTATCAGGACCCATCAGTTCCATGTCTTCAAGCAAGAGATGGGAGTGAGAACATAGTTTATCAGGCTTTTGAAATTGTGGTCGCAGATCAGTACGAAGAGGGAAACCCTTGCCCCCAACCCTTCCTTTCCAATGCATCAATCATGGTGGCCAAAGAAATGATTAGGCACGGCTACAAACCTGGGAAGGGGCCTGGGAAATCATTGCAAGAAATAGCTGAGCCTGTCACCCTGACCGCCAGTGAAAAGTTCTTTGGAATAGGCTTCTGACCCACTCCAGCTGATGTAAAATGGGCAGATGATAGAAAGAATGATGGTTGGGTCTTACCTCAGCCAGTGACGCATCTGTACAAAACATTTGTCAAGCCCAAATACAGTGAAGAAGAAGAGGATGGGGCTTTTACAGCCGAAGAGATTGAAGAGATATGTGGGGCAACGAGGAAGATATTATATGAAACCCACATGGTCCAGCCGGGGGAAGGCTCAAGCACCGCTGAGGTGCTATACATGGGACCTGAGGCAAAACTACAAAATTGGAAGGCTCCACCATTCCCAATCAGGCGGGAGTCCTAGTAGACCTGTCCTGCCACCTTTTCTACACCACGAGTTATTCCAGGGTGTATCTCTTGTTTTCTTTAGTTTCATGTCTTTTA